>NW_026046791.1:4963081-5272805 GCF_023864275.1 Schistocerca cancellata | reverse complement strand
TCGACGGATCCAATAAAGAAGGAATAGTGCATCCGAAAAGAGATACACGCCCTCCAATATAAGATCCTTTTGTTGCCATAGAAACGTCATTCGTTTTAGGAAGAAAAGGCGTAGAACCTATAGTATTTCATAGCGACGCAATTTCTGTGTTAATTCGTCATTGTGTGGGATCGACGGATGCAATAAAGAGATACTCACCTCCCAACAGATGATCCTGTCGTTGCCAAAGAAACGTTCCTCGATTTAGAAAAAGAAGGCATAGAACCTATAGTATTTCATAGCGACGCAATTTCTGTGTTAATTTGTCATTGAGAGGGATTGACGGATCCAATATAGAAGGAATAGTGCATCCAAAAAGAGATACACGCTCTCCAATATAAGATCCTGTCGTTGCCATAGAAACGTTATTCGTTTTAGAAAGAAAAGGCGTAGAACCTATAGTATTTCATAGCGACGCAATTTCTGTGTTAATTCGTCATTGTGAGGGATCGACGGATGCAATAAAGAAGGAATAGTGCATCCGAAAAGAGATACCCTCCTCCCAATACAAGATCCAGTCGTTGGCATAGAAACGTCCCTCGACTTAGAAAGAGAAGGCAGAGAACCTATGGTATTTCATAGCGACGCTATTTCTGTGTTAATTCGTTATTGTGAGCGACCGACGGATGCAATAAAGAAGAAATAGTGCATCCGAAAATAGATACGCGCCCTCCAATATAAGATCCTACGTTGCCATAGAAACATTCCTCGATTAGGAAGAGAAGGCATAGAACCTATCGTATTTCATAGCGACTGAATTTCTGTGTTAATTCGTCATTGTGAAGGATCGACGGATGCTATAAAAAAGGAATAGTACATCCGAAAAGAGAAACACGCCTCCCAATATAAGATCCTGTCGTTGCCATAGAAATGTTCCTCGATTTAGAAAGAGAAGGCATAGAAACTATAGTAGTTCATAGCGACGCAATTTCTGTGTTAATTCGTCTTTGTGAGGTATCCACGGATGCAATAAAGAAGGAATAGTGCATGCGAAAAGAGATACCCGCCTCCCAATATAAGATCCTGTCGTTGCCATAGAAACGTTACTCGTTTTAGAAAGAGAAGCCATAGAACCTATAGTATTTCATAGCGACGCAATTTCTGTGTCAATTCGTCATTGTGAGGGATCGACGGTTGCAATAAAGAAGGAATAGTGCATGCGAAAAGAGATACTCGCCTCCCAATATAAGATCCTGTCGTTGCCATAGAAACGTTCCTCGTTTTAGAAAGAGAAGGCATAGAACCTATGGTATTTCATAGCGACGCAATTTCTGTGTCAATTCGTCAATGTGAGGAATCGACGGTTGCAATAAAGAAAGAATAGTGCATCCGAAAAGAGATACTCGCCTCCCAATATAAGATCCTGTCGTTGCCATAGAAACGTTCTTCGATTTAGAAAGAGAAGGCATAGAACACATAGCATATCATAGCGACGCAATTTCTGTGTTATTTTGTCATTGTAGGGATCGAAGGATGCAATAAAGAAGGAATAGTGCATCTGAAAAGAGATACTCGCCTCCGAATATAAGATCCTGTCGTTGCCGTAGAAATGTCCCTCGATTTGGAAAAAGAAGCCATAGCACCTATAGTATTTCATAGCGACGCAATTTCTGTGATAATTCGTCATTGTGAGGGATCGACGGATGCAATAAAGAAGGAATAGTGCATCCGAAAAGAGATATTCGCCCCCCAATAGAAGATCCTGTCGTTGCCATACAAACGTTCCTCGATTTAGAAGGAGAAGGCATAGAATCTATAGTATTTCATAGCGAAGCAATTTCTGTGTTAATTCGTCATTGTGAGGGATCGACGGATGCAATAAAGTAGGAATAGTGCATCCGAAAAGAGATACCCAGCTCCCAATAGAAGATCCTATCGTTGCCATAGAAACGTCCCTCGACTTAGAAAGAGAAGGCAGAGAACCTATGGTATTTCATAGCGACGCAATTTCTGTGTTAATTCGTCATTGTGAGGGTTCGACGGATGCAACATAGAAAGAATAGTGCATCCGATAAGATATACTCGCCTTCCAATAGAAGATCCTGTCGTAGCCATAGAAACGTTCCTCGATTTAGAAAGAGAAGGCATAGAATCTACAGTATTTCATAGCGACGCAATTTCTGTGTTAATTCCATATTGTGAGGGATCGACAGATGCAATAAAGAAGGAATAGTGCTTCCGAAAAGCGATACTCGCCTCCCAATATAAGATACTGTCGTTGCCATAGAAACGTTCCTCGTTTTAGAAAGAGAAGGCATAGAACCTATAGTATTTCATAGCGACGCAATTTCTGTGTTAATTCGTCATTGTGAGGGATCGACGGATGCAATAAAGAAGGAATAGTGCATCCGAAAAGAGATACTCGCTTCCAAATAGAAGATCCTGTCGTTAAAATAGAAACGTTCCTCTATTTAGAAAGAGAAGGCATAGAGTCTACAGTATTTCATAGCGACGCAATTTCTTGGTTAATTCCATATTGTGAGGGATCGACGGATGCAATAAAGAAGCAATAGTGCTTCCGAAAAGAGATTCTCGCCTCCCAATGTAAGATACTGTCGTTGCCATAGAAACGATCCGCGATTTAGAAAGAGAAGGCATGGAACCTATAGTATTTCACAGCAACGCAATTTTTGTGTTAATTCGTCATTGTGAGGGATCGACGGATGCAATAAAGAAGGAATAGTGCTTCCGAAAAGAGATAAACGCCTCCCAATATAAGATCCTGTCGTTGCCATAGAAACGTTCCTCGATTTAGAAAGAGAAGGCATAAAACACATATCTTTTCATTGCGACGCAATTTCTCTGTTAATTTGTCATTGTAGGGAATGAGGGATGCAATAAAGAAGGAATAGTGCATCTGAAAAGAGATACTCGCCTCCCAATGTAAGATCCTGTCGTAGCCATAGAAACGTTACTCGTTTTAGAAAGAGATGGCATAGAACCTATAGTATCTCATAGCGACGCAATTTCTGTGTCAAATCGTCATTGTGAGGGATCGACGGATGCAATAAAGAAAGAATAGTGCATCCGAAAAGAGATAAACGCCTCCCAATAAAAGATCCTGTCGTTGCCATAGAAACGTACCTCGATTTAGAAAGAGAAGGCATAGAACCTAAAGTATTTCATAGCGACGCAAATTCTGTGTCTATTCGTCATTGTGAGGGATCGACGGATGCTATAAAGAAGGAATAGTACATCCGAAAAGAGATACACGCCTCCCTATATAAGATCCTGTCGTTGCCATAGAAACGTTCCTCGATTTAGAAAGAGAAGGCATAAAACACATAGCATTTCATTGCGACGCAATTTCTGTGTTAATTTGTCATTGTAGGGAATGAAGGATGCAATAAAGAAGGAAAAGTGCATCTGAAAAGAGATACTCGCCTCCCAATATAAGATCCTGTCGTTGCCGTAGAAACGTTCCTCGATTTAGAAAAAGAAGCCTTAGCACCTATTGTATTTCATTGCGACGCAATTTCTGTGATAATTCGTCATTGTGAGGGATCGACGGATGCATTAAAGAAGGAATAGTGCATCCGAGAAGAGGTACTCGCCCCCCAATAGAAGATCCTGTCATTGCCATAGAAACGTTCCTCGATTTATAAGGAGAAGGCATAGAATCCATAGCATTTCATAGCGACGCAATTTCTGTGTTAATTCGTCATTGTGAGGGCTCGACGGATGCAATAAAGAAGGAATAGTTCATCTGAAAAGAGAAACTGGCCTCCCAATGTAAGATCCTGTCATTGCCATAGAAACGTTCCTCGTTTTAGAAAGAGAAGGCAAAAACCTATAGTATTTCATAGCGACGCAGTTTCTGTGTTAATTCGTCTTTGTGAGGGATCCACGGATGCAATAAAGAAGGAATAGTGCATGCGAAAAGAGATACTCGCCACCCAATATAAGATCCTGTCGTAGCCATAGAAACGTTACTCGTTTTAGAAAGAGAAGGCATAGAACCTATAGTATTTCATAGCGACGCAATTTCTGCGTCAATTCGTCATTGTGAGGGATCGACGGATGCAATAAAGAAGGAATAGTGCATCCGAAAAGAGATAAACGCCTCCCAATATAAGATCCTGTCGTTGCCATAGAAACGTTCCTCGTTTTAGAAAGAGAAGGCATAGAACCAATAGTATTTCATAGCGACGCAATTTCTGTGTCAATTCGTCAATGTGAGGGATCGACGGTTGCAATAAAGAAGGAATAGTGCATCCGAAAAGAGATACTCGCCTCCCAATAGAAGATCCTGTCGTTGCCGTAGAAACGTTCCTCGATTTAGAAAGAGAAGGAATAGAACCTATAGTATTTCATAGCGACGCAATTTCTGTGATAATTCGTCATTGTGAGGGATCGACGGATGCAATTATGAAGGAATAGTGCATCCGAAAAGAGATATTCGCCCCCCCAATAGAAGATCCTGTCGTTGCCATACAAATGTTCCTCGATTTAGAAGGAGAAGGCATAGAATCTATAGTATTTCATAGCGAAACAATTTCTGTGTTAATTCGTCATTGTGAGGGATCGACGGATGCAATAAAGTAGGAATAGTGCATCCGAAAAGAGATACCCACCTCCCAGTAGAAGATCCTATCGTTGCCATAGAAACGTTCATGGAATTAGAAAGAGAAGGCGTAGAACCTATAGTATTTCATAGCGACGCAATTTCTGTGTTAATTCGTCATTGTGTGGGATCGACGGATGCAATAAAGAAGGAATAGTGCATCCGAAAAAAGATACTCGCCTCCCAATAGAAGATCCTGTCGTTGTCGTAGAAACGTTCCTCAATTTAGAAAAAGAAGGCATAGAACCTATAGTATTTCATAGCGACGCAATTTCTGTGTTAATTAGTCATTGTGAGTGATCGACGGATGTAATAAAGAAGGAATAGTGCATCCGAAAAGAGAAACTCACCTACCAATATAAGATCCTATCGTTGCCATAGAAACGTTCCTCGATTTAGAAAGAGAAGGATAGAACCTATAGTATATCATACCGACGCAATTTCTGTGTTATATCGTCATTGTGAGGGATCGACGGATGCAGTAAAGAAGGGATAGTGCATCCGAAAAGAGATACGCGCCCTCCAATATAAGATCCTGTCGTTGCCATAGGAACGTTCCTCGATTTAGAAAGAGAAGGCATAGAACCTATAGTATCTCATAGCGACCCAATTTCTGTGTTAATTCGTCAATGTGGGTGATGGAGGGATGCAATAAAGAAAGAATAGTGCATCCGAAAAGAGATACTCGCCTCCCAATTTAAGATCCTGTCGTTGCCATAGAAACGTTCCTCTATTTAGAAAGAGAAGGCTAGAATCTATAGTATTTCATAGCGACGCAATTTCTGGGTTAATTCGTTATTGTGAGGGGTCGACGGATGCAATAAAGTAGGAATAGTGCATCCGAAAAGAGATACTCACCTCCCAATAGAAGATCCTGTCGTTGCCATTGAAACGTAACCCGATTTAGAAAGAGAAGGCATAGAACCTATAGTAGTTCATAGCGACGCAATTTCTGTGTTAATTCCATATTGTGAGGGATCGACGGAAGCAATAAAGAAGCAATAGTGCATTCGAAAAGAGATAATCGCCTCCCAATATAAGATACTGTCGTTGCCATAGAAACGATCCGCGATTTAGAAAGAGAAGGCATGGAACCTATAGTATTTCACAGCGACGCAATTTCTGTGTTAATTCGTCATTGTGAGGGATCGACGGATGCAATAAAAAAGGAATAGTGCATCCGAAAAGAGATACTCGCCTCCCAATATAAGATCCAGTCGTTGGCAAAGAAACGTCCCGCGATTTAGAAAGAGTAGGCATAAAACCTACAGTATTTCATAGAGACGCAGTTTCTGTGGTAATTGGTCATTGTGAGGGATCGACGGATGCAATAAAGAATGAATAGTGCATCTGAGGAGAGATACTTGCCTCCCATGATAAGATCCTGTCCTTGTCATAGAAACGTTCCTCGATTTAGAAAGAGATGGCATAGAACCTATAGTAGTTCATATCGACGCAATTTCTGTGTTAATTCGTCATTGTGAGGGATCGACGGATGCAATAAAGAAGGAATGGTGCATCCGAAAAAAGATGCTCGCCTCCAAATAGAAGATCTTGTCGTTGCCATAGAAACGTTCCTCGATTTAGAAAGAGAAGGCATAAAACCTATAGTATTTCATAGCGACGCAATTTCTGTGTCAATTCGTCATTGTGAGAGATTGACGGATGCAATACAGAAGGAATAGTGCATCCGAAAAGCGATACTCACCTAACAATAGAAGATCCTGTCGTTGCCATAGAAACGTTCCTCGATTTAGAAAGAGAAGGCATTGAACTTACAGTATTTCATAGAGACGCAGTTTCTGTGTTAATTCGTCAATGTGAGTGATGGAGGGATGCAATAAAGAAGGAATAGTGCATCCGAAAAGAGATACTTCGCTCCCAATATAAGATCCTGTCGTTGCCATAGAAACGTTCCTCTATTTAGAAAGAGAAGGCTAGAATCTATAGTATTTCATAGCGATGCAATTTCTGGGTTAATTCGTTATTGTGATGGATCGACGGATGCAATAAAGAAGGAACACTGCATCCGAAAACAGATACTCGCCTCCTAATATGAGATCCTGTCGTTGCCATGGAAACGTTCCTCGATTTAGAAAGAGATGGCATAGAACCTATAGTAGTTCATATCGACGCAATTTCTGTGTTAATTCGTCATTGTGAGGGATCGACGGATGCAATAAAGAAGGAATGGTGCATCCGAAAAGAGATACTCGCCCCCCAATAGAATTCCTGTCATTGCCATAGAAACGTTCCTCGATTTATAAGGAGAAGGCATGGAATCTATAGTATTTCATAGCGACGCAATTTCTGTGTTAATTCGTCATTGTGAGGGCTCGACGGATGCAACATAGAAGGAATTGTGCATCCGATAAGATATACTTTCCTTCCAATATAAGATCCTGTCGTTGCCATAGAAAAGTTCCTCGTTTTAGAAAGAGAAGGCATAGAACCTATACTAGTTCATAGCGACGCAATTTCTGTGTTAATTCGTCATTGTGTCGGATCGAAGGATGCAATAAAGAAGGAATAGTGCATCTGAAAAGAGATACTCGCTTCGCAATATGAGATCCAGTCGTTGGCAAAGAAACGTCCCGCGATTTAGAAAGAGAAGGCATAGGTCCTATCGTATTTCATAGCGACGCAATTTCTGCGTTAATTCGTCATTGTGTGGGATCGACGGAATAGTGCATCCGAAAAGAGATACTCGCCTCCCAATAGAAGATCCTGTCGTTGGCGTAGAAACGTTCCTCGATTTAGAAAAAGAAGGCATAGAACCTATAGTATTTCATAGCGACGCAATTTCTGTGTTAATTCGTCATTGTCAGGGATCGACGGATGCAATAAAGAAGGAATAGTGCATCCGAAAAGAGAAAATCACCTCCCAATATAAGATCCTATCGTTGCCATAGAAACATTCCTCGAATTAGAAAGAGAAGGCATAATACCTATAGTATATCATACCGACGCAATTTCTGTGTTATATCGTCATTGTGAGGGAACGACGGATGCAATAAAGAAGGAATAGTGTATCCGAAAAGAGATACTCACCTCCCAATAGAAGATCATTTCGTTGCCATAGAAACGTTCATCGAATTAGAAACAGAAGACGTAGATCTTATAGTATTTCATAGCGACGCAATTTCTGTGTTAATTCGTCATTGTGTGGGATCGACGGATGCAATAAAGAAGGAATAGTGCATCCGAAAAGAGATACTCGCCTCCCAATAAAAGATCCTGCCGTAGCCGTAGAAACGTTCCTCGATTTAGAAAAAGAAGGCATATAACCTATAGTATTTCATAGCGACGCAATTTCTGTGTTAATTCGTCATTGTCAGGGATCGACGGATGCAATAAGGAAGGAATAGTGCATCCGAAAAGAGATACGCTCCCTCCAATACAAGATCCTGTCGTTGCCATAGGAACGTTCCTCGATTTAGAAAGAGAAGGCATAGAACCTATAGTATTACATAGCGACGCAATTTCTGCGTTAATTCCATATTGTGAGGGATCGACGGATGCAATAAAGAGGGAATAGTGCATCCGAAAAGAGATACTCGTCTCCCAATATAAGATCCTGTCGTTGCCATAGAAACGTTCCTCGATTTAGAAAGACAGGCATAGAACCCATAGTATTTCGTAGCAACGCAATTTCTATGTTAATTCGTCATTGTGAAGGATCGACGGGTGCAATAAAGAAGGAATAGTGCATCCGAAAAGAGATACGCGCCTCCCAATATAAGATCCAGTCGTTGGCAAAGAAACGTTCCTCGATTTAGAAAGAGTAGGCATAAAACCTATAGAATTTCATAGCGACGCAGTTTCTGTGGTAATTGGTCATTGTGAGGGATCGACGGATGCAAGAATGAAGGAATAGTGCATCCGAAAAAAGATAATCTCCTCCCAATAAAAGATCAGGTCGTTGCCACAGAAACGTTCCTCTATTTGGAAAGAGAAGGCATAGAATCTATAGTATTTCATAGCGACGCTATTTCTGTGTTAATTCGTCATTGTGAGGGATCGACGGATGCAACAAAGAAGGAATAGTGCATCCGAAAAAAGATACGCGCCTTCCAATATAAGATCCTGTCGTTGCCACAGAGACGTTCCTCGATTTAAAAAGAAAAAGCATAGAACCTATAGTAATTCATAGCGACGCAATTTCAGTGTTAATTCGATATTGTGAGGGACTGACGGATGCAATAAAGAAGGAATAGTGCATCCGAAAACAGATACTCGCCTTCCAATATAAGATCCTGTCGTTGCCACAGAAACGTCCATCGATTTAGAAAGAGAAGTCATAAACCCTATGATATTTCATAGCGACGCAGATTCTATGGAATTCGTCATTGTGACGGATCGACGGATGCAATAAAGAAGGAATACTGCATCCGAAAACAGATACTCGCCTCCTAATATGAGATACTGTCGTTGCCATAGAAACGTTCCTCGTTTTATAAAGAGAAGGCATAGAACCTATAGTATTCCTACGCGACGCAATTTCTGTGTTAATTCGTCAATGTGAGTGATGGAGGGATGCAATAAAGAAGGAATAGTGCATCGGAAAAGCGATAATCGCCTCCCCATATAAGATGCTGCCGTTGCCATGGAAACGTTCCTCGATTTAGAAAGAGAAAGCATAAAACCTATAGTATTTCATTGCGACGCAATTTCTGTGTTAATTGGTCATTGTGAGGGATCGACGGATGCAAGAAAGAAGGAATAGTGCATCCGAAAAGAGATACTCGCCTCCCAATATAAGATCCTTTCAGTGCCATAGAAACGTTCCTCGATTTAGAAAGAGAAGGAATAGAACCTATAGTATTTCATAGCGACGCAATTTCTGTGTTAATTCGTAATTGTGGTGGATCGACGGATCCAATAAAGAAGGAATAGCGCATCCGAAAAGAGATACTCGCCTCCCACTATAAGATTCTGTCGTTGCCATAGAAGCGTTTCTCGGTTTAGAAAGAGAAGGCATAGAAAATATAGTATTTCATAGCGACGCAATTTCTGTGTTAATTCGTCATTGTGAGGAATCGACGGATGCAACAAAGAAGAAATAGCGCATCCGATAAGAGAAACTTGCCTTCCAATATAAGATCCTGTCGTTGCCATAGAAACGTTCCTCGTTTTAAAAAGAGAAGGCATAGAACCTATAGTAGTTCATAGCGACGCAATTTTTGTGTTAATTCGTCATTGTGAGGGATCGACGAATACAATAAAGAAGGAATAGTGATCCGAAAAGACATACTTGCCCTCCATTATAAGATCCTGTCATTGCCACGGAAACGTTCCTCGATTTAGAAAGAGAAGGCATAGAACCTATAGTAGTTCATAGCGACGCAATTTCTGTGTTAATTGGTCATTGTGAGGGATCGACAAATGCAATAAAGAAGGAATAGTGTATCCGAAAAAAGATACTCGCCTCCCAATATAAGATTAGGTCGTTGCCATAGAAACGTTCCTCTATTTGGAGAGAGAAGGCATAGAATCTATATTATTTTATAGCAACGCAATTTCTGGGTTAATTCGTCATTGTGAGGGATCGACGGATGCAATAAAGTAGGAATAGTGTATCCGAAAAGAGATACTCACCTCCTAATAGAAGATCCTATCGTTGCCATAGAAACTTTCCTCGATTTAGGAAGTGAAAGCATAGAACCTATATTATTCCATAGCGACGCAATTTCTGTGTTAATTCGTCATTGTGAGGAATCGACGGATGCAACAAAGAAGAAATAGCGCATCCGATAAGAGAAACTTGCCTTCCAATATAAGATCCTGTCGTTGCCATAGAAACGTTCCTCGATTTAGAAAGAGAAGGCATAGAACCTATAGTATTTCACAGCGACGCAATTTCTGTGTTAATTCGTCATTGTGAGGGATTGACGGATGCAATAAAGTGGGATTAGTTCATCCGAAAAGAGATACTCGATTCCAAATAGAAGATCCTGTCGTTGCCATGGAAACGTTCCTCGGTTTAGAAAGAGAAGGCATGGAACCTATAGTATTTCATAGCGACGCAATTTCTGTGTTAATTCGTCAAAGTGATTGATGGAGGGATGCAATAAAGAAGGAATAGTACACCCGAAAGAGATACTCGCCTCCCAATATAAGATCCTGTCGTTGCCATAGAAACGTTCCTCGATTTAGAAAGAGAAGGCATAGAACCCATAGTATTTCATAGCGACGCAATTTCTGTGTTAATTCGTCATTGTGAGGGATCGACGAATGCAATGAAAAAGGAATAGTGCATCCGAAAAGAGATACTCGCCCTCCATTATAAGATCCTTTCGTTGCCATAGAAACGTTCCTCGATTTAGAAAGAGAAGGCGTAGAACCTATAGTATTTCATAGCGACGCAATTTCTTTCTTAATTCCATATTGTGAGGGATCGACGGATGCAATAAAGAAGGAATAGTTCATCCGAAAGGAGATACTCGCTTCCAAATAGAAAATCCTGTCGTTGCCATAGAAACATTCCTCGATTTAGAAATAGAAGGCATAGAACCTATGGTATTTCATAGCGACGCAATTTCTGTGTCATTTCGTCATTGTGAGGGATCGACGGATGCAATAAAGAAGGAATAGTACATCCGAAAAGAGATACTTGCGTCCCAATGTAATATCCCGTCGTTGCCATAGAAACGTTCCTAGATTTAGAAAGAGAAGGCATAGATCCTATAGTATTTCATAGCGACGCAATTTCTGTGTTAATTCGTCAATGTGAGTGATGGAGGGATGCAATAAAGAAGGAATAGTGCATCCGAAAAGAGATACTCGCCTCCCAATATAAGATCCTGTCAGTGCCATAGAAAGGTTCCTCGATTTAGAAAGAGAAGGCATAGACCCTGTAGTAGTTCATAGCGACGGAATTTCTGTGTTAATTCACCATTGTGAGGGATCGACGAATGCAATGAAAAAGGAATTATGCATCCGAAAAGAGATACTCGCCCTCCATTATAAGATCCTGTCGTTGCCATAGAAACGTTCCTCGATTTAGAAAGAGAAGACATAAAACCTATAGTATTTCATAGCGACGCAGTTTCTGTGGTATTTCGTCATTGTGATGGATCGACGGATGCAATTAAGAAGGAATCAACATCAGTTATCTGCTATATTAGCAGGTCCTTCGCCTCTCCATTTTCTGCGATCCATTGCTTCCTTCTTAAGGCTGCTGTATGTTGTACCGTCCATCATGTCATCCAGTATCTGGAATCTCTTCCTTCCTCGCTTCCTTTTCCCTTCTACATAACCTTCTAAAACTGTTTTTATCAGGCCGTCATTCTTTCTTAATATATGCCCAATCCAATTTCTTTTTCTTTTCTTTATTACATCTAGTAACTGTCTTTTCTCTCCCACTCTTCTCAGTACCTCTTCATTTTTTACTCTGTCCATCCAACTTATTCTTTCCATGTTCCTCCATGTCCAGATCTCAAAAGCCTCCAGCCTTTCTCTGTCTTTTTTCCTGATAGTTCATGTTTCAGCGCCATATAGAAGAACACTCCATGCAAGACATTTTACGAGTCTCTTTCTGAGTTCTCTGTCCAGACCGCTGCAGAAGATTCTCCTTTTCTTATAAAACGCCTCTTTTGCCATTGCTATCCTTGTTTTAATTTCTGTGGTGCACTTCCAGTTGGTGTCTATCCTGCTTCCAAGATACTTAAAATTTAGCACTTGTTCTAGTGTTTCTCCATTCAGCACAATTTTTATTTCCTTATTTCCTCCTATTGCCAATACTTTTGTTTTATTTGTGTTAATTTTCATTCCATATTTTTTTCCGTGAGTTGCAATGGTGTCCACCAAATCCTGTAATTCTTTTTCCCCTGTGGCTAGAAGGACCATGTCATCAGCAAATCTCAAGCATCCTACTCTTCTTCCTCCAAATTCTACTCCTTTGTCATCTAATGAGCATTGGTCAATCATATTTTCCAAGTACAGGTTGAAAAGAGTAGGTGATAAACAGCATCCTTGTCTTACTCCTTTCCCTAGTCTGATCCAGTTTGTACTTTCTCCTCTCACTTTAACTGAGACTTTTTGAAGGAATAGTGCATCCGAAAAGAGATACACGCCTCCTAATATAAGATCCTGTCGTTGCCATAGAAACGTTCCTCGATTTAGAAAGAGAAGGAATAGAACCTATAGTATTTCATAGCGACGCAATTTCTGTGTTAATTCGTCATTGTGAGGGATCGACGGATGCAACAAAGAAGAAATAGCGCATCCGATAAGAGAAACTTGCCTTCCAATACAAGATCCTGTCGTTCCCATAGAAACGTTCCTCGTTTTAAAAAGAGAAGGCATAGAACCTATAGTAGTTCATAGCGACGCAATTTCTGTGTTAATTGGTCATTGTGAGGGATCGACGAATGCAATAAAGAAGGAATAGTGTATCCGAAAAAAGATACTCGCCTCCCAATATAAGATCAGGTCGTTGCCATAGAAACGTTCCTCTATTTGGAGAGAGAAGGCATAGAATCTATATTATTTTATAGCAACGCAATTTCTGGGTTAATTCGTCATTGTGAGGGATCGACGGATGCAATAAAGTAGGAATAGTGTATCCGAAAAGAGATACTCACCTCCCAATAGAAGATCCTGTCGTTGCCATAGAAATTTTCCTCGATTTAGGAAGTGAAAGCATAGAACCTATATTATTCCATAGCGACGCAATTTCTGTGTTAATTCGTCATTGTGTGGGTTCGACGGATGCAATAAAGAAGGAATAGTGCATCCGAAAAGAGATACTCGCCTCCCAATATAAGATCCTGTCGTTGCTATAGAAACGTTCCTCGATTTAGAAAGAGAGGCATAGAACCTGTAGGAATTCATAGCGACGCAATTTCTATGTTAATTCGTCATTGTGAGTGATCGACGGGTGCAATAAAGAAGGAATAGTGCATCCGAAAAGAGATACTCGCCTCCCAATATAAGATCCAGTCGTTGGCAAAGAAACGTCTCTCGATTTAGAAAGAGAAGGCATAGAACCTATCGTATTTCATAGCGACGCAATTTCTGTGTTATTTCGTCATTGTGAGGGATCGACGGATGCAATAAAGATGGAATAGAGCATCCGAAAAGAGATACTCGCCTCCCAATATAAGATCCTGTCGTTGCCATAGAAAAGATCCTCGTTTTAGAAAGAGAGGGCATAAAACCTATAGTATTTCATAGCGACACAGTTTCTGTGTTAATTCGTCTTTGTGAGGGATCCACGGATGCCATAAAGAAGGAATAGTGCATGCGAAAAAATATATTCGCCTCCCAATATAAGTTCCTGTCGTTGCCATAGAAACGTTACTCGATTTAGAAAGAGACGGCTTATAACCTATTGTATTTCATAGCGACGCAATTTCTGTGTAAATTAGTCATTGTGTGGGATCGACAAATGCAATAAAGATGGAATAGTGCATCCGAAAAGAGATACTCGCTTCCAAATAGAAGATCCTGTCGTTGACATAGAAACGTTCCTCTATTTAGAAAGAGAAGGCATAGAATCTATAGTATTTCATAGCGACGCAATTTCTGGGTTAATTCGATATTGTGGGGGATCGACGGATGCAATAGAGAAGCAATAGTGCATCCGAAAAAAGATACACGCCTCCTAATATGAGATACTGTCGTTGGCATAGAAACGATCCGCGATTTAGAAAGAGAAGGCATGGAACCTATAATATTTCACAGCGACGCAATTACTGTGTTAATTCGTCATTGTGAGGGATCGGCGGATGCAATAAAGAAGGAATAGTGCATCCGAAAAGAGATAAACGCTTCCCAATATAAGATCCTGTCGTTGCCATAGAAACGTTCCTCGATTTAGAAAGAGAAAGCACAGAACACATAGCATTTCATAGCGACGCAATTTATGTGTTAATTCGTCATTGTGAGGGATCGACGGATGCAATAAAGAAGGAATAGTGCATCCGAAAAAAGATAAACGCCTCCCAATATAAGATCCTGTCGTTGCCATAGAAACGTTCCTCGTTTTAGAAAGAGGAGGCATAGAACCTATAGTATTTCATAGCGACGCAATTTCTGTGTCAATTCGTCAATGTGAGGGACCGACGGATACAATAAAGAAGGAATAGTGCATCCGAAAAGAGATACTCGCCTCCCAATATAAGATCCTGTATTGCCATAGAAACGTTCCTCGATTTAGAAAAAGAAGGCATAGAACACACAGCATTTCATAGCGACGCAATTTTTGTGTTAATTCGTCATTGTGAGGGATCGACGAATGCAATAAAGAAGGAATAGTGCATCCGAAAAGACATACTTGCCCTCCATTATAAGATCCTGTCGTTGCCATAGAAACGTTCCTCGATTTAGAAAGAGAAGGCATAGAACCTATAGTAGTTCATAGCGACGCAATTTCTGTGTTAATTGGTCATTGTGACGGATCGACGAATGCAATAAAGAAGGAATAGTGTATCCGAAAAAAGATACTCGCCTCCCAATATAAGATCAGGTCGTTGCCATAGAAACGTTCCTCTATTTGGAGAGAGAAGGCATAGAATCTATATTATTTTATAGCAACGCAATTTCTGGCTTAATTCGTCATTGTGAGGGATCGACGGATGCAATAAAGTAGGAATAGTGTATCCGAAAAGAGATACTCACCTCCCAAGAGAAGATCCTGTCGTTGCCATAGAAGCTTTCCTCGATTTAGGAAGTGAATGCATAGAACCTATAGTATTCCATAGCGACGCAATTTCTGTGTTAATTCGTCATTGTGTGGGTTCGACGGATGCAATAAAGAAGAAATAGTGCATCCGAAAAGAGATACTCGCCTCCCAATATAAGATCCTGTCGTTGCCATAGAAACGTTCCTCGATTTAGAAAGAGAGACATAGAACCTATAGTATTTCATAGCGACGCAATTTCTGTGTTATTTTGTCATTGAAGGGATCGAAGGATGCAATAAAGAAGGAATAGTGCATCCGAAAAGAGATACTCGCCTCCCAATATAAGATCCTGTCGTTGCCGTAGAAATGTTCCTCGATTTGGAAAAAGAAGCCATAGCACCTATAGTATTTCATAACGACGCAATTTCTGTGATAATTCGTCATTGTGAGGGATCGACGGATGCAATAAAGAAGGAATAGTGCATCCGAAAAGAGATACTCGCCCCCCAATAGAACATCCTATCGTTGCCATACAAACGTTCCTCGATTTAGAAGGAGAAGGCATAGAATCTATAGTATTTCATAGCGAAGCAACTTCTGTGTTAATTCGTCATTGTGAAGGATCGACGGATGCAATAAAGTAGGAATAGTGCATCCGAAAAGAGATACCCACCTCCCAATAGAAGCTCCTATCGTTGCCATAGAAACGTTCATCGAATTAGAAAGAGAAGGCGTAGAACCTATAGTATTTCATAGCAACGCAATTTCTGTGTTAATTCGTCATTGTGTGGGTTCGACTTAGGCAATAAAGAAGGAATAGTGCATCCGAAAAGAGATACTCGCCTCCCAATAGAAGATCCTGTCGTAGCTGTAGAAACGTTACTCGATTTAGAAAAAGAAGGCATAGAACCTATAGTATTTCATAGCGACGCAATTTCTGTGTTAATTCGTCATTGTGAGGGATCGACGGATGTAATAAAGGAGGAATAGTGCATCCGAAAAGTGAAACTCACCTCCCAATATAAGATCCGATCGTTGCCATAGAAACGTTCCTCGATTTAGAAAGAGAAGGCATAGAACCTATAGTATATCATACCGACGCAATTTCTGTGTTATATCGTCATTGTGAGGGATCGACGGATGCAATAAAGAAGGAATAGTGCATCCGAAAAGAGATACTCGTCTCCCAATATAAGATCCTGTAGTTGCCATAGAAACGTTCCTCGATTTAGAAAGACAGGCATAGAACCTAAAGTATTTCATAGCGATGCAATATCTATGTTAATTCGCATTGTGAGGGATCGACGGGTGCAATAAAGAAGGAGTAGTGCATCCGAAAAGGGATACTCGCCTCCCAATATAAGGTCCAGTCGTTAGCAAAGAAACGTCTCGCGATTTAGAAAGAGTAGGCATAAAACCTACAGTATTTCATAGCGACGCAGTTTCTGTGGTAATTGGTCATTGTGAGGGATCGACGGATGCAAAAAAGAAGGAATAGTGCATCCGAAGAGAGATACTCGCCTCCCAATATAAGATCATGTCGTTGCCATAGAAACGTTCCTCGATTTAGAAAGAGAAGGCATAGAACCTATAGTATTTCATAGCGACGCAATTTCTGTGTTAATTCGTCAATGTGAGTGATGGAGGGATGCAATAAAGAAGGAATAGTGCATCCGAAAAGAGATACTCGCCTCCCAATATAAGATCCTGTCGTTGCCATAGAAACGTTCCTCTATTTAGAAAGAGAAGTCTAGAATCTATAGTATTTCATAGCGACGCAATTTCTGTGTTAATTCGTCATTGTGAGGGATCGACGGATGCAACAAAGAAGGAATAGTGCATCCGAAAAGAGATACTCGCCTTCCAATATAAGATCCTGTCGTTGCCACACAAAGGTTCCTCGATTTAAAAAGAAAAGGCATAGAACCTATAGTATTTCATAGCGGCGCAATTTCTGTGTTAATTCCATATTGTGAGGGACCGACGGATGCAATAAAGAAGGAGTAGTGCATCCGAAAACAGATACTCGCCTTCCAATATAAATTCCTGTCGTTGCCACAGAAACCTCCCCCGATTTAGAAGGAGAAAGCATAAAACCTATAATATTTCATAGCGACCCAGATTCTATGGAATTCGTCATTGTGAGGGATCGACGGATACAATAAAGAAGGAATACTGCATCCGAAAACAGATACTCGCCTCCTAAAATGAGATCCTGTCGTTGCTATAGAAACGTTCCTCGTTTTAGAAAGAGAAGGCATAGAACCTATAGTATTCCTACGCGACGCAATTTCTGTGTTAATTCGTCAATGTGAGTGATGGAGGGATGCAATAAAGAAGGAATAGTTCATCGGAAAAGCGATACTCGCCTCCCAATATAAGATCCTGTCGTTGCCATAGAAACGTTCCTCGATTTAGAAAGAGAAGGCATAAAACCTATAATATTTCATAGCGACGCAGTTTCTGTGGTAATTCGTCATTGTGAGGGATCAACGGATGCAATAAAGAAGGAATAGTGCATCCGAAAAGAGATACTCGCCTCCCAATATGAGATCCTGTCGTTGCCATAGAAACGTTCCTCGATTTAGAAAGAGAAGGCATAGAACCCATATTATTTCACAGCGACGCAATTTCTGTGTTAATTCGTCAATGTAAGGGATTGACGGATGCAATAAAGAAGGATTAGTTCATCAGAAAAGAGATACTCGCCTCCAAATAGAAGATCCTGTCGTTGCCATGGAAACGTTCCTCGGTTTAGAAACAGAAGGCATGGAACCTATAGTATTTCATAGCGACGCAATTTCTGTGTTAACTCGTCAATGTGATTGATGGAGGGATGCAATAAAGAAGGAATAGTACATCCGAAAAGAGATACTCGCCTCCCAATATAAGATCCTGTCGTTGCCATAGAAACGTTCCTCGGTTTAGAAAGAGAAGGCGTAGAACCTATAGTATTTCATAGCGACGCAATTTCTTCGTTAATTCCATATTGTGAGGGATCGACGGATGCAATAAAGAAGGAATAGTTCATCCGAGAAGAGATACTCGTCTCCCAGTATAAGATCCTGTAGTTGCCATAGAAACGTTCCTCGGTTTAGAAAGAGAGGCATAGAACTTATAGTATTTCATAGCGACGCAATTTCTATGTTAATTCGTCATTGTGAGGGATCGACGGGTGCAATAAAGAAGGAATAGTGCATCCGAAAAGAGATACTCGCCTTCCAATATAAGGTCCAGTCGTTGGCAAAGAAACGTCCCGCGATTTAGAAAGAGTAGGCATAAAACCTACAGTATTTCATAGCGACGCAATTTCTGTGTTAATTCGTCATTGTGAGGGATCGAAGGATGCAATAAAGAAGGAATAGCGCATCCGAAAAGAGATACTCGCCTCCAAATAGAAGATCCTGTCGTTGCCATAGAAACGTTCCTCGATTTAGAAAGAGACTGCATAAAACCTATAGTATTTCATAGCGACGCAATTTCTTTGTCAATTCGTCATTGTGAGGGATCAACGGATGCAATAGAGAAGGTATAGTACATCCGAAAAGAGATACTCGCCTCCCAATATATTATCCTGTCGTTTCCATAGAAACGTTCCTCGATTTAGAAAGAGAAGGCATAGAACCTATAGTATTTCATAGCGACGCAATTTCTGTGTTAATTCGTTATTGTGAGTGATGGAGGGATGCAATAAAGAAGGAATAGTGCATCCGAAAAGAGATACTCGCCTCCCAGTATAAGATCCTGTCGTTGCCATAGAAACGTTCCTCTATTTAGAAAGAGAAGTCTAGAATCTATAGTATTTCATAGCGACGCAATTTCTGTGTTAATTCGTCATTGTAAGGGATCGACGGATGCAACAAAGAAGGAATAGTGCATCCGAAAAGAGATACTCGCCTTCCAATATAAGATCCTGTCGTTGCCACAGAAAGGTTCCTCGATTTAAAAAGAAAAGGCATAGAACCTATAGTATTTCATAGCGACGCAATTTCTGTGTTAATTCCATGTTGTGAGGGACCGACGGATGCAATAAAGAAGGAATAGTGCATCCGAAAACAGACACTCGCCTTCCAATATAAGATCCTGTCGTTGCCACAGAAACGTCCCTCGATTTAGAAAGAGAAGGCATAAAACCTATAAAATATCATAGCGACGCAATTTTTGTGTTAATTCGCCATTGTGAGGGATCGACGAATGCAATAAAGAAGGAATAGTGCATCCGCAAAGAGAAACTCGCCCTCCAATATAAGATCCTGTCGTTGCCATAGAAACGTTCCTCGATTTAGAAAGATAAGGCATAGAATCTATAGTATTTCATAGCGACTTAATTTCTGTGTTAATGCGTCATTGTGAGGGATCGACGGATGCAATAAAGAAGGAATAGTTCATCTGAAAAGAGATACTCGCCCCCAAATAGAAGATCCTGTCGTTGCCATAGAAACGTTCCTCGATTTAGAAAGAGAACGCATAGAACTTATAGTATTTCAAAGCGGCGCAATTTCTGTGTTAATTCGTCATTGTGAGGGATCGACGGATGCAATAAAGAAGGAATAGTGCATCCGATAAGAGATACTTGCCTACCAATATAAGATCCTGTCGTTGCCATAGAAACGTTTCTCGTTTTAGAAAGAGAAGGCATAGAACCTATAGTAGTTCATAACGACGCAATTTTTGTGTTAATTCGTCATTGTGAGGGATCGACGAATGCAATAAAAAAGGAATAGTGCATCCAAAAAGACATACTTGCCCTCCATTATAAGATCCTGTCGTTGCCATAGAAACGTTCCTCGATTTAGAAAGAGAAGGCATAGAACCTATAGTAGTTCATAGCGACGCAGATTCTGTGGAATTCATCATTGTGAGGGATCGACGGATGCAATAAAGCAGGAATACTGCAGCCGAAAACAGATACTCGCCTCCTAATATGAGATCCTGTCTTTGCCATAGAAACGTTCCTCGTTTTAGAAAGAGAAGGCATAGAACCTATATTATTCCTACGCGACGCAATTTCTGTGTTAATTCGTCAATGTGAGTGATGGAGGGATGCAATAAAGAAGGAATAGTTCATCGGAAAAGCGATACTCGCCTCCCAATATAAGATGCTGCCTATGCCATGGAAACGTTCCTCGATTTAGAAAGAGAAAGCATAGAACCTATAGTATTTCACAGCGACGCAATTTCTGTGTTAATTCGTCATTGTGAGGGATTGACGGATGCAATAAAGAGGGATTAGTTCATCCGAAAAGAGATACTAACCTCCAAATAGAAGATCCTTTCGTTGCCATGGAAACGTCCCTCGGTTTAGAAAGAGAAGGCATGGAACCTATAGTATTTCATAGCGACGCAATTTCTGTGTTAATTCGTCAAAGTGATTGATGGAGGGTTGCAATAAAGAAGGAATAGTACATCCGAAAAGAGATACTCGCCTCCCAATGTAAGATCCAGTCGTTGCCATAGAAACGTTCATCGATTTAGAAAGAGAAGGCATAGAACCCATAGTAGTTCATAGCGACGCAATTTCGGTGTTAATTCGTCATTGTGAGGGATCGACGAATGCAATGAATAAGGAATAGTGCATCCGAAAAGAGATACTCGCCCTCCATTATAAGATCTTGTCGTTGCCATAGAAACGTTCCTCGATTTAGAAAGAGAAGGCGTAGAACCCATAGTATTTCATAGCGACGCAATTTCTTTGTTAATTCCATATTGTGAGGGATCGACGGATGCAATAAAGAAGGAATAGTTCATCCGATAGGAGATACCCGCTTCCAAATAGAAAATCCTGTCGTTGCCATAGAAACGTTCCTCGATTTAGAAATAGAAGGCATATAACCTATGGTATTTCATAGCGACGCAATATCTGTGTCATTTCGTCATTGTGAGGGATCGACGGATGCAATAAAGAAGGAATAGTACATCCGAAAAGAGATACTCGCGTCCCAATATAATATCCCGTCGTTGCCATAGAAACGTTCCTAGATTTAGAAAGAGAAGGCATAGATCCTATAGTATTTCATAGCGACGCAATTTCTGTGTTAATTCGTCATCGTGAGGGATCGATGGATGCAATAAAGAAGGAATAGTGCATCCGAAAAGAGATACTCGCCTCCAAATAGAAGATCCTGTCGTTGCCATAGAAACGTTCCCCGATTTAGAAAGAGACTGCATAAAACCATAATACCTATAGTATTTCATAGCGACGCAATTTCTTTGTCAATTCGTCACTGTGAGGGATCGACGAATGCAATAAAGAAGGAATAGTGCATCCGAAAAGACATACTTGCCCTCCATTATAAGATCCTGTCGTTGCCATAGAAACGTTCCTCGATTTAGAAAGAGAAGGCATAGAACCTATAGTAGTTCATAGCGACTCAATTTCTGTGTTATTCGTCATTGTGAGGGATCGACGAATGCAATAAAGAAGGAATAGTGTATCCGAAAATAGATACGAGCCTTACAAAATAAGATCCAGCCGTTGCCCCAGAAACGTTCCTCGATTTAAAAAGAAAAGTCATAGAACCTGTAGTATTTCATAGCGACGCAATTTCAGTGTTAATTCCATATTGTGAGGGACTGACGGATGCAATAAAGAAGGAATAGTGCATCCGATAACAGATACTCGCCTTCCAATGTAAGATCCTGTCGTTGCCACAGAAACGTCCCTCGATTTAGAAAGAGAAGTCATAAAACCCATAATATTTCATAGCGACGCAGATTCTGTGGAATTCGTCATTGTGAGGGATCGACGGATGCAATAAAGAAGGAATACAGCATCCGAAAAGAGATACTCGCCTCCTAATATGAGATCCTGTCTTTGGCATGGAAACGTTCCTCGATTTAGAAAGAGAAAGCATAGAACCTATAGTATTTCATTGCGACGCAATTTCTGTGTTAATTGGTCATTGTGAGGGATCGACGGATGGGATAAAGAAGGAATAGTGCATCCGAAAAGAGATACACGCCTCCCAATGTAAGATCCTGTAGTTGCCATAGAAAAGATACTCTATTTAGAAAGAGAGGCATAGAACCTATAGTATTTAATAGCGACGCAATTTCTGTGTTAATTCGTCATTGCGAGGGATCGACAGGTGCAATAAAGAAGGAATAGGGCATCCGAAAAGAGATACTCGCCACCCAATTTAAGATCCAATCGTTGGCAAAGAAAGGTCCCTCGATTTAGAAAGAGAAGGCAAAGCTCCTATCGTATTTCATAGCGACGCAATTTCTGTGTTAATTCGTCATTGTGAGGGATCGACTGATGCAATAAAGAAGGAATACTGCATCCGAAAAGAGATACTCGCCTCCCAATATAAGATCCTGTAGTTGCCATAGAAACGTTCCTCGATTTAGAAAGAGAAGGCATAAAACCTATAATATTTCATAGCGACGCAGTTTCTGTGGTGATTCGTCATTGTGAGGGATCGACGGATGCAAGAAAAAAGGAATAGTGCATCCGAAAAGAGATACTCGCCTCCCAACATGAGATCCTGTCGTTGCCATAGAAACGTTCATCGATTTAGAAAGAGAAGGCATCGAACCCATAGTAGTTCATAGCGACGCAATTTCTGTGTTAATTCGTCATTGTGAGGAATCGACGAATGCAATTGATAAGGAATAGTGCATCCGAAAAGAGATACTCGCCCTCCATTATAAGATCCATTCGTTGCCATAAAAACGTTCGTCGATTTAGAAAGAGAAGGCGTAGAACCTATAGTATTTCATAGCGACGCAATTTCTTTGTTAATTCCATTTTGTGAGGGATCGACGGATGCAATAAAGAAGGAATAGTTCATCCGAAAGGAGATACCCGCTTCCAAATAGAAAAGCCTGTCGTTGCCATAGAAACGTTCCTCGATTTAGAAATAGAAGGCATATAACCTATGGTATTTCATAGCGACGCAATTTCTGTGTCATTTCGTCATTGTGAGGGATCGACGGATGCAATAAAGAAGGAATAGTACATCCGAAAAGAGATACTCGCGTCCCAATATAATATCCCGTCGTTGCCATAGAAACGTTCCTAGATTTAGAAAGAGAAGGCATAGATCCTATAGTATTTCATAGCGACGCAATTTCTGTGTTAATTCGTCATCGTGAGGGATCGAATGATGCAATAAAGAAGGAATATTGCATCCGAAAAGAGATACTCGCCTTCAAATAGAAGATCCTGTCGTTGCCATAGAAACGTTCCTCGATTTAGAAAGAGACTGCATAAAACAATAAAACCTATAGTATTTCATAGCGATGCAATTTCTTTGTCAATTCGTCATTGTGAGGGATCAACGGATGCAATAAAGAAGGTATAGTACATCCGAAAAGAGATACTCGCCTCCCAATATAATATCCTGTCGTTGCCATAGAAACGTTCCTAGATTTAGAAAGAGAAGGCATAGAACCTATAGTATTTCATAGCGACGCAATTTCTGTGTTAATTCGTCATTGTGAGTGATGGAGGGATGCAATAAAGAAGGAATAGTGCATCCGAAAAGAGGTACTCGCCTCCCAATATAAGATCCTGTCGTTGCCATAGAAACGTTCCTCTATTTAGAAAGAGAAGTCTAGAATCTATAGTATTTCATAGAGACGCAATTTCTGTGTTAATTCGTCATTGTGAGGGATCGACGGATGCAACAAAGAAGGAATAGTGCATCCGAAAAGAGATACTGGCCTTCCAATATAAGATCCTGTCGTTGCCACAGAAAGGTTCCTCGATTTAAAAAGAAAAGGCATAGAACCTATAGTATTTTATAGCGACGCAATTTCTGTGTTAATTCCATATTGTGAGGGACCGACGGATGCAATAAAGAAGGAATAGTGGATCCGAAAACAGATACTCGCCTTCCAATATAAGATCCTGTCGTTGCCACAGAAACGTCCCTCGATTTAGAAGGAGAACGCATAAAACCTATAAAATTTCATAGCGACGCAGATTCTGTGGAATTCGTCATTTTGTGGGATCGACTGATGCGATAAAGAAGGAATACTGCATCCGAAAACAGATACCCGCCTCCTAATATGAGATCCTGTCGTTACCATAGAAACGTTCCTCGATTTAGAAAGAGATGGCATAGAACCTATAGTATTTCATAGCGACGCAATATCTGTGTTAATTCATCATTGTGAGGGATCGACGGATGCAATAAAGAAGGAATAGTTCATCCGAAAAGAGATACTCGCCTCCAAATAGAAGATCCTGTCGTTGCCATTGAAACGTTCCACGATTTAGAAAGACAAGGCATAGAACCTATAGTATTCCTTCGCGACGCAATTTCTGTGTTAATTCGTCAATGTGAGTGATGGAGGGATGCAATAAAGAAGGAATAGTGCATCGGAAAAGCGATACTCGCCTCCCAATATAAGATCCTGCCGTTGCCATGGAAACGTTCCTCGATTTAGAAAGAGAAAGCATACAACCTATAGTATTTCATTGCGACGCAATTTCTGTGTTAATTGGTCATTGTGAGGGATCGACGGATGCAAGAAAGAAGGAATAATGCATCCGATAAGAGATACTTGCCTTCCAATATAATATCCTGTCGTTGCCATAGAAACGTTCCTCGATTTAGAAAGAGAAGTCATAGAACCTATAGTATTTCATAGCGACGCAATTTCTGTTTTAATTCGCCATTGTGACGGATCGACGAATGCAATAAAGAAGGAATAGTGCATCCGCAAAGAGAAACTCGCCCTCCATTATAAGATCCTGTCGTTGCCATAGAAACGTTCCTCGAATTAGAAAGAGAAGGCATAGAATCTATAGTAATTCATAGCGACTTAATTTCTGTGTTAATTCGTCATTGTGAGGGATCGACGGATGCAATAAAGAAGGAATAGTTCATCTGAAAAGAGATACTCGCCCCCAAATAGAAGATCCTGTCGTTGCCATAGAAACGTTCCTCGATTTAGAAAGAGAACGCATAGAACTTATAGTATTTCATCGCGACGCAATTTCTGTGTTAATTCGTCATTGTGAGGGATCGACGGATGCAATAAAGAAGGAACAGTGCGTCGGATAAGAGATACTTGCCTACCAATATAAGATCCTGTCGTTGCCATAGAAACGTTTCTCGTTTTAGAAAGAGAAGGCATAGAACCTATAGTAGTTCATAGCGACGCAATTTTTGTGTTAATTTGTCATTGTGAGGGATTGACGAATGCAATAAAGAAGGAATAGTGTATCCGAAAATAGATACGTGCCTTACAATATAAGATCCCGTCGTTGCCACAGAAACGTTCCTCGATTTAAAAAGAAAAGGCATAGAACTTATAGTATTTCATAGCGACGCAATTTCAGTGTTAATTCCATATTGTGAGGGAATGACGGTTGCAATGAAGAAGGAATAGTGCATCCGAAAACAGATACTCGCCTTCCAATATAAGATCCTGTCGTTGCCACAGAAACGTCCCTCGATTTTGAAAGAGAAGTCATAAAACCTATAATATTTCATAGCGACGCAGATTCTGTGGAATTCGTCATTCTGAGGGATCGACGGATGCAATAAAGAAGGAATACTGCATCCGAAAAGAGATTCACGCCTCCCAATATAAGATCCTGTAGTTGCCATAGAATCGATACTCGATTTAGAAAGAGAGGCATAGAACCTATAGTATTTCATAGCGACGCAATTTCTGTGTTAACTCGTCATTGCGAGGGATCGACACGTGCAATAAAGAAGGAATAGGGCATCCAAAAAGAGATACTCGCCTCCCAATTTAAGATCCAGTCGTTGGCAAAGAAAGGTCCCTCGATTTAGAAAGAGAGGGCAAAGAACCTATCGTATTTCATTGCGACGCAATTTCTGTGTTAATTCGTCATTGTGAGGGATCGACGAATGCAATGAAAAAGGAATTATGCATCCGAAAAGAGATACTCGCCCTCCATTATAAGATCCTGTCGTTGCCATAGAAACGGACCTCGATTTAGAAAGAGAAGACATAAAACCTATAGTATTTCATAGCGACGCAGTTTCTGTGGTATTTCGTCATTGTGATGGATCGACGGATGCAATTAAGAAGGAATAGTGCATCCGAAAAGAGATACTCGCCTCCCAATATAAGATCCTGTCGTTGCAATAGAAACGTTCCTCGATTTAGAAAGAGAAGGAATAGAACTTATAGTATTTCATAGCGACGCAATTTCTGTGTTAATTCGTCATTGTGAGGGATCGACGGATGCAAGAAAGATGGAACAGTGCATCCGATAAGAGATACTTGCCTTCCAATTTAAGATCCTGTCGTTGCCATAGAAACGTTCCTCGTTTTAAAAAGAGAAGGCATAGAACCTATAGTAGTTCATAGCGACGTAATTTTTGTGTTAATTCGTCATTGTAAGGGATCGACGAATGCAATAAAGACGGAATAGTGCATCCGGAAAGACATACTTGCCCTCCATTATAAGATCCTGTCGTTTCCATAGAAACGTTCCTCGATTTCGAAAGAGAAGGCATAGAACCTATAGTAGTTCATAGCGACGCAATTTCTGTGTTAATTGGTCATTGTGAGGGATCGACGAATGCAATAAAGAAGGAATAGTGTATCCGAAAAAAGATACTCGCCTCCCAATATAAGATCAGGTCGCTGCCATAGAAACGTTCCTCTATTTTGAGAGAGAAGGCATAGAATCTATATTATTTTATAGCAACGCAATTACTGTGTTAATTCGTTATTGTGAGGGATCGACGGATGCAATAAAGTAGGAATAGTGTATCCGAAAAGAGATACTCACCTCCCAATAGAAGATCCTGTCGTTGCCATAGAAACGTTCCTCTATTTAGGAAGTGAATGCATAGAACCTATAGTATTCCATAGCGACGCAATTTCTGTGTTAATTCGTCATTGTGTGGGTTCGACGGATGCAATAAAGAAGGAATAGTGCATCCGAAAAGAGATAGTCGCCTTAGAATATATGATCCTGTCGTTAACATAGAAACGTTCCTCGATTTAGAAAGTGAAGGCATAGGACCTATAGTATTTCATC
Organism: Schistocerca cancellata; assembly: GCF_023864275.1. Lineage (NCBI taxonomy): Eukaryota > Metazoa > Arthropoda > Insecta > Orthoptera > Acrididae > Schistocerca > Schistocerca cancellata. The sequence continues at coordinate 5,245,597 of NW_026046791.1, read as the reverse complement.
GCGACGCAATTTCTGTGCTAATTCGTCATTGTGAGGGATCGACGGATGCAATAAAGAAGGAATAGTGCATCCGAAAAGAGATACTCGCCTCCCAATATAAGATCCTTTCGTTGCCATAGAAACGTTCCTCGATTTAGAAAGAGAAGACATAAAACCTATAGTATTTCATAGCGACGCAGTTTCTGTGGTATTTCGTCATTGTGATGCGTCGACGGATGCAATTAAGAAGGAATAGTGCATCCGAAAAGACATACTCGCCTCCCAATATAAGCTCCTGTCGTTGCCATAGAAATGTTCCTCGTTTTAGAAAGGGAAGGCATAGAACCTATAGTATTTCATAGCGACGCAATTTGTGTGTTAATTCGTCATTGTGAGGGATCGACAGATGCAATAAAGTAGGAATAGTGCATCCGAAAAGAGATACCCACCTCCCAATAGAAGATCCTATCGTTGCCATAGAAACGTTCATCGAATTAGAAAGAGAAGGCGTAGAACCTATAGTATTTCATAGCGACACAATTTCTGTGTTAATTCGTCATTGTGTGGGATCGACTTATGCAATAAAAAAGGAATAGTGCATCCGAAAAGAGATACTCGCCTCCCAATAGAAGATCCTGTCGTTGCTGTAGAAACGTTCCTCGATTTAGAAAAAGAAGGCATAGAACCTATAGTATTTCATAGCGACGCAATTTCTTTGTTAATTCGTCATTGTGAGGGATCGACGGATGTAATAAAGAAGGAATAGTGCATCCGAAAAGAGAAACTCACCTCCCAATATAAGATCCTATCGTTGCCATAGAAACGTCCCTCGATTTAGAAGGAGAAAGCATAGAACCTATAGTATATCATACCGACGCAATTTCTGTGTTACATCGTCATTGTGAGGGATCGACGGATACAATAAAGAAGGATAAGTGCATCCGAAAAGAGATACTCGTCTCCCAATATAAGATCCTGTAGTTGCCATAGAAACGTTCCTCGATTTAGAAAGAGAGGCATAGAATCTATAGTATTTCATAGCGACGCAGTTTCTATGTTAATTCGTCATTGTGAGGGATCGACGGGTGCAATAAAGAACGAATAGTGCATCCGAAAAGAGATACTCGCCTCCCAATATAAGGTCCAGTCGTTGGCAAAGAAACGTCCCGCGATTTAGAAAGAGTAGGCATAAAACCTACAGTATTTCATAGCGACGCAGTTTCTGTGGTAATTGGTCATAGTGAGGGATCGACGGATGCAATAAAAAAGGAATAGTGCATCCGAAGAGAGATACTCGCCTCCCAATATAAGATCCTGTCATTGCCATAGAAACGTTCCTCGATTTAGAAAGAGAAGGCATAGAACCTATAGTATTTCATAGCGACGCAATTTCTATGATAATTCGTCATTGTGAGGGATCGACAGATGCAACAAAGAAGGAATAGTGCATCCGAAAAGAGATACTCGCCTTCCAATATAAGATCCTGTCGTTGCCACAGAAAGGTTCCTCGATTTAAAAAGAAAAGGCATAGAACCTATAGTATTTCATAGCGACGCAATTTCTGTGTTAATTCCATATTGTGAGGGACCGACGGATGCAATAAAGAAGGAATAGTGCATCCGAAAACAGATACTCGCCTTCCAATATAAGATCCTGTCGTTGCCACAGAAACGTCCCTCGATTTAGAAGGAGAAGGCATAAAACCTATAATATTTCATAGCGACGCAGATTCTGTGGATTTCCGCATTGTGTGGGATCGACGGAGGTAATAAGGAAAGAATACTGCATCCGAAAACAGATACTCGCCTCCTAATATGAGATCCTGTCGTTGCCATAGTAACGTTCCTCGATTTAGAAAGAGATGGCATAGAACCTATAGTATTTCATAGCGACGCAATTTGTGTGTTAATTCGTCATTGTGAGGGATCGACGGATGCAAGAAAGAAGGAATAATGCATCCGATAAGAGATACTTGCCTTCCAATATAATATCCTGTCGTTGCCATAGAAACGTTCCTCGATTTAGAAAGAGAAGGCATAGAACCCATAGTATTTCATAGCGACGCAATTTCTGTGTTAATTCGCCATTGTGAGGGATCGAGGAATGCAATAAAGAAGGAATAGTGCATCCGCAAAGAGAAACTCGCCCTCCATTATAAGATCCTGTCGTTGCCATAGGAACGTTCCTCGATTTAGAAAGAGAAGGCATAGAACCTATAGTATTTCATAGCGACGCAATTTCTGTGTTAATTCGTCATTGTGAGGGATCGACAGGTGCAATAAAGAAGGAATAGTGCATCCGAAAAGAGATAGTCGCCTCCCAATTTAAGATCCAGTCGTTGGCAAAGAAAGGTCCCTCGATTTAGAAAGAGAAGGCAAAGAACCTATCGTATTTCATAGCGACGAAACTTCTGTGTTAATTCGTCATTGTGAGGGATCGACTGATGAAATAAAGAAGGAATACTGCATCCGAAAAGAGATACTCGCCTCCCAATTTAAGATCCTGTCGTTGCCATTGAACCTTCCTCGATTTAGAAAGAGAAAGGTATAAAACCTATAATATTTCATAGCGACGCAATTCCTGTGTTAATTCGTCATTGTGAGGGATCGACGGATGCAATAAAGTAGGAATAGTTCATCCGAAAAGAGATACTCGCCTCCAAATAGAAGATCCTGTCGTTGCCATAGAAACGTTCCTCGATTTAGAAAGAGAAGGCATAGAACTTATAGTATTTCATAGCGACGCAATTTCTGTGTTAATTCGTCATTGTGAGGGATCGACGGATGCAATAAAGAAGGAATACTGCATCCGAAAAGAGATACGCGCCCTCCAATATAAGCTCCTGTCGATGCCATAGAAACGGTCCTCGATTTAGAAAGGGAAGGCATAGAACCTATCGTATTTCATAGCGACTCAATTTCTGTGTTAATTCGTCATTGTGAGGGAAAGACGGATGCAATAATGAAGGAATAGTGCATCTGAAAAGAGATACTCGCCTCCCAATATAAGATCCTGTCGTTGCCATAGAAACGTTCCTCGATTTAGAAAGAGAGGCATAGAACCTATAGTATTTCATAGCGACGCAATGTCTATGTTAATTCGTCATTGAGAGGGATCGACAGGTGCAATAAAGAAGGAATAGTGCATCCGAAAAGAGATACTCGCCTCCCAATATAAGATCCAGTCGTTGGCAAAGAAACGTCCCTCGATTTAGAAAGAGATGGCATAGAACCTATCGTATTTCATAGCGACGCAATTTCTGTTTTATTTCGTCATTGTGAGGGATCGACGGATGCAATAAAGATGGAATAGTGCATCCGAAAAGAGATACTCGCTTCCAAATTAAAGATCCTGTCGTTGATATACAAACGTTCCTCTATTTAGAAAGAGAAGGCATAGAATCTATAGTATTTCATAGCGACGCAATTTCTGGGTTAATTCCATATTGTTTGGTATCGACGGATGCAATAAAGAAGCAATAGTGCATCCGAAAAGAAATACTCGCCTCCTAATATAAGATGCTGTCGTTGGCATAGAAACGATCCGCGATTTAGAAAGAGAGGGCATGGAACCTATAGTATTTCGCAGAGACGCAATGACTGTGTTAGTTCGTCATTGTGAGGGATCGACGGATGCAATAAAGAAGGAATAGTGCATCCGAAAAGAGATACTCGCCCCCCAATAGAAGATCCTATCGTTGCCATAGAAACGTTCCTCGATTTAGTAGGAGAAGGCATAGAATCTATAGTATTTCATAGCGACGCAATTTCTGTGTTAATTCGTCATTGTGAGGGATCGACGGATGCAACAAAGAAGGAATAGTGTATCCGATAGGAGATACTTGCCTTCCAATATAAGATTCTGTCGTTGCCATAGAAAAGTTCCTCGTTTTAGGAAGAGAAAGCATAGAACAAATAGTAGTTCATAGCGACTCAATTTTTGTGTTAATTCGTCATTGTGAGGTATCGACGAATGCAATAAAGAAGGAATAGTGCATCCGAAAAGACATACTTGCCCTCCATTATAAGATCCTGTCGTTGCCATAGAAACGTTATTCGATTTAGAAAGAGAAGGCATAGAACCTATAGTAGTTCATAGCGACGCAATTTCTGTGTTAATTCGCCATTGTGAGGGATCGACAAATGCAATAAAGAAGGAATAGTGCGTCCGAAAAAAGATAATCGCCTCCCAATACAAGATCAGGACGTTGCCATAGAAACATTCCTCTATGTGGAGAGAGAAGGCATAGAATTTATAGTATTTTATAGCAACGCAAATTCTGGGTTAATTAGTCATTGTGAGGGATCGACGGATGCAATAAAGTAGGAATAGTGTATCCGAAAAGAGATACTCACCTCCCAATAGAAGATCTTGTCGTTGCCATAGAAACGTTCTTCGATTTAGGAAGTGAAGGCATAGAACCTATAGTATTTCATAGCTACGCAATTCCTGTGTCAATTCTTCACTGTGAGGGATCGACGGATGCAATAAAGGAGGCATAGTACAATTGAAAAGAGATACTCGCCTCCCAATATAAGATCCTGTCGTAGCCATAGAAACGTTCCTCGATTTAGAAAGAGAAGGCATAGAACACATAGCATTTCATAGCGACGCAATTTCTGTGTTAATTTGTCATTGTAGGAATCGAAGGATGCAATAAAGAAGGAATAGTGCATCTGAAAAGTGATACTCGCCTCCCAATATAAGATCCTGTCGTTGCCGTAGAAACGTTCCTCGATTTAGAAAAAGAAGCCATAGCACCTATAGTATTTCATTGCGACGCAATTTATGTGATAATTCGACATTGTGAGGGATCGACGGATGCAATAAAGAAGGAATAGTGCATCCGAAAAGAGATACTCGCCCCCCAATAGAAGATTCTGTCGTTACCATAGAAAGGTTCCTCGATTTAGAAGGAGAAGTCATAGAATCTATAGTATTTCATTGCGACGCAATTTCTGTGTTAATTCGTCATTGTGAGGGATCGACGAATGCAATAAAGAAGGATTAGTGCATCCGAAACGACATACTTGCCCTCCATTATAAGATCCTGTCGTTGCCATAGAAACGTTCCTCGATTTAGAAAGAGAAGGCATAGAACCTATAGTAGTTCATAGCGACGCAATTTCTGTGTTAATTCGTCATTGTGAGGGATCGACAAATGCAATAAAGAAGGAATTGTGCGTCCGAAAAAAGATACTCGCCTCCCAATATAAGATCAGGACGTTGCCATAGAAACGTTCCTCTATGTGGTGAGAGAAGGCATAGAATCTATAGTATTTTATAGCAACGCAATTTCTGGTTTAATTCGTCATTGTGAGGGATCGACGGATGCAATAAAGTAGGAATAGTGTATCCGAAAAGAGATACTCACCTCCCAATAGAAGATATTGTCGTTGATATAGAAACGTTCCTCGATTTAGGAAGTGAAGGCATAGTACCTATAGTATTTCATAGCGACGCAATTTCTGTGTTAATTCGTCATTGTGTGGGATGGACGGATGCAATTAAGAAGGAATAGTGCATCTGAAAAGAGATAGTCGCCTCCCAATATATGATCCTGTCGTTGCCAATGAAACGTTCCTCGATTTAGAAAGTGAAGGCATAGAACCTATAGTATTTCATAGCGACGCAATTTCTGTGTTAATTCGTCATTGTGAGGGATCGACGGATGCAACAAAGAAGGAATAGTGCATCCGATAAGAGATACTTGCCTTCCAATATAAGACTCTGTCGTTGCCATAGAAAAGTTCCTCGTTTTAGAAAGAGAAGGCATAGAACCTATAGTAGTTCATAGCGACGCAATTTTTGTGTTAATTCTTCATTGTGAGGGATCAACGAATGCAATAAAGAAGGAACAGTGCATCCGAAAAGACATACTTGCCCTCCATTATAAGACCCTTATAAAGGCACATTTGCATGCCGAGCGTGAGTTTCCTCGGAAACGCGAAATATTAATTAAATAAATAATCAGTGACAAATAAATAAAGCCTATGGCACACAACTGCAGCGCTGTGTCGCTGATAAAACAAAAGCACAATTACGTTACTCTTATGTTTGATTAAGAAAGGAGAGAGCTCTGGTAGAAGTAGTGCGAGAAGCACGTATTTTATTCTATTGTCTGGCACACCGCCATATTTCATGTTATAGAAGAATACTGCGAGTTGCAACCAGACTAGGCACTCGATTCTGTAAAGAATTTATATTTATAAAAGTAAGTAGGATTATGAACTGTAGGCTTATTCATTGAATATATCTGATTTAACTAACTGTGTAACTTTTTTATGTTTAGTAGACAATCACCTCTGTACGACGTATTGGCATGGCTGGCAAATTATTGAAATAGTGAGATTTAGATTATGAGTCCGCACCTACCGCAGCAGTCTTTGGAAACGATTTATTTACGAAGTCCGATTATTTCAGTTTTATTTCACGGTCAACTACGAGTAACATTGCCTTTACGAGAAAGCCATTGTCAAGCGTCTGATACCGAATAATTAAACGTCCACGTTCGAGATAAGCAAATATTAATTACAATTACAATCACAATCACCATCATACAGATAGAAAAATAAATATTTAAATAAATATTATTTTTTATTTTATTTATTTTATATTGGCGACTGCGTGTCGGACTTGTTATTTTGTCATTTGTTACATTGTTCTCTTTGTTTCATGTGAAAAATCAACTTTCTGGACCTGGACGTGAATGTATGAGAGATAACAAAAAATCTGAAGATATTTTCCAATTCTAAAATTTTGCGGGAAGACGCAATGAAACTTCCAGCAAAATAAGGTAAGACGCAGCATCTTTGCATTAGCAGGCTTGACCAGACGTATAATTCAGTGTATTAGCTTTTCAGTAGATTCTGTAGTGTTTCTTTCGTGCATAACAGTTTTCAGTGATAAATTTCATTCTCAGTACTTTTCCTTAAACAATAACGTATGCAACAATACCAATACACGAGTGTACAATATGGCCGACTTCTGTACGATACGTAGTAACATGGACAGCAGCCATTACCAATAATCTCAAATTCAGTTTATATTTTTAAATTAACAGACAGCCATTGTTGCTACGAGCGATTCATGCTCAACTGCATTTTATTTTAAAATCAGTGTCAAATATTTTCTTGAAACATATATCACGTGTGGCATGGTAATAACTAGAAATCAATACGCAAAAATGGAACAGCAAAGACGTACTATTCAGACGCAATCCGACTCGGACGAGAGACAAATGTTAGAAAATGACTTTACGACAGCAACCGGTAGTGACGATTTATCAAACATTGACGCAAGTGTTGACGGAAATTTTGGCAATAGGCCGTCCACTACAAAAATTTCAAAGTCTCAGTCAGAGCCCATGTTGATGCATGACGTCACGTCTAATGACGCGACGGAGGCACAGACCTTGCAAACAGTAAACATTGCCGACATGTTACAAATGCTAATGAAACAAAACGCCGAAAACATGGCAACCTTACAGACACAAAATGACGCAATTAAATCTGACCTCATAGCACTCAAGACAGGTAATGACACTTTATGTAAACGTGTGGAACTTATAGAGGCCACACTGACCAAACAGATGACTGAACTCAGTACTAAATTTTCCCAGCTTAATACGAGACAAGAAAAGACTACAACTGACGTAGCACTTTTACAGACACAAGTAAAAAACCTTAATGTCACGTGTGAAGTTCTTACTGAACAAATTCAAACATATCCTTCAGTACATGACAACCTTGAAAAACGAATTACTGACGTACAGAATAAATTTGACAATGTTGAACAACACCTGACTGACATCTTACAATCTGATGCCACAGCTCATTTTCAAAATATTAATAAAGAATTTCATGATTGGGTAGTGAACAAAGACAAACATTTTGATAGATGCTTACGTGAAAATTTACCAACAATTGTGCACGACTCCGTAGCGCAATACATTACTAATAACAAACAGCTGATCAGTGACGCAGTACAATCCGTCACTGCACCCATGAGACAATTCACCGATCGACCACAGTCTGAATGTAACGAAAATATCAGTCAAAATGCACAGTTCAGGAACCAATATACATTCGAGTATGACACACACATACCGCACACGACAAACACACAAGAACAAAACACACCACGACTACAACACATACCACGATGTGCAAACACAAACACAAGCTATTATCATGGTAAACCACAGCAACATTATCGTAATTACTCGCCAGCTGAACATACCAGTAATTACAGTGGAATAAATGCATATCACAATGCGAAGGAAGAAGAAAGCTTAATGAAACACAGGCAATTTCAGATTTTTATCCCAGAAAAACGAACCATTCATCCGGTGATTTTTCTTAAATCTTTTAGTAACGCATTTCCACGCACTTGGAGTGACCGGAAAAAGATTTCATATATTGTCGGTTACATCCAAGGCGATGCAGCTGTCTGGGCATACAGTCAAGCTGACGTATGTACCACGTACAGTGAGTTTGAGCGTGCTTTTCTGAACAAATTCTGGTCGCAATCCGTCCAGGAGCGACTCAGAAGACAAATTTTAGAACCTGAAACTTTTAACAGTAAAAATGGCAACTTACGCAGATATTTTGAAAAATACTTGAACATGGGACACTTTTTAGACGAACCAGTCGCAACGCGTGATATACTCCGTGCGTTGAAGGCCAAATTGCCTTTCAACATTAAAGAAAAACTCCTACATATCCCGGATGACGATTCAGATTATTTTTTAACAGCCTTAGATTCGGTTGACATGTTACTTGAAGATCAGCGCTTCGCGCGGCAAAACAGCAGCCACAAAGTTTACACTTGTGGTATGCAAAACATGCAGGCTTGCCAACTCAATTCTGGCGCGCCCACAGTTGGAACGCGGTACAGCAAAAACAGCAAACTCACATGCCGTTTCAATACGAAAATCAAAGTCAACACGCGTATTCCAATACAAACAATAGTTACAACAGTAATAACACTTCATGCGGCAATCTATACAAAAGGCACCGCGGTAATAACTACAACGGTAACAACGGATACAAAGGCAACAACAAAAACACAAACAGAAATAGAAATAATAATAACTACGAGCCAAGACAGCATCAAGGTTGGACTCGTAACGATCAGTACTTCCATTCAAACTCTGCTTTACCACAGCAGCCACCAGGACAAAATTGGAGCATACCTTACGACCGACAGGTAAGTTATAATGCGCAACAGCAACAACAACCGCAAAAGTTTGGAGATCATAATAGGCAATACCCGAATGTGAATATAATAGAAATGACACCTGATGCACAACCTCAATCTGTGTCAGTACCTAGTACAAATGCTAATCCAACAAACTAGAAACAGTCACTTCTATGCCCCAGGTCGTGGCTGAAGAATTCTTGCGGGGCGACTGCAATGTTAATCAGTTATTTGACACCACACTTGAACAACAGAATAATGATATGCCGAATAATTCTAAACAAAAATTACCTGTTTTATTTATAAGATACAACCACAATGAGAATATATCAGATGAACTTATACAAGACAGTACGCAATGTCGTTCAAACACAAATGAAATTGTTTTAGCATCTACTACTGGTGTAGTAGGTGGGATACCAACTATTATTATCCTAGATACAGGTGCAGCTGTGAGCGTTTTGTCTTTTAATTTCTATAAAAAGATGTGTGAATTGGAACCTGTGCCTGAGTTTCCTGCCCAAAACTGTAAAATAACTACTGCACTAGGTAATAAGTCATGTAGGGTTACGAAGCAAGTTTTTGTAAACATTAAAATAGGTAATGGAACCGTACAATGGCCATTCCTGGTTGTACAAAACCTTGTGACAAATTGCATATTAGGAATAGATATTATGAGCGAGAAGGACTCTATTATAGACTTCTCCAAAGGTAAATGTATTTTAAATGATAAAGGCAGTGTAATTATTATTGATTTGGACAGGAGAACTCTAAAGCATGACAAACACTGTACAGGGTACAAGGTTCAGTTAGTACTTGACAATGACATTCAAGATATGCAAACACACTCATCTGACACAGAGCTAATGGACTTGAAAACATTGCTTGATCATAAGATAAGTGAAGCTACAGCTCTCAGTGTACATGAACGTATAAAACTACAGGAAGTGTTATCCAAATATTTACAAGTTTTTACCAAACGATTAGGTGTTATCAACACGTATGTATACAAGATTGAAGTTAAGCCTCACAAGATCTTCTACCACAAGACATATAACGTACCGTTATCTCAACGACCTGCTGTGTGGCAAGAATTAAAACAAATATTAGACTGGAAGGTCATTGAACCATCCACCTCACCTTATTGTAGTCCTCTACTTATTGTCAAAAAATCAAATGGAAGCATTAGGTTAGTGTTAGACGCACGAGCAATTAATGAAATAATTTTACCGGTTCACACAAAACCCGAAAATTTAGAAGAGCAATTACAGAAATTTCTAGATGCAAAATATTTTTCCACAATAGATCTCGCTAATTCGTTTTGGCAGGTGGGTATCACTCCTGATTCACGGAAATATACTGCATTTATGTTCGGGGGGCGAACCTATCAGTTTTGTGTTCTACCTTTCGGACTGAATGTCAGCTCTGGGGTATTCATTACAGTCCTGGATACCGTGCTTGGCGACGATTTAGTTGAGACAGTCACACACTATGTAGATGATATACTGATAGCTACACAGTCTTGGAAGGAACACGTTGGCACACTTCAAAGAATTTTAGAAAAATACGCACACTGAGATCTTAGAGCATTTCATGCTGAATAATGTCAAAGTCATACCCATCGAAATATTGGTAAGCAACTCGAAAAACTCTGTTGTTACAACACAGATAATAAGTAGTGTAGAAATTTTCATTTCAGCGTTCCAGAGTCGCAGTTGAAGACAGAAGAACTCTTCTTCCAGCGCGCGCCTCCACCTGGAAGACGGAATATTAAAATAAAATTTATGATTACGTAGCAGTGAATGATATATTAATTTTTCACGGAACATTTGTTATTGTAGGTACCACTGACTTGGTATGACACCTGACGAACCGACAGACGTCATCTGTGAAGCGATCTTTTACTTTGAGAAATAGATTAGACGCACATCTCTCAACACGAAAAGCATCTATCAGTAGTCAAGGCCACACAGACACTCTACACACACGCACAAAACGCGAGGAATCGAACATTTTCTCTCTCTTACTATTTTGAATATTATTGAGTAGTGAAAACGCCTGGTCTTGCCTACTGATGTAATGAATGTTGTGTCTAACCTATCTTAATTTCAGATGACATCACGTGACACAATGTAATAACCTATAGCTATGTAATGATGATGCAAACATGTTTATGTGCAACTGTATTATGTTTATGCTAAGAAAATATGTGACGTGTGTATGTATAATTACTTATTTTTTTAACTGATGTATCATGTAACTGTTACTATGTAAAAAATTTGAACAAAACGAGTGCCAAAAAGACATTGCATAGTGAACCTCTGTTCACGGACATTAACGAACATTACTAACTCTGCAACTACGCAGAAACCTATGTGAAAGAAACGGTTAATGCCATTCATTATGCAGCGTATCTATGTAAACGCGATGAATGATTTCTTTGATTAATAACTACGAACATTTAGGTGAGCTATATTCAGCAAAAAACTGAAAATGTGAAGGGCATAATTCGTGCATCGTCTAGTGACATTACTACAGTACCTAACTTCAAGATGTTAACTGGATTAAATGGACACAAAGTGCCTGTCCAGAAAACAACACGACGGGTGGAAGAATTTTGGTTGGAACTTCAGGGAATGAAATGTTCTCGAAATGTGACGGACACTCTTACCTGGACTGTCCAAGGATCGACGCCAGCTATGTGCCGTCTGAGGTTCTGCAACCAAGCTTCCACGGAATGTAAAAAAAAACGAACTGCACGTGGACCAATTACTCGACGGGTCACGTCTGATCTGTAATGAGCAATGCCTTTAGTCACAACGAACTGCATCACAACGACTATAATGGAAATGGGAAATGGACACGCTTATGTATTAATCACGTTGTTATACAACGATGTTACTGTGATCAAAAAAACTTTACCACGACGATACTAACCTGTAAAAAAAAAATTATTGTGCAGCAGATGAATATGAACTGTAATAACGACACGATGTGTATAGGTCAACGCACCTGAAACATACGGACATTTTTCTTTGAAGTATTTCAAAACAATACTATGTAACTAAGAACATTCAACAATCTAAGTTGTATTGTGTTATAACAAATATTGTAAATTTAAAACTAAGTTACCTGTCATAGAATGTAGTCTTCATATGTAATCTTGGTTGAATATTTTCTTTGTGCAACGACTGAGAAACGCGCGCACACGAACAATATGAACTGCAATACTGTGCCGCGTGATCTAACTGTACGATATAACGGCAGTGCCGGAGTCACACAGACGCTTCTGCGCATGCGCGCACTCTATCTGCCAACATAAGAACTTTTACAGCGCACCCGCGTCATTCAAATTTTATATATAATGTGTATAATGTAAGTCATGTAAATAGTTGTAGATAACTTAGAGTTTCTTGTGCCTTTAGGTGAATTGCTCGCCTGCAGGTGTGTCCTTTCGCCTCGCAATTCAGGGGGCAATATAAAGGCACATTTGCATGCCGAGCGTGAGTTCCCTCGGAAACGCGAAATATTAATTAAATAAATAATCAGTGACAAATAAATAAAGCCTATGGCACACAACTGCAGCGCTGTGTCGCTGACAAAACAAAAGCACAATTACGTTACTCTTATGTTTGATTAAGAAAGGAGAGAGCTCTGGTAGAAGTGGTGCGAGAAGCACGTATTTTATTCTATTGTCTGGCACACCGCCATATTTCATGTTATAGAAAAATACTGCGAGTTGCAACCAGACTAGGCACTCGAATCTGTAAAGAATTTATATTTATAAAAGTAAGTAGGATTATGAACTGTAGGCTTATTCATTGAATATATCTGATTTAACTAACTGTGTAACTTTTTTATGTTTAGTAGACAATCACCTCTGTACGACGTATTGGCATGGCTGGCAAATTATTGAAATAGTGAGATTTAGATTATGAGTCTGCACCTACCGCAGCAGTCTTTGGAAACGATTTATTTACGAAGTCCGATTATTTCAGTTTTATTTCACGGTCAACTACGAGTAACATTGCCTTTACGAGAAAGCCATTGTCAAGCGTCTGATACCGAATAATTAAACGTCCACGTTCCAGATAAGCAAATATTAATTACAATTACAATCACAATCACCATCATACAGATAGAAAAATTAATATTTAAATAAATAATATTTTTTATTTTATTTATTTTATATCCTGTCGTTGCCATAGAAACGTTCCTCGATTTAGAAAGAGAAGGCATAGAACCTATAGTAGTCATAGAGACGCAATTTCTGTGTTAATTCGTCATTGTGACGGATCGACGAATGCAATAAAGAAGGAATAGTGCATCCGAAAAAAGATACTCGCCTCCCAATATAAGATCAGGTCGTTGCCATAGAAACGTTCCTCTATTTGGAGAAAGAAGGCATAGAATCAATAGTATTTTATAGCAACGCAATTTCTGGGTTATTTCGTCATTTTGAGGGATCGACGGATGCAATAAAGTAGGAATAGTGTATCCGAAAAGAGACTCACCTCCCAATAGAAGATCCTGTCGTTTCCATAGAAACGTTCCTCGATTTAGGAAGTGAAGGAATAGAACCTATAGTATTCCATAGCGACGCAATTTCTGTGTTAATTCGTCATTGTGTGGGATGGACGGATGCAATAAAGAAGGAATAGTGCATCTGAAAAGAGATAGTCGCCTCCCAATATATGATCATGTCGTTGCCATAGAAACGTTCCTCGATTTAGAAAGAGAAGGCATAGAACCTGTAGTATTTCATAGCGATGCAATTTCTGTGTTAATTCGTCATTGTGAGGGAACGACGGATGCAATAAAGAAGGAATAGTGCATCCGAAAAGAGATACTCACGTCCCAATATAAGATCCAGTTGTAGCCATAGAAACGTTCCTCGATTTAGAAAGAGAAGCCATAGAAGCTATAGTATTTCACAGCGACGCAATTTCTGTTTTAATTCGTCATTGTGAGGGATCGACAGATGCAATAAAGAAGGAATAGTGCTTCCGAAAAGAGATACTCGCCTCCCAATATAAGATCCTGTCGTTGCCATTGCAACGTTCCTCGATTTAGAAAGAGAAGGCATAGAACCTATAGTATTTCACAGCGACGCAATTTCTGTTTTAATTCGTCATTGTGAAGGATCGACAGATGCAATAAAGAAGGAATAGTGCTTCCGAAAAGAGATACTCGCTTCCCAAAATAAGATCCTGTCGTTGCCATAGAAACGTTCCTCGATTTAGAAAAAGAAGGCATAGAAATTATAGTATTTCATAGCGACGCAATTTCTGTGTTAATTCGTCATTGAGAGGGATCGACGGATGCAATATAGAAGGAATAGTGCATCCGAAAAGAGATACTCACCTCCCAATATAAGATCCAGTCGTTGCCATAGAAACATTCCTCGATTTAGAAAGACAAGGGATAGAACCTATAGTTATTCATAGCGACCCAATTTCTGTGTTAATTCGTCATTGTAAGGGATCGACGGATGCAATAAAGAAGGAATAGTGCATCCGAAATGAGATACTCGCCTCCCAATATAAGATCCAGTCGTTGGCATAGAAACGTCCCTCGATTTAGAGAGAGAAGTCATAGAACCTATCGTATTTCATAGCGACGCAATTTCAGTGTTAATTCGTCATTGTGAGGGATCGACGGATGCAATAAAGAAGGAATATTGTATCCAAAAAGAGATACGCACCTCCTAATATAAGATCCTGTCGTTGCCATAGAAAGGTTCCTCGATTTAGAAAGAGAAGGCATAGAACCTATAGTATTTCATAGTGATGCAATTACTGTGTTAATTCGTCATTGTGAGGGAACGACGAATGCAATAAAGAAGGAATAGTGCATCCGAAAAGAGATACTCACCTCCCAATAGAAGATCCTGTCGTTGCATTGTGCCGTTCCTCGATTTAGAAAGAGATGGCTTTGAACCTATAGTATTTCATAGCGACGCAATTTCTTTGTTAATTCGTCATTGTGAGGGATCGACGGATGCAATAAAGAAGGAATATTGTATCCAAAAAGAGATACGCACCTCCTAATATAAGATCCAGTTGTTGCCATAGAAACGTTCCTCGATTTAGAAAGAGAAGCCATAGAAGCTATAGTATTTCACAGCGACGCAATTTCTGTTTTAATTCGTCATTGTGAGGGATCGACAGATGCAATAAAGAAGGAATAGTGCTTCCGAAAAGAGATACTCGCCTCCCAATATAAGATCCGGTCGTTGCCATAGAAACGTTCCTCGATTTAGAAAGAGAAGACATAGAACCTATAGTATTTCATAGAGACGCAATTTCTGTGTCAATACGACATTGTGAGGGATCGACTGATGCAATAACGAAGGAATAGTGCATCCGAATAGAGATACTCGCCTCCCAATATAAGATCCTGTCCTTGCCGTAGAAACGTTCCTCGATTTAGGAAGAGAAGGCATAGAACCTATAGTAATTAATAGCGACGCAATTTCTGTGTTATTTGGTGATTGTGACGGATCGACGGATGCAATAAAGGATGAATAGTGCATCCGAAAAGAGATACTCTCCTCCCAATATAAGATCCTGTCGTTGCCATAGAAACATTCTCGATTTAGAAAGACAAGGCATAGAACCTATAGTATTTCATAGCGACCCAATTTCTGTGCTAATTCGTCATTATGAGGGATCGACGGATGCAATAAAGAAGGAATAGTGCATCCAAAAAGAGATACTCGAATCCCAATATAATATCCAGTCGTTGTCATAGAAACGTTCCTCGATTTAGAAAGAGAAGGCATAGAACCTATCGTATTTCATAGCGACGCAATTTCAGTGCAATTCGTCATTGTGAGGGATCAACAGATGCAATAAAGAAGGAATAGTGCATCTGAAAGGAGATACTCTCCTCCCTATATATGGTCCTGTCGTTTCCATAGAAACGTTCCTCGATTTACAAAGAGAAGGCATATAACCTATTGTATTTCATAGCGACGCAATTTCTGTGTTAATTCATCATTGTGAGGGATCGACTGATGCAATAACGAAGGAATAGTACATCCTAAAAGAGATACGTGCCTCCGAATATAAGATCCTGTCGTTGCCATAGAAACGATATTCGATTTAGAAAGAGAAGGCATAGAACTTATAGTATTTCATAGCGACACAATTTCTGTGTTAATTCGAAATTGTGAGGGATCGACGGATGGAATAAAGAAGGAATAGTGCTTCCAAAAAGAGACACTTGCCTCCCATATAATATCCTGTCGTTGCCATTGAAACGTTCCTCGACTTAGAAAGAGAAGGCATAGATCCTATTGTATTTCATAGAGACGCAATTTCTGTGTCAATACGACATTGTGAGGGATCGACGGATGCAATAAAGAGGGAATAGTAAATCCGAAAAGAGATACTCGCATCTCAATGTAATATCCTGTCGTTGCCATAGAAAAGTTCCTCAATTTAGAAAGAGAAGACATAGAAGCTATAGTATTTCATAGCGACGCAATTTCTGTGTTAATTCGTCATTGTGAGGATCGACGGGGCAATAAAGAAGGAATAGTGCATCCGAAAAGAGTTACTTGCCTCCCAATATAAGATCCGATCGTTGCCATAGAAACGTTCCTCCATTTAGAAAGAGAAGGCATAGAACCCATAGTATTTCATAGCGACGCAACTCGTGTGTTAATTCCTCACTGTGAGGGATCGACGGATGCAATAAAGAAGGAATAGTGCATCAGAAAAGAGTTACTCGCCTCCCAATAGATGATCCTGTCGTTGCCATTGTGACCTTCCTCGATTTAGAAAGAGATAGCATTGAACCTATAGTATTCCATAACGACGCAATTTCTTTGTTAATTCGCCATTTTGAGGGATCGACGGATGCAATAAAGAAGGAATAGTGCATCTGAAAGGAGATACTCTTCTCCCAATATAAGGTCCTGTCGTTTCCATGGAAACGTTCCTCGATATAGAAAGAGAAGGCATATAACCTATAGTATTTCATAGCGACGCAATTTCTGTGTTAATTCATCATTGTGAGGGATCGACTGATGGAATAACGAAGGAATAGTGCATCCGAATAGAGATACTCGCCTCCGAATATAAGATCCTGTCGTTGCCATAGAAACGTTCCTCGATTTAGAAAGAGAAGGAATAGAACTTATAGTGTTTCATAGCGACACAATTTCTGTGTTAATTCGACATTGTGACGGATCGACGGATGGAATAAAGAAGGAATAGTGCATCCGAAAGGAGATACTCGCCTCCCAATATAAGATCCTTTCGTTGCCATAGAAAGGTTCCTCAATTTGGATAGATAGGGCATAGAACCTATTGTATTTCATAGCGACGCAATTTCTGTGTTAATTCGTCATTGTGAGGGATCGACGGATGCAATAAAGAAGGAATAGTGCATCCGAAAAGAGATAGTCGCCTCCCAATATAAGATCCAGTTGTTGCCATAGAAACGTTCCTCGATTTAGAAAGAGAAGGCATAGAACCTATAGTATTTCACAGCGACGCAATTTCTGTTTTAATTCGTCATTGTGAGGGATCGACAGATGCAATAAAGAAGGAATAGTGCTTCCGAAAATAAATACTCTCCTCCCAATATAAGATCCTGTCGTTGCCATAGAAACGTTCCTCGATTTAGAAAGAGAAGGCATAGAACCTATAGTGTTTCACAGCGACGCAATTTCTGTTTTAATTCCTCATTTTGAGGGATCGATAGATGCAATAACGAAGGAATAGTGCTCCAAAAAGAGATACTCGCCTCCCAATATAAGATCCTGTCCTTGCCATAGAAACGTTCCTCGATTTAGAAAGAGAAGGCATAGAAACGATAGTATTTCATAGCGACGCAATTCATGTGTTAATTCCTCATTGTGAGGGATCGACGGATGCAATAAAGAAGGAATAATGCATCAGAAAAGAGATACTCGCCACCCAATAGAAGATCCTGTCGTTGGCATTGTAACGTTCCTCGATTTAGAAGGAGAAGGCATAGAACCTATCGTATTTCATAGCGACGCAATTTCTGTGTTAATTCATCATTGTGAGTAATCGATAGATGCAATAAAGAGGGAATAGTGCATCTGAAAGGAGATACTCGCCTCCCAATATAAGATCCTGTCGTTGCCATAGAAACGTTCCTCGATTTAGAAAGAGAAGGCATAGAACCTTTAGTATTTCACAGCGACGCAATTTCTGTTTTAATTCGTCATTGTGAGGGATCGAGAGATGCAATAAAGATGGAATAGTGCTTCCGAAAAGAGATACTCGCCTCCCAATATAGGATCCTGTCGTTGCCATAGAAACGTTACTCGATTTAGAAAGAGAAGGCATAGAACCTATAGTATATCATAGCGATGCAATTTCTGTGTCAATACGACATTGTGAGGAATCGATG
The DNA here is from genome assembly GCF_023864275.1 of Schistocerca cancellata. Classification (NCBI taxonomy): domain Eukaryota; kingdom Metazoa; phylum Arthropoda; class Insecta; order Orthoptera; family Acrididae; genus Schistocerca; species Schistocerca cancellata. Next base: position 5,227,023 of record NW_026046791.1, on the reverse strand, counting down.
GATGCAATAAAGAAGGAATAGTACATCGGAAAAGAGATACCCGCCTCCCAATATAAGATCCTGTCGTTGCCATAGAAACGTTCCTCGATTTAGAAAGAAAAGACATAGATCCTATAGTATTTCGTAGCGACGCAATTTTTGTGTTAATTCGTCTTTGTGAGGGATCGACGGATGCAATTATGAAGGAATAGTAAATCCGAAAAGAGATACTCACCTCCCAATATAAGATCCAGTCGTTGCCATAGAAACGTTCCTCGATTTAGAAAGAGAAGGCATAGAACCTATAGTATTTCATTGCGACGCAATTTCTGTGTTATTTCGTCATTGTGAGGGATCGACGGATGCAATAAAGATGGAATAGTGCTTCCGAAAAGAGATACTCGCCTCCCAATATAAGATCCTGTCGTTGCCATAGAAAAGTTCCTCGATTTAGAAAGAGAAGGCATAGCACAATTAGTACTACATAGCGACGCAATTTCTGTGTTAATTCTTCATTGTGAGGGATCGACGGATGCATTAAAGAACGAATAGTGCATCCGAAGATAGATACTCGCCTCCCTTATAATATCCTGTCGTTGCCATTGAAACGTTCCTCGATTTAGAAACAAAAGGCATAGATCCTATTGTTTTCATAGCGACGCAATTTCTGTTTTAATTCGTCACTGTGAGGGATCGACGGATGCAATAAAGGAGCATTAGTGCATCAGAAAAGAGATACTCGCCTCCCAATATAAGATCCTGACGTTGCCATAGAAACGTCCCCCGATTTAGAAAGAGAAGGCATTGAATCTATCGTATTTCATTGCGACGCAATTTCTGTGTTATTTCGTCATTTTGAGGGATCGACGGAAGCAATAAAGAGGGAATAGTGCCTTCGAAAAGAGATACTTGCTTCCCAATATAAGATCCTGTCGTTGCCATAGAAACGTTCCTCGATTTAGAAAGAGAAGGCATAGAACCTATAGTATTTCATAGCGTCTCAGTTTCTGTGTCTATACGTCATTGTGAGGGATCGACGGATGCAATAAAGAAGGAATAGTAAATCCGAAAAGAGATACTCGCCTCCCATATAATATCCTGTCGTTGCCATTGAAACGTTCCTCGATTTAGAAAGAGAAGGCATAGATCCTATTGTATTTCATAGCGACGCAATTTCTGTTTTAATTCGTCTTTGTGTGGGATCGACGGATGAAATAAAGGAGCATTAGTGCATCAGAAAAGAGTTACTCGCCTCCCAATATAAGATCCTGTCGTTGCCATAGAAACGTCCCTCGATTTAGAAAGAGAAGGCATTGAACCTATCGTATTTCATAGCGACGCAATTTCAGTGTTAATTCGTCATTGTGAGGGATCGGCGGATGCAATAAAGAAGGAATAGTGCATCCGATAAGAGATACTGACCTCCCAATATAAGATCCTGTCGTTGCCATAGAAACGTTCCTCGAATTAGAAAGAGAAGGCATAGAACCTATCGTATTTCATAGCGACGCAATTTCAGTGTTAATTCGTCATTGTGAGGGATCGACAGATGCAATAAAGAGGGAATAGTGCATCTGAAAGGAGATACTCGCCTCCCAATATAAGTTCCCGTCGTTTCCATAGAAACGTTCCTCGATTTAGAAAGAGAAGGCATAGAACGTATAGTATTTCACAGCGACGCAATTTCTGTTTTAATTCGTCATTGTGAGGGATCAACAGATGCAATAAAGAAGGAATAGTGCTTCCGAAAAGAGATACTCGCCTCCCAATATAAGATCCAGTCGTTGCCGTAGAAACGTTCCTCGATTTAGAAAGAGAAGGCATAGAACCTATAGTATTTCATAGCGACGCATTTTCTGTGTCAATACGACATTGTGAGGGATCGATGGATGCAATAAAGAAGGAATAGTACATCGGAAAAGAGGTACCCGCCTCCCAATATAAGATCCTGTCGTTGCCATAGAAACGTTCCTCGATTTAGAAAGAGAAGACATAGAACCTATAGTATTTCATAGCGACGCAATTTCTGTGTTAATTCGTCATAGTGAGGGATCGACGGATGCAATAAAGAAGGAATAGTGCATCCGAAAAGAGACACTTCCCTTGCAATATAAGATCCTGTCGTTGCCATAGAAACGTTCCTCGATTTAGAAAGAGAAGGCATTGAACCTATAGTATTTCACAGCGACGCAATTTCTGTTTTAATTCGTCATTGTGAGGGATCGACGGATGCAATATAGAAGGAATGGTACATCGGAAAAGAGATACACGCCTCCCAATATAAGATCCTGTCGTTGCCATAGAAGCGATCCTCGATTTAGAAAGAGAAGGCATAGAACCTATAGTATTTCATAGCGACGGAATTTCTTTGTTAGTTCGTCAGTGTGAGGGATCGACGGATGCAATAAAGAAGGAATAGTGCATCCGAAAAGAGACACTTCCCTTGCAATATAAGATCCTGTCGTTGCCATAGAAACGTTCCTCGATTTAGAAAGAGAAGGCATTGAACCTATAGTATTTCACAGCGACGCAATTTCTGTTTTAATTCGTCATTGTGAGGGATCAACGGATGCAATAAAGAAGGAATAATGCATCAGAAAAGAGATACTCGCCACCCAATAGAAGATCCTGTCGTTGGCATTGTAACGTTACTCGATTTAGAAGGAGAAGGCATAGAACCTATCGTATTTCATAGTGACGCAATTTCTGTGTTAATTCATCATTGTGAGCAATCGATAGATGCAATAAAGAGGGAATAGTGCATCTGAAAGGAGATAATCGCCTCCCAATATAAGATCCTGTCGTTGCCATAGAAACGTTCCTCGATTTAGAAAGAGAAGGCATAGAACCTATAGTATTTCACAGCGACGCAATTTCTGTTTTAATTCGTCATTGTGAGGGATCGACGGATGCAATAAAGAAGGAATAGTGCATCCGAATAGAGATACTCGCCTCCCAATATAAGATCCTGTCGTTGCCATAGAAACGTTCCTCGATTTAGAAAGAGAAGGCATAGAACCTATAGTATTTCACAGCGACGCAATTTCTGTTTTAATTCGTCATTGTGTGGGATCGACAGATGCAATAAAGAAGGAATAGTGCTTCCGAAAAGAGATACTCGCCTCCCAATATAGGATCCTGTCGTTGCCATAGAAACGTTCCTCGATTTAGAAAGAGAAGGCATAGAACCTATAGTATTTCACAGCGACGCAATTGCTGTTTTAATTAGTCATTGTAAGGGATCGTCGGAAGCAATAAAGAAGGAATAGTGCTTCCGAAAAGAGATACTCGCCTCCCAATATAAGATCCTGTCGATGCCATAGAAACGTTCCTCGATTTAGAAAGAGAAGGCATAGAACCTATAGGATTTCACACCGACGCAATTTCTGTTTTAATTCGTCATTGTGAGGGATCGACGGATGCAATAAAGAAGGAATAGTACATCGGAAAAGAGATACTCGCCTCCCAATATAAGATCCTGTCGTTGCCATAGAAGCGTTCCTCGATTTAGAAAGAGAAGGCATAGAACCTATAGTATTTCACAGCGACGGAATTTCTGTGTCAATACGTCATTGTGAGGGATCAACGGATGCAATAAAGAAGGAATAGTAAATCCGAAAAGAGATACTCGCCTCCCAATATAATATCCTGTCATTGCCATTGAAACGTTCCTCGATTTAGAAAGAGAAGGCATAGATCCTATTGTATTTCATAGCGACACAATTTCTGTGTTAATTCGTCATTGTGAGGGATCGACAGATGCAATAAAGAAGGAATAGAGCTCCCGAAAACATATACTCGCCTCCCAATATAAGATCCTATCGTTGCCATAGAAACGTTCCTCGATTAAGAAAGAGAAGGCATAGCACCTGTAGTACTACATAGCGACGCAATCACTGTGTTAATTCTTCATTGTGAGGGATCGACGGATGCAATAAAGAAGGAATAGTGCATCCGAAAATAGATACTCGCCACCCAATATAAGATCCCTTCGTTGCCATAGAAACGTTCCTCGATTTCGAAAGAGAAGGCATAGAACCTATCGTATTTCACAGCGACGCAATTTCTGTTTTAATTCGTCATTGTGAGGGATCGACAGATGCAATAAAGAAGGAATAGTGCTTCCGAAAAGAGATACTCTCCTCCCAATATAAGATCCAGTCGTTGTCAAAGAAACGTCCCTCGATTTAGAAAGAGAAGGCATAGAACCTATCGTATTTCATAGCGACGCAATTTCAGTGTTAATTCGTCATTGTGAGGGATCGACAGATGCAATAAAGAGGGAATAGTGCATCTGAAAGGAGATACTCGCCTCCCAATATAAGTTCCCGTCGTTTCCATAGAAACGTTCCTCGATTTAGAAAGAGAAGGCATAGAACGTATAGTATTTCACAGCGACGCAATTTCTGTTTTAATTCGTCATTGTGAGGGATCAACAGATGCAATAAAGAAGGAATAGTGCTTCCGAAAAGAGATACTCGCCTCCCAATATAAGATCCAGTCGTTGCCATAGAAACGTTCCTCGATTTAGAAAGAGAAGGCATAGAACCTATAGTATTTCATAGCGACGCATTTTCTGTGTCAATACGACATTGTGAGGGATCGATGGATGCAATAAAGAAGGAATAGTACATCGGAAAAGAGGTACCCGCCTCCCAATATAAGATCCTGTCGTTGCCATAGAAACGTTCCTCGATTTAGAAAGAGAAGACATAGAACCTATAGTATTTCATAGCGACTCAATTTCTGTGTTAATTCGTCATAGTGAGGGATCGACGGATGCAATAAAGAAGGAATAGTGCATCCGAAAAGAGACACTTCCCTTGCAATATAAGATCCTGTCGTTGCCATAGAAACGTTCCTCGATTTAGAAAGAGAAGGCATTGAACCTATAGTATTTCACAGCGACGCAATTTCTGTTTTAATTCGTCATTGTGAGGGATCGACGGATGCAATAAAGAAGGAATGGTACATCGGAAAAGAGATACACGCCTCCCAATATAAGATCCTGTCGTTGCCATAGAAGCGATCCTCGATTTAGAAAGAGAAGGCATAGAACCTATAGTATTTCATAGCGACGGAATTTCTTTGTTAGTTCGTCAGTGTGAGGGATCGACGGATGCAATAAAGAAGGAATAGTGCATCCGAAAAGAGACACTTCCCTTGCAATATAAGATCCTGTCGTTGCCATAGAAACGTTCCTCGATTTAGAAAGAGAAGGCATTGAACCTATAGTATTTCACAGCGACGCAATTTCTGTTTTAATTCGTCATTGTGAGGGATCAACGGATGCAATAAAGAAGGAATAATGCATCAGAAAAGAGATACTCGCCACCCAATAGAAGATCCTGTCGTTGGCATTGTAACGTTACTCGATTTAGAAGGAGAAGGCATAGAACCTATCGTATTTCATAGTGACGCAATTTCTGTGTTAATTCATCATTGTGAGCAATCGGTAGATGCAATAAAGAGGGAATAGTGCATCTGAAAGGAGATAATCGCCTCCCAATATAAGATCCTGTCGTTGCCATAGAAACGTTCCTCGATTTAGAAAGAGAAGGCATAGAACCTATAGTATTTCACAGCGACGCAATTTCTGTTTTAATTCGTCATTGTGAGGGATCGACGGATGCAATAAAGAAGGAATAGTGCATCCGAATAGAGATACTCGCCTCCCAATATAAGATCCTTTCGTTGCCATAGAAACGTTCCTCGATTTAGAAAGAGAAGGCATAGAACCTACAGTATTTCACAGCGACGCAATTTCTGTTTTAATTCGTCATTGTGTGGGATCGACAGATGCAATAAAGAAGGAATAGTGCTTCCGAAAAGAGATACTCGCCTCCCAATATAGGATTCTGTCGTTGCCATAGAAACGTTCCTCGATTTAGAAAGAGAAGGCATAGAACCTATAGTATTTCACAGCGACGCAATTGCTGTTTTAATTAGTCATTGTAAGGGATCGTCGGAAGCAATAAAGAAGGAATAGTGCTTCCGAAAAGAGATACTCGCCTCCCAATATAAGATCCTGTCGATGCCATAGAAACGTTCCTCGATTTAGAAAGAGAAGGCATAGAACCTATACGATTTCACACCGACGCAATTTCTGTTTTAATTCGTCATTGTGAGGGATCGACGGATGCAATAAAGAAGGAATAGTACATCGGAAAAGAGATACTCGCCTCCCAATATAAGATCCTGTCGTTGCCATAGAAGCGTTCCTCGATTTAGAAAGAGAAGGCATAGAACCTATAGTATTTCACAGCGACGGAATTTCTGTGTCAATACGTCATTGTGAGGGATCAACGGATGCAATAAAGAAGGAATAGTAAATCCGAAAAGAGATACTCGCCTCCCAATATAATATCCTGTCATTGCCATTGAAACGTTCCTCGATTTAGAAAGAGAAGGCATAGATCCTATTGTATTTCATAGCGACACAATTTCTGTGTTAATTCGTCATTGTGAGGGATCGACAGATGCAATAAAGAAGGAATAGTAATTCCGAAAAGATATACTCGCCTCCCAATATAAGATCCTATCGTTGCCATAGAAACGTTCCTCGATTTAGAAAGAGAAGGCATAGCACCTGTAGTACTACATAGCGACGCAATCACTGTGTTAATTCTTCATTGTGAGGGATCGACGGATGCAATAAAGAAGGAATAGTGCATCCGAAAATAGATACTCGCCACCCAATAGAAGATCCTGTCGTTGCCATAGAATCGTTCCTCGATTTAGAAAGAGAAGGCATAGAACCTATAGTATTTCGTAGCGACGCAATTTTTGTGTTAATTCGTCTTTGTGAGGGATCGACGGATGCAATTAAGAAGGAATAGTACATCCAAAAAGAGATACTCACCTCCCAATATAAGATCAAGTCGTTGCCATAGAAACGTTCCTCGATTTAGAAAGAGAAGGCATAGAACCCATAGTATTTCATTGCGACGCAATTTGTGTGTTATTTCGTCATTGTGAGGGATCGACGGAAGCAATAAAGAGGGAATTGTGCCTTCGAAAAGAGATACTTTCTTCCCAATATAAGAACCTGTTGTTGCCATAGAAACGTTCCTCGATTTAGAAAGAGAAGGCATAGAACCTATAGTATTTCATAGCGTCTCAGTTTCTGTGTCTATACGTCATTGTGAGGGATCGACGGATGCAATAAAGAAGGAATAGTAAATCCGAAAAGAGATACTCGCCTCCCATATAATATCCTGTCGTTGCCATTGAAACGTTCCTCGATTTAGAAAGAGAAGGCATAGATCCTATTGTATTTCATAGCGACGCAATTTCTGTTTTAATTCGTCTTTGTGAGGGATCGACGGATGAAATAAAGGAGCATTAGCGCATCAGAAAAGAGATACTCGCCTCCCAATATAAGATCCTGTCGTTGCCATAGAAACGTCCCTCAATTTAGAAAGAGAAGGCATTGAACCTATCGTATTTCATAGCGACGCAATTTCAGTGTTAATTCGTCATTGTGAGGGATCGGCGGATGTAATAAAGAAGGAATAGTGCATCCGATAAGAGATACTCACCTCCCAATATAAGATCTTGTCGTTGCCATAGAAAAGTTCCTCGATTTAGAAAGAGAAGTCATAGAACCTATAGTATTTCATAGCGACGAAATTTCTGTGTTAATTCGTCATTGTGAAGGATCGACGGATGCAATAAAGAAGGAATAGTGCATCCGAAAAGAGAAACTCGCCTCCCAATGTAAGATGCTGTCGTTGCCATAGAAACGTTCCTCGATTTAGGGAGGGAAGGCATAGAACCTATAGTATATCATAGCGTCGCAATTTCTGTGTTAATTCATCATTGTGAGGGATCGACGGGTGCAATAACGAAGGAATAGTGCATCCGAATAGAGATACTCGCCTCCCAATATAAGATCCTGTCCTTGCCGTAGAAACGTACCTCGGTTTAGGAAGAGAAGGCATAGAACCTATAGTAATTAATAGCGACGTAATTTCTGTGTTAATTCGTGGTTGTGAGGGATCGACGGATGCAATAAAAGAGGAATAGTGCATACGCAAAGAGATACTCTCCTCCCAATATAAGATCCTGTCGTTGCCATAGAAACGTTCTCGATTTAGAAAGACAAGGCATAGAACCTATAGTATTTCATAGCGACAAAATTTTTGTGTTAATTCGTCATTGTGAGGGGTCGACGGATGCAATAAAGAAGGAATAGCGCATCCATAAAGAGACACTCGAATCCCAATATAAGATCCGGTCGTTGTCATAGAAACGTTCCTCGATTTAGAAAGAGAAGGCATTGAACCTATCGTATTTCATAGCGACGCAATTTCAGTATTAATTCGTCATTGTGAGGGATCAACAGATGCAATAAAGGAGGAATAGTACATCCGAAAAGAGATACCTGCCTCCGAATGTAAGATCCCGTCGTTGCCATAGAAACGTTCCTCGATTTCGAAAGAGAAGGCATAGAAACGATAGTATCTCACAGCGACGCGATTTCTGTTTTAATTCGTCATTGTGAGGGATCGACAGATGCAATAAAGAAGGAATAGTGCTTCCGAAAAGAGATACTCGCCTCCCAATATAAGATCCAGTCGTTGCCATAGAAACGTTCCTCGATTTAGAAAGAGAAGGTATAGAACCTATAGTATTTCATAGCGACGCATTTTCTGTGTCAATATGACATTGTGAGGGATCGATGGATGCAATAAAGAAGGAATAGTACATCGGAAAAGAGGTACCCGCCTCCCAATATAAGATCCTGTCGTTGCCATAGAAACGTTCCTCGATTTAGAAAGAGAAGACATAGAACCTATAGTATTTCATAGCGACGCAATTTCTGTGTTAATTCGTCATAGTGAGGGATCGACGGATGCAATAAAGAAGGAATAGTGCATCCGAAAAGAGACACTTCCCTTGCAATACAAGATCCTGTCGTTGCCATAGAAACGTTCCTCGATTTAGAAAGAGACGGCATTGAACCTATAGTATTTCACAGCGACGCAATTTCTGTTTTAATTCGTCATTGTGAGGGATCGACGGATGCAATAAAGAAGGAATGGTACATCGGAAAAGAGATACTCGCCTCCCAATATAAGATCCAGTCGTTGCCATAGAAGCGTTCCTCGATTTAGAAAGAGAAGGCATAGAACCTATAGTATTTCATAGCGACGGAATTTCTGTGTCAATACGTCATTGTGAGGGATCGACGGATGCAATATAGAAGGAATAGTAAATCCGAAAAGAGATACTCGCCTCCCAATATAATATCCTGTCGTTGCCATTGAAACGTTCCTCGATTTAGAAAGAGAAGACATAGAACCTATAGTATTTCATTGCGACGCAATTTCTGTGTTATATCGTTATTGTGAGGGATCGACGGATGCAATAAAGAAGGAATAGTGCCTTCGAAAAGAGATACTTGCTTCCCAATATAATATCCTGTCGTTGCCATAGAAACGTTCCTCGATTTAGAAAGAGAAGGCATAGAACCTATAGTGTTTCATAGCGTCTCAGTTTCTGTGTTAATTCGTCATTGTGATGGATCGACAGATGCAATAAAGAAGGAATAGTGCTTCCGAAAAGAGATACTCTCCTCCCAATATAAGATCCTGTCGTTGCCATAGAAACGTTCCTCTATTTAGAAAGAGAAGGCATAGAACCTATAGTGTTTCACAGCGACGCAATATCTGTTTTAATTCCCCATTTTGAGGGATCGACAAATGCAATAAAGAAGGAATAGTGCTCCAAAAAGAGATACTCGCCTCCCAATATAAGATCCTGTCCTTGCCATAGAAACGTTCCTCGATTTAGAAAGAGAAGGCATAGATCCTATTGTATTTCATAGCGACGCAATTTCTGTTTTAATTCGTCTTTGTGAGGGATCGACGGATGAAATAAAGGAGCATTAGCGCATCAGAAAAGAGATACTCGCCTCCCAATATAAGATCCTGTCGTTGCCATAGAAACGTTCCTCGATTTAAAAGAGAAGGCAGAGAACCTATAGTATTTCATAGCGACGCAATTTCTGTATTATTTCGTCATTGTGAGGGATCGACGGATGCAATAAAGAAGGAATAGTGCCTTCGAAAAGAGATACTTGCTTCCCAATACAATATCCTGTCGTTGCCATAGAAACGTTCCTCGATTTAGAAAGAGAAGGCATAGAACCTATAGTATTTCATAGCGTCTCAGTTTCTGTGTTAATTCGTCATTGTGAGGCATCGACGGATGCAACAAAGAAGGAATAGTGCATCCGAAAAGAGATACTCGCCTCCCAAAATATAAAATCCTATCGTTGCCATAGACACGATCCTCGATTTAGAAAGAGAAGGCATAGAACCTATAGTATTTCATAGCGACGGAATTTCTGTGTCAATACGTCATTGTGAGGGATCGACGGATGCAATAAAGAAGGAATAGTAAATCCGAAAAGAGATACTCGCCTCCCAATATAATATCCTGTCGTTGCCATTGAAACGTTCCTCGATTTAAAAGAGAAGGCAGAGAACCTATAGTATTTCATAGCGACGCAATTTCTGTATTATTTCGTCATTGTGAGGGATCGACGGATGCAATAAAGAAGGAATAGTGCCTTCGAAAAGAGATACTTGCTTCCCAATACAATATCCTGTCGTTGCCATAGAAACGTTCCTCGATTTAGAAAGAGAAGGCATAGAACCTATAGTATTTCATAGCGTCTCAGTTTCTGTGTTAATTCGTCATTGTGAGGCATCGACGGATGCAACAAAGAAGGAATAGTGCATCCGAAAAGAGATACTCGCCTCCCAAAATATAAAATCCTATCGTTGCCATAGATACGATCCTCGATTTAGAAAGAGAAGGCATAGAACCTATAGTATTTCATAGCGACGCAATTTCTGTGTTAATCCGTCATTGAAAGGGATCGACGGATGCAATAATGTTGGAATAGTACATCCGAAAAGAGATACTCGCCTCCCAATAGAAGATCCTGCCGTTGCCACAGAAACGTTCCTCGATTTAGAAAGAGAAGGTATAGAACCTATAGTATTTAATAACGACGCAATTACTGTGTCAATTCGTCAATGTGAGGGATCCACGGATGAAATAAAGCAGGAATAGTGCATCCGAAAAGAGATACGCACCTCCCAATATAAGATCCTGTCGTTGCCGTAGAAACGTTCCTCGATTTAGAAAGAGAACGCATAGATCCTATTGTATTTCATAGCGACACAATTTCTGTGTTAATTCGTCATTGTGAGGGATCGACAGATGCAATAAAGAAGGAATAGAGCTTCCGAAAAGATATACTCGCCTCCCAATATAAGATCCTATCGTTGCCATAGAAACGTTCCTCGATTAAGAAAGAGAAGGCATAGCACCTGTAGTACTACATAGCGACGCAATTTCTGTGTTAATTCTTCATTGTGAGGGATCGACGGATGCAATAAAGAAGGAATAGTGCATCCGAAAATAGATACTCGCCTCCCAATAGAAGATCCTGTCGTTGCCATAGAATCGTTCCTCGATTTAGAAAGAGAAGGCTTAGAACCTATAGTATTTCGTAGCGACGCAATTTTTGTGTTAATTCGTCTTTGTGAGGGATCGACGGAAGCAATAAAGAAGGAATAGTACATCCGAAAAGAGATACTCACCTCCCAATATGAGATCCTGTCGTTGCCATAGAAACGTTCCTCGATTTAGAAAGAGAAGGCATAGATCCTATTGTATTTCATAGCGACACAATTTCTGTGTTAATTCGTCATTGTGAGGGATCGACAGATGCAATAAAGAAGGAATAGTAATTCCGAAAAGATATACTCGCCTCCCAATATAAGATCCTATCGTTGCCATAGAAACGTTCCTCGATTTAGAAAGAGAAGGCATAGCACCTGTAGTACTACATAGCGACGCAATCTCTGTGTTAATTCTTCATTGTGAGGGATCGACGGATGCAATAAAGAAGGAATAGTGCATCCGAAAATAGATACTCGCCACCCAATAGAAGATCCTGTCGTTGCCATAGAATCGTTCCTCGATTTAGAAAGAGAAGGCATAGAACCTATAGTATTTCGTAGCGACGCAATTTTTGTGTTAATTCGTCTTTGTGAGGGATCGACGGATGAAATTAAGAAGGAATAGTACATCCGAAAAGAGATACTCACCTCCCAATATAAGATCAAGTCGTTGCCATAGAAACGTTCCTCGATTTAGAAAGAGAAGGCATAGAACCCATAGTATTTCATTGCGACGCAATTTGTGTGTTATTTCGTCATTGTGAGGGATCGACGGAAGCAATAAAGAGGGAATTGTGCCTTCGAAAAGAGATACTTGCTTCCCAATATAAGAACCTGTTGTTGCCATAGAAACGTTCCTCGATTTAGAAAGAGAAGGCATAGAACCTATAGTATTTCATAGCGTCTCAGTTTCTGTGTCTATACGTCATTGTGAGGGATCGACGGATGCAATAAAGAAGGAATAGTAAATCCGAAAAGAGATACTCGCCTCCCATATAATATCCTGTCGTTGCCATTGAAACGTTCCTCGATTTAGAAAGAGAAGGCATAGATCCTATTGTATTTCATAGCGACGCAATTTCTGTTTTAATTCGTCTTTGTGAGGGATCGACGGATGAAATAAAGGAGCATTAGCGCATCAGAAAAGAGATACTCGCCTCCCAATATAAGATCCAGTCGTTGCCATAGAAACGTCCCTCAATTTAGAAAGAGAAGGCATTGAACCTATCGTATTTCATAGCGACGCAATTTCAGTGTTAATTCGTCATTGTGAGGGATCGGCGGATGCAATAAAGAAGGAATAGTGCATCCGATAAGAGATACTCACCTCCCAATATAAGATCTTGTCGTTGCCATAGAAAAGTTCCTCGATTTAGAAAGAGAAGTCATAGAACCTATAGTATTTCATAGCGACGAAATTTCTGTGTTAATTCGTCATTGTGAAGGATGGACGGATGCAATAAAGAAGGAATAGTGCATCCGAAAAGAGAAAATCGCCTCCCAATGTAAGATGCTGTCGTTGCCATAGAAACGTTCCTCGATTTAGGGAGGGAAGGCATAGAACCTATAGTATATCATAGCGTCGCAATTTCTGTGTTAATTCATCATTGTGAGGGATCGACGGATGCAATAACGAAGGAATAGTGCATCCGAATAGAGATACTCGCCTCCCAATATAAGATCCTGTCCTTGCCGTAGAAACGTTCCTCGGTTTAGGAAGAGAAGGCATAGAACCTATAGTAATTAATAGCGACGCAATTTCTGTGTTAATTCGTGGTTGTGAGGGATCGACGGATGCAATAAAAGAGGAATAGTGCATACGCAAAGAGATACTCTCCTCCCAATATAAGATCCTGTCGTTGCCATAGAAACGTTCTCGATTTAGAAAGACAAGGCATAGAACCTATAGTATTTCATAGCGACAAAATTTTTGTGTTAATTCGTCATTGTGAGGGATCGACGGATGCAATAAAGAAGGAATAGCGCATCCAAAAAGAGACACTCGAATCCCAATATAAGATCCAGTCGTTGTCATAGAAACGTCCCTCGATTTAGTAAGAGAAGGCATAGAACCTATCGTATTTCATAGCGACGCAATTTCAGTATTAATTCGTCATTGTGAGGGATCAACAGATGCAATAAAGGAGGAATAGTACATCCGAAAAGAGATACCTGCCTCCGAATGTAAGATCCCGTCGTTGCCATAGAAACGTTCCTCGATTTCGAAAGAGAAGGCATAGAACCTATAGTATTTCACAGCGACGGAATTTCTGTTTTAATTCGTCATTGTGAGGGATCGACACATGCAATAAAGAAGGAATAGTGCTTCCGAAAAGAGATACTCTCCTCCCAATATAAGATCCTGTCGTTGCCATAGAAACGTTCCTCGATTTAGAAAGAGAAGGCATAGAAACGATAGTATCTCACAGCGACGCGATTTCTGTTTTAATTCGTCATTGTGAGGGATCGACAGATGCAATAAAGAAGGAATAGTGCTTCCGAAAAGAGATACTCGCCTCCCAATATAAGATCCAGTCGTTGCCATAGAAACGTTCCTCGATTTAGAAAGAGAAGGCATAGAACCTATAGTATTTCATAGCGACGCATTTTCTGTGTCAATATGACATTGTGAGGGATCGATGGATGCAATAAAGAAGGAATAGTGCATCCGAAAAGAGACACTTCCCTTGCAATATAAGATCCTGTCGTTGCCATTGAAACGTTCCTCGATTTAGAAAGAGACGGCATTGAACCTATAGTATTTCACAGCGACGCAATTTCTGTTTTAATTCGTCATTGTGAGGGATCGACGGATGCAATAAAGAAGGAATGGTACATCGGAAAAGAGATACTCGCCTCCCAATATAAGATCCAGTCGTTGCCATAGAAGCGTTCCTCGATTTAGAAAGAGAAGGCATAGAACCTATAGTATTTCATAGCGACGGAATTTCTGTGTCAATACGTCATTGTGAGGGATCGACGGATGCAATATAGAAGGAATAGTAAATCCGAAAAGAGATACTCGCCTCCCAATATAATATCCTGTCGTTGCCATTGAAACGTTCCTCGATTTAGAAAGAGAAGACATAGAACCTATAGTATTTCATTACGACGCAATTTCTGTGTTATATCGTTATTGTGAGGGATCGACGGATGCAATAAAGAAGGAATAGTGCCTTCGAAAAGAGATACTTGCTTCCCAATATAATATCCTGTCGTTGCCATAGAAACGTTCCTCGATTTAGAAAGAGAAGGCATAGAACCTATAGTGTTTCATAGCGTCTCAGTTTCTGTGTTAATTCGTCATTGTGAGGGATCGACAGATGCAATAAAGAAGGAATAGTGCTTCCGAAAAGAGATACTCTCCTCCCAATATAGGATCCTGTCGTTGCCATAGAAACGTTCCTCTATTTAGAAAGAGAAGGCATAGAACCTATAGTGTTTCACAGCGACGCAATATCTGTTTTAATTCCCCATTTTGAGGGATCGACAAATGCAATAAAGAAGGAATAGTGCTCCAAAAAGAGATACTCGCCTCCCAATATAAGATCCTGTCCTTGCCATAGAAACGTTCCTCGATTTAGAAAGAGAAGGCATAGATCCTATTGTATTTCATAGCGACGCAATTTCTGTTTTAATTCGTCTTTGTGAGGGATCGACGGATGAAATAAAGGAGCATTAGCGCATCAGAAAAGAGATACTCGCCTCCCAATATAAGATCATGTCGTTGCCATAGAAACGTCCCTCAATTTAGAAAGAGAAGGCATTGAACCTATCGTATTTCATAGCGACGCAATTTCAGTGTTAATTCGTCATTGTGAGGGATCGGCGGATGCAATAAAGAAGGAATAGTGCATCCGATAAGAGATACTCACCTCCCAATATAAGATCTTGTCGTTGCCATAGAAACGTTCCTCGATTTAGAAAGAGAAGTCATAGAACCTATAGTATTTCATAGCGACGAAATTTCTGTGTTAATTCGTCATTGTGAAGGATCGACGGATGCAATAAAGGAGGAATAGTACATTCGAAAAGAGATACCTGCCTCCGAATATAAGATCCCTTCGTTGCCATAGAAACGTTCCTCGGTTTCGAAAGAGAAGGCATAGAACCTATAGTATATCATAGCGTCGCAATTTCTGTGTTAATTCATCATTGTGAGGGATCGACGGATGCAATAACGAAGGAATAGTGCATCCCAATAGAGATACTCGCCTCCCAATATAAGATCCTGTCCTTGCCGTAGAAACGTTCCTCGGTTTAGGAAGAGAAGGCATAGAACCTATAGTAATTTATAGCGACGCAATTTCTGTGTTAATTCGTGGTTGTGAGGGATCGACAGATGCAATAAAAGAGGAATAGTGCATCCGCAAAGAGATACTCTCCTCCCAATATAAGATCCTGTCGTTGCCATAGAAACGTTCTCGATTTAGAAAGACAAGGCATAGAACCTATAGTATTTCATAGCGACAAAATTTTTGTGTTAATTCGTCATTGTGAGGGATCGACGGATTCAATAAAGAAGGAATAGCGCATCCAAAAAGAGACACTCGAATCCCAATATAAGATCCAGTCGTTGTCATAGAAACGTCCCTCGATTTAGAAAGAGAAGGCATAGAACCTATCGTATTTCATAGCGACGCAATTTCAGTGTTAATTCGTCATTGTGAGGGATCAACAGATGCAATAAAGGAGGAATAGTACATTCGAAAAGAGATACCTGCCTCCGAATATAAGATCCCGTCGTTGCCATAGAAACGTTCCTCGGTTTCGAAAGAGAAGGCATAGAACCTATAATATTTCACAGCGACGGAATTTCTGTTTTAATTCGTCATTGTGAGGGATCGACAGATGCAATAAAGAAGGAATAGTGCTTCCGAAAAGAGATACTCTCCTCCCAATATAAGATCCTGTCGTTGCCATAGAAACGTTCCTCGATTTAGAAAGAGAAGGCATAGAAACGATAGTATCTCACAGCGACGCGATTTCTGTTTTAATTCGTCATTGTGAGGGATCGACAGATGCAATAAAGAAGGAATAGTGCTTCCGAAAAGAGATACTCGCCTCCCAATATAAGATCCAGTCGTTGCCATAGAAACGTTCCTCGATTTAGAAAGAGAAGGCATAGAACCTATAGTATTTCATAGCGACGCATTTTCTGTGTCAATATGACATTGTGAGTGATCGATGGATGCAATAAAGAAGGAATAGTACATCGGAAAAGAGGTACCCGCCTCCCAATATAAGATCCTGTCATTGCCATAGAAACGTTCCTCGATTTAGAAAGAGAAGACATAGAACCTATAGTATTTCATAGCGACGCAATTTCTGTGTTAATTCGTCATAGTGAGGGATCGACGGATGCAATAAAGAAGGAATAGTGCATCCGAAAAGAGACACTTCCCTTGCAATATAAGATCCTGTCGTTGCCATAGAAAGGTTCCTCGATTTAGAAAGAGACGGCATTGAACCTATAGTATTTCACAGCGACGCAATTTCTGTTTTAATTCGTCATTGTGAGGGATCGACGGATGCAATAAAGAAGGAATGGTACATCGGAAAAGAGATACTCGCCTCCCAATATAAGATCCAGTCGTTGCCATAGAAGCGTTCCTCGATTTAGAAAGAGAAGGCATAGAACCTATAGTGTTTCACAGCGACGCAATATCTGTTTTAATTCCCCATTTTGAGGGATCGACAAATGCAATAAAGAAGGAATAGTGCTCCAAAAAGAGATACTCGCCTCCCAATATGAGATCCTGTCCTTGCCATAGAAACGTTCCTCGATTTAGAAAGAGAAGGCATAGAAACGATAGTATTTCATAGCGACGCAATTTATGTGTTAATTCCCCATTGTGAGGGATCGACGGATGCAATAAAGAAGGAATAGTGCATCCGAAAAGAGATACTCGCCTCTCAAAATATAAAATCCTATCGTTGCCATAGAAACGTTCCTCGATTTAGAAAAAGAAAGCATAGAACCTATAGTATTTCATAGCGACGGAATTTCTGTTTTAATTCGTCATTGAAAGGGATCGACGGATGCAGTAAAGTAGGAATAGTACATCCGAAAAGAGATACTCGCCTCCCAATAGAAGATCCTGTCGTTGCCATAGAAACGTTCCTCGATTTAGAAAGAGAAGGCATAGAACCTATAGTATTTAATAACGATTACTGTGTTAATTCGTCAATGTGAGGGATCCACGGATGCAATAAAGAAGGAATAGTGCATCCGAAAAGAGATACTCACCTCCCAATATAAGATCCTGTAGTTGCCGTAGAAACGTTCCTCGATTTAGAAAGAGAACGCATGGAACCTATAGTATTTCATAGCGACGCAATTTCAGTGTCAATTCGCCATTGTGAGGGATCGACAGATGCAATAAAGAAGGAATAGTACATCCGAAAAGAGATACCTGCCTCCCAATATAAGATCCTGTCGTTGCCATAGAAACGTTCCTCTATTTAGAAAGGGAAGGCATAGAACCTATAGTATTTCATAGCGACGCAATTCATGTGTTAATTCCTCAATTTGAGGGATCTACAGATGCAATAAAGAAGGAATACTGCATCCGAAAATAGATACTCGGCTGCCAATATAAGATCCTGTCCTTGCCTTAGAAACGTTCTCGATTTAGAAAGAGAAGGCTTAGAACTTATAGTATTTCATAGCGACACAGTTTCTGTGTTAATTCGACATTGTGAAGGATCGACGGATGCAATAAAGAAGGAATAGTGCTTCCGAAAAGAGATACTCGCCTCCCAATATAAGATCCTGTCGTTGCCATAGAAAGTTCCTCGATTTAGAAAGAGAAGTCATAGAACCTATAGTACACTCCTGGAAATGGAAAAAAGAACACATTGACACCGGTGTGTCAGACCCACCATACTTGCTCCGGACACTGCGAGAGGGCTGTACAAGCAATGGTCACACACACGGCACAGCGGACACACCAGGAACCGCGGTGTTGGCCGTCGAATGGTGCTAGCTGCGCAGCATTTGTGCACCGCCGCCGTCAGTGTCAGCTAGTTTGCCGTGGCATACGGAGCTCCATCGCTGTCTTTAACACTGGTAGCATGCCGCGACAGCGTGGACGTGAACCGTATGTGCAGTTGACGGACTTTGAGCGAGGGCGTATAGTGGGCATGCGGGAGGCCGGGTGGACGTACCGCCGAATTGCTCAACACGTGGGGCGTGAGGTCTCCACAGTACATCGATGTTGTCGCCAGTGGTCGGCGGAAGGTGCACGTGCCCGTCGACCTGGGACCGGACCGCAGCGACGCACGGATGCACGCCAAGACCGTAGGATCCTACGCAGTGCCGTAGGGGACCGCACCGCCACTTCCCAGCAAATTAGGGACACTGTTGCTCCTGGGGTATCGGCGAGGACCATTCGCAACCGTCTCCATGAACCTGGGCTACGGTCCCGCACACCGTTAGGCCGTCTTCCGCTCACGCCAGAACATCATGCAGTCCGCCTCCAGTGGTGTCGCGACAGGCGTGAATGGAGGGACGAATGGAGACGTGTCGTCTTCAGCGATGAGAGTCGCTTCTGCGTTGGTGCCAATGATGGTCGTATGCGTGTTTGGCGCCGTGCAGGTGAGCGCCACAATCAGGACTGCATACGACCGAGGCACACAGGGCCAACACCCGGCATCATGGTGTGGGGAGCGATCTCCTACACTGGCCGTACACCACTGGTGATCGTCGAGGGGACACTGAATAGTGCACGGTACATCCAAACCGTCATCGAACCCATCGTTCTACCATTCCTAGACCGGCAAGGGAACTTGCTGTTCCAACAGGACAATGCACGTCCGCATGTATCCCGTGCCACCCAACGTGCTCTAGAAGGTGTAAGTCAACTACCCTGGCCAGCAAGATCTCCGGATCTGTCCCCCATTGAGCATGTTTGGGACTGGGTGAAGCGTCGTCTCACGCGGTCTGCACGTCCAGCACGAACGCTGGTCCAACTGAGGCGCCAGGTGGAAATGGCATGGCAAGCCGTTCCACAGGACTACATCCAGAATCTCTACGATCGTCTCCATGGGAGAATAGCAGCCTGCATTGCTGCGAAAGGTGCATATACACTGTACTAGTGCCGACATTGTGCATGCTCTGTTGCCTGTGTCTATGTGCCTGTGGTTCTGTCAGTGTGATCATGTGATGTATCTGACCCCAGGAATGTGTCAATAAAGTTTCCCCTTCCTGGGACAATGAATTCACGGTGTTCTTATTTCAATTTCCAGGAGTGTATTTCACAGCGCCGCAATTTCTGTTTTAATTCGTCATTGTGAGGGATCGACAGATGCAATAAAGAAGGAATAGTGCTTCCGAAAAGAGATACTCGCCTCCCAATATAAGATCCTGTCGTTGCCATAGAAACGTTCCTCGATTTAGAAAGAGAAGGGATAGAACCTATAGTATTTCATAGCGACGCAATTTCTGTGTTAATTCGTCATAGTGAGGGATCGACGGATGCAATAAAGAAGGAATAGTACATCGGAAAAGAGATACTCGCCTCCCAATATAAGATCCTGTCGTTGCCATAGAAGCGTTCTTCGATTTAGAAAGAGAAGGCATAGAACCTATAGTATTTCATAGCGACGGAATTTCTGTGTCAATACGTCATTGTGAGGGATCGACGGATGCAATAAAGAAGGAATAGTAAATCCGAAAAGAGATACTCGCCTCCCAATATAATATCCTGTCGTTGCCATTGAAACGTTCCTCGATTTGGAAAGAGAAGGCATAGATCCTATTGTATTTCATAGCGACACAACTTCTGTGTTAATTCGTCATTGTGAGGGATCGACAGATGCAATAAAGAAGGAATAGTGCTTCCGAAAAGAGATACTCGCCTCCCAATATAAGATCCAGTCGTTGCCATAGCAACGTTCCTCGATTTAGAAAGAGAAGGCATAGCACCTATAGTACTACATAGCGACGCAATTTCTGTGTTAATTCTCCATTGTGAGGGATCGACGGATGCAATAAAGAAGGAATAGTGCATCCGAAAATAGATACTCGCCTCCTAATAGAAGATAATGTCGTTGCCATAGAAACGTTCCTCGATTTAGAAAGACAAGGCATACAACCTATAGTATTTCGTAGCGACGCAATTTTTGTGTTAATTCGTCATTGTGAGGGATCGACGGATGCAATTAAAAAGGAATAGTACATCCGAAAAGAGATACTCACCTCCCAATATAAGATCCTGTCGTTGCCATAGAAACGTTCCTCGATTTAAAAGAGAAGGCAGAGAACCTATAGTATTTCATAGCGACGCAATTTCTGTATTATTTCGTCATTGTGAGGGATCGACGGATGCAATAAAGAAGGAATAGTGCCTTCGAAAAGAGATACTTGCTTCCCAATACAATATCCTGTCGTTGCCATAGAAACGTTCCTCGATTTAGAAAGAGAAGGCATAGAACCTATAGTATTTCATAGCGTCTCAGTTTCTGTGTTAATTCGTCATTGTGAGGCATCGACGGATGCAACAAAGAAGGAATAGTGCATCCGAAAAGAGATACTCGCCTCCCAAAATATAAAATCCTATCGTTGCCATAGATACGATCCTCGATTTAGAAAGAGAAGGCATAGAACCTATAGTATTTCATAGCGACGCAACTTCTGTGTTAATCCGTCATTGAAAGGGATCGACGGATGCAATAAAGTTGGAATAGTACATTCGAAAAGAGATACTCGCCTCCCAATAGAAGATCCTGTCGTTGCCACAGAAACGTTCCTCGATTTAGAAAGAGAAGGTATAGAACCTATAGTATTTAATAACGACGCAATTACTGTGTCAATTCGTCAATGTGAGGGATCCACGGACGAAATAAAGCAGGAATAGTGCATCCGAAAAGAGATACGCACCTCCCAATATAAGATCCTGTCGTTGCCGTAGAAACGTTCCTCGATTTAGAAAGAGAACGCATAGAACCTATAGTATTTCATAGCGACGCAATTTCAGTGTCAATTCGCCATTGTGAGGGATCGACAGATGCAATAAAGAAGGAATAGTACATCCGAAAAGAGATACCTGCCTCCCAACATAAGATCCTGTCGTTGCCATAGAAACGTTCCTCTATTTAGAAAGGGAAGGCATAGAGCCTATAGTATTTCATAGCGACGAAATTTCTGTGTTAATTCGTCATAGTGACGGATCGACGGATGCAGTAAAGAAGGAATAGTGCATCCGAAAAGAGATACACGCCTCCCAATATAAGATCCAGTCGTTGGCATAGAAACGTTCCTCGATTTAGAAAGACAAGGCATAGAACCCATAGTATTTCATAGCGACGCAATTCATGTGTTAATTCCTCATTGTGAGGGATCTACGGATGCAATAAAGAAGGAATAGTGCATCCGAAAAGAGATACTCGCCTCCCAATAGAAGATCCTGTCGTTGCCATTGTATCGTGCCTCGATTTAGAAAGAGAAGGCATAGAACCTATAGTATTTCATAGCGACGCAATTTCTTTGTTAATTCGTCATTGAGAGGGATCGACGGATGCACTGAAGAAGGAATAGTTCATCTGAAAGGAGATACCCGCCTCCCAATATAAGATCCTGTCGTTGCCATAGAAACGTCCCTCGATTTAGAAAGAGAAGGCATAGAACCTGTAGTATTTAATAACGACGCAATTTCTGTGTCAATACGTCATTGTGAGGGATCGACGGATGCAATAAAGAAGGAATAGTAAATCCGAAAAGAGATACTCGCCTCCTAATATTATATCCTGTCGTTGCCATTGAAACGTTCCTCG
Source organism: Schistocerca cancellata (assembly GCF_023864275.1). Taxonomy (NCBI): domain Eukaryota; kingdom Metazoa; phylum Arthropoda; class Insecta; order Orthoptera; family Acrididae; genus Schistocerca; species Schistocerca cancellata. Next base: position 5,204,785 of record NW_026046791.1, on the reverse strand, counting down.
ATTTGGAAAGAGAAGGCATAGATCCTATTGTATTTCATAGCGACACAATTTCTGTGTTAATTCGTCATTGTGAGGGATCGACAGATGCAATAAAGAAGGAATAGTGCTTCCGAAAAGAGATACTCGCCTCCCAATATAAGATCCTGTCGTTGCCATAGATACGTTCCTCGATTTAGAAAGAGAAGGCATAGAACCTATATTACTACATAGCGACGCAATTATTGTGTTAATTCTTCATTGTGAGGGATCGACGGATGCAATAAAGAAGGAATAGTGCTTCCGAAAATAGTTACTCGCCCTCTATTAGAAGATCCTGTCGTTGCCATAGAAACGTTCCTCGATTTAGAAAGAGGAGGCATACAACCTCGTAGCGACGCAATTTTTGTGTTAATTCGTCATTGTGAGGGATCGACGGATGCAATTAAGAAGGAATAGTACATCCGAAAAGAGATACTCACCTCCCAATATAAGATGCTGTCGTTGCCATAGAAACGTTCCTCGATTTAGAAAGAGAAGGCATAGAACCTATAGTATATCATAACGACGCAATTTCTGTGTTATTTCGTCATTGTGAGGGATCGACGGATGCAATAAAGTAGGAATAGTACAACCGAAAAGAGATACTCGCCTCCCAATAGAAGATCCTGTCGTTGCCATAGAAACGTTCCTCGATTTAGATAGAGAAGGCATAGAACCTATAGAATTTAATAACGACGCATTTACTGTGTTACTTCGTCAATGTGAGGGATCCCCGGATGCAATAAAGAAGGAATAGTGCATCCGAAAAGAGATACTCACCTCCCAATATAAGATCCTGTCGTTGCCGTAGAAACGTTCCTCGATTTAGAAAGAGAACGCATAGAAGCTATAGTATTTCAAAGCGACGCAATTTCAGTGTCAATTCACCATTGTGAGGGATCGACAGATGCAATAAAGAAGGAATAGTACATCCGAAAAGAGATACCTGCCTCCCAATATAAGATCCTGTCTTTGCCATAGAAACGTTCCTCTATTTAGAAAGGGAAGGCATAGAACCTATAGTATTTCATAGCGACGAAATTTCTGTGTTAATTCGTCATTTTGACGGATCGACGGATGCAATATAGAAGGAATAGTGCATCCGAAAAGAGATACACGCCTCCCAATATAAATTCCAGTCGTTGGCATAGAAACGTTCCTCGATTTAGTAAGACAAGGCATAGAACCTATAGTATTTCATAGCGACGCAATTCATGTGTTAAATCCTCATTGTGAGGGATCTATGGATGCAATAAAGAAGGAATAGTGCATCCGAAAAGAGATACTCGCCTCCCAATAGAAGATCCTGTCGTTGCCATTGTAACGTCCCTCGATTTAGAAAGAGAAGGCATAGAACCTATAGTATTTCATAGCGACGCAATTTCTTTGTTAATTCGTCATTGAGTGGGATCGACGGATGCAATGAAGAAGGAATGGTGCATCTGAAAGGAGATACCCGCCTCCCAATATAAGATCCTTTCGTTGCCATAGAAACGTCCCTCAATTTAGAAAGAGAAGGCATAGAACCTATAGTATTTCATAGCGACGCAATTTCTTTGTTAATTCGTCTTTGTGAGGGATCGACTGATGCAATAAAGGAGGAATAGTGCATCCGAAAAGAGATACACACCTCCCAATATAAGATCCTGTCATTGCCATAGAAACGTTCCTAGATTTAGAAAGAGACCGCATAGAACCTATAGTATTTCATAGCGACGCAATTTCAGTGCAAATCGTCATTATGAGGGATCGACAGATGCAATTATGAAGGAATAGTACATCCGAAAAGAGATACTCGCCTCCCAATATAAGATCCTGTAGTTGGCATAGAAAGGCTCCTCGATTTAGAAAGAGAAGGCATAGAACCTATAGTATTTCATAGCGACGCAATTTCTGTGTTAATTCGTCATTGTGAGGGATCGACGGATGCAATAAAGAAGGAATAGTGCATCCGAAAAGAGATACTCGGCTCCCAACATTAGATCCAGTCGTTGCCATAGAACCGTTTCTCGATTTAGAAAGAGAAGGCATAGAACCTATAGTATTACACAGCGACGCAATTTCTGTTTTAATTCGTCATTCTGAGGGATCGACAGATGCAATAAAGAAGGAATAGTGCTTCCGAAAAAAGATACTCTCCTCCCAATATAAGATGCTGTCGTTGCCATAGAAACGTTCCTCGATTTAGAAAGAGAAGGCACAGAACCTATAGTATTTCATAGCGACGCAATTTCTGTGTTAATTCGTCGTTGTGGGGGATCGGCGGTTGCAATAAAGTAGGAATAGTGCCTCGAAAAGAGATACTTGCTTCCCAATATAATATCCTGTCGTTGCCATAGAAACGTTCCTCGATTTAGAAAGAGAAGGTATAGAACCTATTGTATTTCATAGCGTCTCAGTTTCTGTGTTAATTCGTCATTGTGAGGTATCGACGGATGCATTAAAGAAGGGATAGTGCATCCGAAAAGAGATACTCGCCTCCCAATAGAGGATCCTGTCGTTGCCATAGAAACGATCCTCGATTTAGAAAGAGAAGGCATAGAACCTATAGTATTTTATAGCGTCTCAGTTTCTGTGTTAATTCGTCATTGTGAAGGATCGATTGATGCAATAAAGAAGGAATAGTGCATCCGAAAAGAGATACTCGCCTCCCAATAGACGATCCTGTCGTTGCCATAGAAACGTTCCTCGATTTAGAAACAGAAGGCATAGACCCTATAGTATTTCATAGCGACGCAATTTCTGTGTTAATTCGTCGTTGTGAGGCATCGACGGATGCAATAAAGTAGGAATAGTACATCCGAAAAGAGATACTCGCCTCCCAATAGACGATCCTGTCGCTGCCATAGAAACGTTCCTCGATTTAGAAACAGAAGGCATAGAACCTATAGTATTTAATAACGACGAAATTTCTGTTTTAATTCGTCATTGTGAGGGATCGGCGGATGCAATAAAGAATGAATAGTGCATGCGAAAAGACATACTCACTTCCCAATATAAGATCATGTCGTTGCCATAGAAACGTTCCTCGATTTAGAATGAGAAGGCATAGAACATATAGTATTAAATACGACGCAATTTCTAAGTTAATTCTTCATTGTGAGGGATCGACGGATGCAATAAAGAAGGAATAGTGCATCCGAAAAGAGATACTCACCTCCCAATATAAGATCCTGTCGTTGCCGTTGAAACGTTCCTCGTTTTAGAAAAAAAACGCATAGAACCTATAGTATTTCATAGCGATGCAATTTCTTTGTTAAATCGTCATTGTGAGGGATCGACGGATGCAATAAAGAAGGAATAGTGCATCTGAAAGGAGATACTCGCCTCCCAATATAAGATCCTGTCGTTGCCATAGAAACGTTCCTCGATTTAGAAAGAGAAGGCATAGAACTTATAGTATTCCATAGCGTCTCAGTTTCTGTGTTAATTCGTCATTGTGAGGGATCGCCGGATGCAATAAAGAAGGAATAGTGCATCCGAAAAGAGATACTCGCCTCCCAAAATATAAAATCCCATCGTTGCCATAGAAACGTTCCTCGATTTAGAAAGAGAAGGCATAGAGCCTATAGTATTTCATAGCGACGCAATTTCTGTGTTAATTCGTCGTTGTGAAGCATCGACGAATGCAATAAAGTAGGAATAGTACATCCGAAAAGAGTTACTCGCCTCCCAATAGACGATCCTGTCGTTGCCATAGAAACGTTCCTCGATTTAGAATGAGAAGGCATAGAACATATAGTATTAAATACGACGCAATTTCTAAGTTAATTCTTCATTGTGAGGGATCGACGGATGCAATAAAGAAGGAATAGTGCATCCGAAAAGAGATACTCACCTCCCAATATAAGATCCTGTCGTTGCCGTTGAAACGTTCCTCGTTTTAGAAAAAAACGCATATAACCTATAGTATTTCATAGCGACGCAATTTCAGTGTCAATTCGCCATTGTGAGGGATCGACAGATGCAATAAAGAAGGAATAGTACATCCGAAAAGAGATACCTGCCTCCCAATATAAGATCCTGTCGTTGCCATTGTATCGTTCCTCGATTTAGAAAGAGGAGGCATTGAACCTATAGTATTTCATAGCGACGCAATTTCTCTGTTAATTCTTCATTGTGAGGGATCGACGGATGCAATAAACAAGGAATAGTACATCTGAAAGGAGATACTCGCCTCCCAATATAAGATCCTGTCGCGGCCATAGAAACGTTCCTCGATTTAGAAAGAGAAGGCATAGAACCTATAGTATTTCAAAGCGACGCAATTTCTGTGTTAATTCGTCATTGTGAGGGATCGACGGATGCAATAAAAAAGGAACAGTGCATCCGAAAAGAGATACTCGCCTCCCAACATAAGATCCTGTCCTTGCCGTAGAAACGTTCCTCGATTAAGGAAGAGAAGGCATAGAACCTTTAGTATTTAATAACGACGCAATTTCTTTGTTAATTCGTCTTTGTGAGGGATCGACGGATGCAATAAAGGAGGAATAGTGCGCCCGAAAAGAGATACACACCTCCTAATATAAGATCCTGTCTTTGCCATAGAAACGGTCCTCGATTTAGACAGAGATGGAATAGAACCTATAGTATTTCACAGCGACGCAATTTCTGTTTTAATTCGTCACTGTGAGGGATCGACGGATGGAATAAAGAAGGAATAGTGCATCCGAAAAGACATACTTGCCTTGCAATATAAGATCCTGTCGTTGCCATAGAAACGTTCCTCGATTTAGAAGGAGAAGGCATAGAACCTATAGTATTTCACAGCGGCGCAATTTCTGTTTTAATTCGTCATTGTGAGGGATCGACGGATGCATTAAAGAAGGAATAGTACATCGGAAAAGAGATACTAGCCTCCCAATATAAGATCCTGTCGTTGCCATAGAAACGTTCCTCTATTTAGAAAGGGTAAGCATAGAACGTATAGTATTTCATAGCGACGCAATTTCTTTGTTAATTCGTTCATGTGAGGGATCGACGGATGCAATAAAGAAGGAATAGTGCCTTCGAAAAGAGATACTTGCTTCCCAATATAATATCCTGTCGTTGCCATAGAAACGTTCCTCGATTTAGAAAGAGAAGGCATAGAACCTATAGTATTTCATAGCGTCTCAGTTTCTGTGTTAATTCGTCATTGTGAGGGATCGATGGATGCAATAAAGAAGGTATAGTAAATCCGAAAAGAGATACTCGCCTCCCAAAATATAAAATCCTATCTTTGCCATAGAAACGTTCCTAGATTTAGAAGGAGAAGGCATAGAACCTATAGTATTTCATAGCGTCTCAGTTTCTGTGTTAATTCGTCATTGTGAGGGATCGACGGATGCAATAAAGAAGGATTAGTGCATCTGAAAGGAGATACTCGCCTCCCAATATAAGAGCCTGTCGATGCCGTACAAAGATTCCTCTATTTAGATAGAGAAAGCATAGAACCTATAGTATTTCATAGCGACGCAATTTCAGTGTCAATTCGCCATTGTGAGGGATCGACAGATGCAATAAAGAAGGAATAGTACATCCGAAAAGAGATACCTGCCTCCCAATATAAGATCCTGTCGTTGCCATTGTAACGTTCCTCGATTTAGAAAGAGAAGGCATTGAACCTATAGTATTTCATTGCGACGCAATTTCGCTGTTAATTCTTCATTGTGAGGGATCGACGGATGCAATAAAGAAGGAATAGTGCATCTAAAAGGAGATATTCGCCTCCGAATATAAGATCCTGCCCTTCCCGTAGAAACGTTCCTCGATTTAGGAAGAGAAGGTATAGAACCTATAGGATTTAATAACGACGCAATTTCTGTGTTAATTCGACATTGTGAGGGATCGACGGATGCAATAAAGAAGGAATAGTGCATCCGAAAAGAGATACTCACCTCCCAATATAAGATCCTGTCGTTGCCGTAGAAATGTAATTCGATTTAGAAGGTGAAAGCATTGAACCTATAGTATTTCATAGCGACGCAATTTCTTTGTTACTTCATCATTGTGAGAGATCGACGGATGCAATAAAGAAGGAATAGTGCATCTGAAAGGAGATATTCGCCTCCCAATATAAGATCCTGTCGTTGCCATAGAAACGTTCCTCGATTTAGAAGGAGAAGGCATAGAACCTATAGTATTTCATAGCGTCTCAGTTTCTGTGTTAATTCGTCATTGTGAGGGATCGACGGATGCAATAAAGAAGGATTAGTGCATCTGAAAGGAGATACTCGCCTCCCAATATAAGAGCCTGTCGATGCCGTACAAAGATTCCTCTATTTAGATAGAGAAAGCATAGAACCTATAGTATTTCATAGCGACGCAATTTCAGTGTCAATTCGCCATTGTGAGGGATCGACAGATGCAATAAAGAAGGAATAGTACATCCGAAAAGAGATACCTGCCTCCCAATATAAGATCCTGTCGTTGCCATTGTAACGTTCCTCGATTTAGAAAGAGAAGGCATTGAACCTATAGTATTTCATTGCGACGCAATTTCGCTGTTAATTCTTCATTGTGAGGGATCGACGGATGCAATAAAGAAGGAATAGTGCATCTAAAAGGAGATATTCGCCTCCGAATATAAGATCCTGCCCTTCCCGTAGAAACGTTCCTCGATTTAGGAAGAGAAGGTATAGAACCTATAGGATTTAATAACGACGCAATTTCAGTGTCAATTCGCGATTGTGATGGATCGACAGATACAATAAAGAATTAATAGTACATCCGAAAAGAGATACCTGCCTCCCAATATAACATCCTGTCGTTGCCATAGAAACGTTCCTCTATTTAGAAAGGGAAGGCATAGAACCTATAGTATTTCATAGCGAAAAAATTTCTGGGTTAATTCGTCATTCTGACGGATCGACGGATGTAATAAAGAAGGAATAGTGCATCTGAAAAGAGATACACGCCTCCCAATAGAAGATCCAGTCGTTGGCATAGAAACGTTCCTCGATTTAGAAAGACAAGGCATAGAACCTATAGTATTTCATAGCGACGCAATTCATGTGTTAATTCCTCATTCTGAGGGATCTACGGATGCAATAAAGAAGGAATAGGGCATCCGAAAAGAGATACTCGCCTCCCAATAGAAGATCCTGTCGTTGCCATTGTAACGTTACTCGATTTAGAAAGAGATGGCATTGAACCTATAGTATTTCGTAGCGACGCAATTTTTGTGTTAATTCGTCATTGTGAAGGATCGACGGATGCAATTAAGAAGGAATAGTGCATCCGAAAAGAGATACTCACCTCCTATATAAGATCCTGTCGTTGCCATAGAAACGTTCCTCGATTTAGAAAGAGAAGGCATAGAACCTATAGTATTTCTTTGCGACGCAATTTCTTTGTTAATTCGTCATTGTGAGGGATCGACGGATGCAATAAAGAAGGAATAGTACATCCGAAAAGAGATACTCGCCTCCCAATAGAAGATCCTGTCGTTGCCATTGTAACGTTCCTCGATTTAGAAAGAGAAAGCATTGGACCTATAGTATTTCATAGCGTCTCAGTTTCTGTGTTAATTCGTCATTGTGAGGGATGGACGAATGCAATAAAGAAGGAATAGTGCATCCGAAAAGAGATACTCGCCTCCCAAAATTTAAATCCTATCGTTGCCATAGAAACGTTCCTCGATTTAGAATGAGAATGCATAGAACCTATAGTATCTCATAGCGACGCAATTTCTGTGTTAATTCGTCGTTGCGAAGCATCGACGGATGCAATAAAGTAGGAATAGTACATCCGAAAAGAAATACTCGCTTCCCAATAGATGATCCTGTCGTTGCCATAGAAATGTTCCTCGATTTAGAAAGTGAAAGCATAGAACCTATAGTATTTAATAACGACGCAATTTCTGTGTCAATTCGCCATTGTGAGGGATCGACAGATGCAATAAAGAAGGAATAGTACATCCGAAAAGAGATACCTGCCTCCCAATATAAGATCCTGTCGTTGCCATTGTAACGTTCCTCGATTTAGAAAGAGAAGGCATTGAACCTATAGTATTTCATAGCGAAGCAATTTCTCTGTTAATTCTTCATTGTGAGGGATCGACGGATGCAATAAAGAAGGAATAGTGCATCTGAAAGGAGATATTCGCCTCCCAATATAAGATCCTGTCCTTGCCGTAGAAACGTTCCTTGTTTTAGGAAGAGAAGGCATAGAACCCATAGGATTTAATAACGACGCAATTTCTGTGTTAAATCGTCGTAGTGAAGCTTCGGCGGATGCAATAAAGTAGGAATAGTACATCCGAAAAGAGATACTCGCCTCCCAATAGACGATCCTGTCGTTGCCATAGAAAGGTTCCTCGATTTAGAAAGAGAAGGCATAGAACCTATAGTATTTAATAACGACGCAATTTCTGTGTTAATTCGACATTGTGAGGGATCGACGGATGCAATAAAGAAGGAATAGTGCATCCGAAAAGAGATAGTCACCTCCCAATATAAGATCCTGTCGTTGCCGTAGAAATGTTCCTCGATTTAGAAAGTGAAAGCATTGAACCTATAGTATTTCATTGCGACGCAATTTCTCTGTTACTTCGTCATTGTGAGGGATCGACGGATGCAATAAAGAAGGAATAGTGCATCTGAAAGGAGATACTCGCCTCCCAATATAAGATCCTGTCGTTGCCATAGAAACGTTCCTCGATTTAGAAGGAGAAGCATAGAACCTATAGTATCTCATAGCGTCTCAGTTTCTGTGTTAATTCGTCATTGTGAGGGATGGACGAATGCAATAAAGAAGGAATAGTGCATCCGAAAAGAGATACTCGCCTCCCAAAATTTAAATCCTATCGTTGCCATAGAAACGTTCCTCGATTTAGAATGAGAATGCATAGAACCTATAGTATTTCATAGCGACGCAATTTCTGTGTTAATTCGTCGTTGCGAAGCATCGACGGATGCAATAAAGTAGGAATAGTACATCCGAAAAGAGATACTCGCCTCCCAATAGACGATCCTGTCGTTGCCATAGAAACGTTCCTCGATTTAGAAAGAGAAGGATTAGAACCTATTGTATTTAATAACGACGCAATTTCTGTGTTAATTCGTCATTGTGAGGGATCGACGGATGCAATAAAGGAGGAATAGTGCATGCGAAAAGAGATACTCACCTCCCAATATAAGATCCTGTCGTTGCCGTATAAACGTTCCTCGTTTTAGAAAGAGAACGCATAGAACCTATAGTATTTCATAGTGACGCAATTTCAGTGTCAATTCGCCATTGTGAGGGATCGACAGATGCAATAAAGAAGGAATAGTACATCCGAAAAGAGATACCTGCTTCCCAATATAAGATCCTGTCGTTGCCATTGCAACGTTCCTCGATTTAGAAAGAGAAGGCATTGAACCTATAGTATTTCATAGCGACGCAATTTCTCTGTTAATTCTTCATTGTGAGGGTTGGACGGATGCAATAAAGAAGGAATAGTGCATCTGAAAGGAGATACTCGCCTCCCACTATAAGATCCTGTCGTTGCCATAGAAACGTTCCTCAATTTAGAAAGAGATGTCATAGAACCTATAGTATTTCATAGCGACGCAATTTCTGTGTTAATTCGTCATTGTGAGGGATCGACGGATGCAATAAAGAAGGAATAGTGCATCCGAAAAGAGATACTCGCCTCCCAATATAAGATCCTGTCCTTGCCGTAGAAACGTTCCTCGATTTAGGAAGAGAAGGCATAGAACCTATGGGATTTAATAACGACGCAATTTCTGTGTTAATTCGTCGTTGTGAAGCATCGACGGATGCAATAAAGTAGGAATAGTACATGCGAAAAGAGATACTCGCCTCCCAATAGACGATCCTGTCGTTGCCATAGAAACGTTCCTCGATTTAGAAAGAGAAGGCATAGAACCTACAGTATTTAATAACGACGCAATTTCTGTGTTAATTCGTCGTTGTGAGGGATCGACGGATGCAATAAAGTAGGAATAGTACATGCGAAAAGAGATACTCGCCTCCCAATATAAGATCCTGTCGTTGCCATAGAAACGTTCCTCTATTTAGAAAGTTAAGGCATAGAACCTATAGTATTTCATTGCGACGCAATTTCTGTGTTAATTCGTCATTGTGAGGGATCGACGGATGCAATAAAGGAGGAATAGTGCATCCGAAAAGAGATACTCCCATTCCAAAATATAAAATCCTATCGTTGCCATAAAAACGTTCCTCGATTTGGAAAGAGAAGGCATAGAAGCTATAGTATTTCGTAGCGACGCAATTTTTGTGTTAATTCGTCATTGTCAGGGATCGACGGATGCAATTAAGAAGGAATAGTGCATCCGAAAAGAGATACTCACCTCCTAATATAAGATCCTGTCGTTGCCATAGAAACGTTCCTCGATTTAGAAAGAGAAGGCATAGAACCTATAGTATTTCATTGCGACGCAATTTCTTTGTTAATTCGTCATTGTGAGGGATCGACGGATGCAATAAAGAAGGAATAGTGCATCCCAAAAGATATACTCACCTCCCAATATAAGAACCTGTCGTTGCCGTAGAAACGTTCCTCGATTTAGAAAGAAAAGGCATAGATTCTATGGTATTTCATAGCGACGCAATTCATGTGTTAATTCCTCATTGTGAGGGATCTACGGATGCAATAAAGAAGGAATAGTGCATCCGAAAAGAGATACTCACCTCCCAATAGAAGATCCTGTCGTTGCCATTGTAATGTTCCTCGATTTTGAAAGAGAAATCATTGAACCTATAGTATTTCATAGCGACGCTATTTCTTTGTTAATTCGTCATTGTGAGGGATCGACGGATGCAATAAAGAACGAATAGTTCATCTGAAAGGAGATACTCGCTTCCCAATATAAGATCCTGTCGTTGCCATAGAAACGTTCCTCGATTTAGAAAGAGAAGGCATAGAATCTATAGTATTTCATAGCGACGCAATTTCTGTGTTAATTCGTCGTTGTGAAGCATCGACGGATGCAATAAGGTAGGAATAGTACATCCGAAAAGAGATACTCGCTTCCCAATAGACGATCCTGTCGTTGCCATAGAAACGTTCCTCGATTTAGAAAGAGAATGCATAGAACCTATAGTATTTTATTGCGACGCAATTTCTGTGTTAATTCGTCATTGTGAGGGATCAACGGATGCAATAAAGGAGGAATAGTGCGTCCAAAGAGAGATACACACCTCCCAATATAAGATCCTGTCGTTGCCATAGAAACGTTCCTCGATTTAGAAAGAGAAGGCATAGAACCTATAGTATTTCATAGAGTCTCAGTTTCTGTGTTAATTCGTCATTGTGAGGGATCGACGGATGCAATAAAGAAGGAATAGTACATCGGAAAAGAGATACTTGCCTCCCAAAATATAAAATCCTATCGTTGCCATGGAAACGTTCCTCGATTCAGAAAGAGAAGGTATAGAACCTATAGTATTTCATAGCGACGCAATTTCTGTGTTAATTCGTCATTGATTGGGATCGACGGATGCAATACCGAAGGAATAGTGCATCCGAAAAGAGATACGCGCCTCCAAATAGAAGATCCTGTCGTTGCCCTAGAAACGTTCGTAGATTTAGAGAGGGAAGGCATAGAACCTATAGTATTTCATAGCGACGAAATTTCTGGGTTAATTCGTCATTCTGACGGATCGACGGATGCAATAAAGAAGGAATAGTGCACCCGAAAAGAGATACACGCCTCCCAATATAAGAACCTATCGTTGCCATAGAAACGTTCCTCAATTTAGAAAGATAAAGCATAGAAAACATAGCATTTCATAGCGACGCAATTTATGTGTTAATTCGTCATTGTGAGGGATCGACCGATGCAATAAAGAAGGAATATTGCATCCGAAAAGAGATAAACACCTCCCAATATAAGATCCTGTCGTTGCCATAGAAATGTTCCTCGTTTTAGAAAGAGAAGGCATAGAACCTATAGTATTTCATAGCGACGCAATTTCTGTGTCAATTCGTCATTGTGAGGGATCGACGGATGCAATAAAGAAGGAATAGTGCATCTGAAAAGAGATACTCGCCTCCCAATATATGATCCTGTCGTTGCCATAGAAACGTTCCTCGATTTAGAAAGAGAAGGCATAGAACCTATAGTATTTCATAGCGACGCAATTTCTGTGTTAATTCGTCATTGTGAGGGATCGACGGATGCAATAAAGAAGGAATAGTGCATCCGAAAAGAGATACTCGCCTCCCAATATAAGATACTGTCCTTGCCGTAGAAACGTTCCTCGATTTAGGAAGAGAAGGCATAGAACCTATAGTATTTCACAGCGACACAATTTCTGTGTTAATTCGTCAATGTGTGTGATGGAGGGATGCAATAAAGAAGGAATAGTGCATCCGAAAAGAGATACTTGCCTCCTAATATAAGATCCAGTCTTTGGCATAGAAACGTCCCTCGATTTCGAAAGAGAAGGCATAGAACCTATAGTATTTCATAGCGTTTCAGTTTCTGTGTTAATTCGTCATTGTGAGGGATGGATGGATGCAATAAAGAAGGTATAGTAAATCCGAAAAGAGATACTCGCCTCCCAAAATATAAAATCCTATCTTTGCCATAGAAACGTTCCTCGATTTAGAAGGAGAAGGCATAGAACCTATAGTATTTCATAGCGTCTCAGTTTCTGTGTTATTTCGTCATTGTGAGGGATCGACGGATGCAATAAAGAAGGAATAGTGCATCGTAAAGGAGATACTCGCCTCCCAATAGGAGATCCAGTCGTTGCCACAGGAACGTTCCTATATTTAGAAAGAGAACGCATAGAACCTATAGTATTTCATAGCGACGCAATTTCTGTGTTAATTCCATATTGTGAGGGATCGACAGTTGCAATAAAGAAGGAATAGTGCATCCGAAAGGAGATACTCGCCTCCCAATAGAGGATCTTGTCGTTGCCATAGAAACGTTCCTATATTTAGAAAGAGATGGCATAGAACATATAGTATTTCATAGCGACGCAATTTCTGCGTTAATTCGTCATTGTGAGGAATCGAGGGATGCAATAAAGAAGGAATAGTGCATCCGAAAAGGTATACTCGTCGCCCAATATAAGATCCTGTCGTTGCCATAGAAACGTTCCTCGATTTAGAAAGAGAAGGAATAGAACCCATAGTATTTTATAACGACGCAATTTATGTGTTAATTCGTCATTGTGAGGGATCGACGGATGCAATAAAGAAGGAATAGTACATCGGAAAAGAGATACTTGCCTCCCAAAATATAAAATCCTATCGTTGCCATGGAAACGTTCCTCGATTCAGAAAGAGAAGGTATAGAACCTATAGTATTTCATAGCGACGCAATTTCTGTGTTAATTCGTCATTGATTGGGATCGACGGATGCAATACCGAAGGAATAGTGCATCCGAAAAGAGATACGCGCCTCCAAATAGAAGATCCTGTCGTTGCCCTAGAAACGTTCGTAGATTTAGAGAGGGAAGGCATAGAACCTATAGTATTTCATAGCGACGAAATTTCTGGGTTAATTCGTCATTCTGACGGATCGACGGATGCAATAAAGAAGGAATAGTGCACCCGAAAAGAGATACACGCCTCCCAATATAAGAACCTATCGTTGCCATAGAAACGTTCCTCAATTTAGAAAGATAAAGCATAGAAAACATAGCATTTCATAGCGACGCAATTTATGTGTTAATTCGTCATTGTGAGGGATCGACCGATGCAATAAAGAAGGAATATTGCATCCGAAAAGAGATAAACACCTCCCAATATAAGATCCTGTCGTTGCCATAGAAATGTTCCTCGTTTTAGAAAGAGAAGGCATAGAACCTATAGTATTTCATAGCGACGCAATTTCTGTGTCAATTCGTCATTGTGAGGGATCGACGGATGCAATAAAGAAGGAATAGTGCATCTGAAAAGAGATACTCGCCTCCCAATATATGATCCTGTCGTTGCCATAGAAACGTTCCTCGATTTAGAAAGAGAAGGCATAGAACCTATAGTATTTCATAGCGACGCAATTTCTGTGTTAATTCGTCATTGTGAGGGATCGACGGATGCAATAAAGAAGGAATAGTGCATCCGAAAAGAGATACTCGCCTCCCAATATAAGATACTGTCCTTGCCGTAGAAACGTTCCTCGATTTAGGAAGAGAAGGCATAGAACCTATAGTATTTCACAGCGACACAATTTCTGTGTTAATTCGTCAATGTGTGTGATGGAGGGATGCAATAAAGAAGGAATAGTGCATCCGAAAAGAGATACTTGCCTCCTAATATAAGATCCAGTCTTTGGCATAGAAACGTCCCTCGATTTCGAAAGAGAAGGCATAGAACCTATAGTATTTCATAGCGTTTCAGTTTCTGTGTTAATTCGTCATTGTGAGGGATGGATGGATGCAATAAAGAAGGTATAGTAAATCCGAAAAGAGATACTCGCCTCCCAAAATATAAAATCCTATCTTTGCCATAGAAACGTTCCTCGATTTAGAAGGAGAAGGCATAGAACCTATAGTATTTCATAGCGTCTCAGTTTCTGTGTTATTTCGTCATTGTGAGGGATCGACGGATGCAATAAAGAAGGAATAGTGCATCGTAAAGGAGATACTCGCCTCCCAATAGGAGATCCAGTCGTTGCCACAGGAACGTTCCTATATTTAGAAAGAGAACGCATAGAACCTATAGTATTTCATAGCGACGCAATTTCTGTGTTAATTCCATATTGTGAGGGATCGACAGTTGCAATAAAGAAGGAATAGTGCATCCGAAAGGAGATACTCGCCTCCCAATAGAGGATCTTGTCGTTGCCATAGAAACGTTCCTATATTTAGAAAGAGATGGCATAGAACATATAGTATTTCATAGCGACGCAATTTCTGCGTTAATTCGTCATTGTGAGGAATCGAGGGATGCAATAAAGAAGGAATAGTGCATCCGAAAAGGTATACTCGTCGCCCAATATAAGATCCTGTCGTTGCCATAGAAACGTTCCTCGATTTAGAAAGAGAAGGAATAGAACCCATAGTATTTTATAACGACGCAATTTATGTGTTAATTCGTCATTGTGAGGGATCGACGGATGCAATAAAGAAGGAATAGTGCATCCAAATGCGATACTCGCATCCCAATAGAAGATCGTGGCTTTGGCATAGAAACGTTCCTCGATTTAGAAAATGAAGGCATAAAACCTACAGTATTTCATAGCGATGCAATTTCTGTGTCAATTCGTCATTGTGAGGGATCGACGGATGCAATAAAGAAGGAATAGTGCATCCGCAAATAGATACTCGCCTTCCAATATAAGATCGTGACGTAGCCAAAGAAACGTTCCTCGATTTAGAAAGAGAAGCATAGAACCTATAGTATTTGATAGCGGCGCAACTTCTGTGTTAATTCGTCATTGTGATGGATCGACGGATGCAATAAAGAAGCAATAGTGCATCCGATAAGAGATACTCGCCTCCCAATATAAAATACGGTCGTTGCCATAGGAACGTTCCCCGATTTAGAAAGAGAAGGCATAGAGCCTATAGTATTTCGTAGAGACGTAATTTCTGTGTTAATTCATCATTGTGAGGGATCGATGGATGCAATAGAGAAGGAATAGTGCATCCGAAAACACATACACGCATCCCAATAGAAGAACCCGTCGTTGCCATAGAAACGTTCCATGATTTAAAAGAGGAAGGCATACAACCTATTGTATTTCATAGCGACGCAATTTGTGTGTTAATTCGTCATTGTGAGGGATCGACGGATGCAATAAAGAAGGAATAGTGCATCCGAAAGGAGATACTCGCCTCCCAATATAAGATCCAGTCGTTGGCATAGAAACGTCCCTCGATTTCGAAATAGAAGGCATAGAACCTATCGTATTTCATAGCGACGCAATTTCTGTGTTAATTCGTCATTGTGTGGGATCAACGGATGCAATAAAGAAGGAATAGTGCATCCAAAAAGAGATACACGCCTCCCAATATAAGATCCTGTCGTAGCCATAGAAACGTTCCTCGATTTAGAAAGAGAAGGCATAGAACCTACAGTATTTCATAGCGACGCAATTCCTGTGCTAATTCGCCATTTTGAGGGATTGACGGATGCGATAAAGAAGGATTAGTGCATCCGAAAAGAGGTACTCGCCTTCTAATAGAAGTACCTGTCGTTGCCATAGTATCGTTCCTCGAATTAGAAAGAGAAGGCATGGAACATATAGTATTTCATAGCGACGCAATTTCTGTGTTAATTCGTCAATGTGGGTGATGGAGGGATGCAATAAAGAAGGAATAGTGCATCCGAAAAGAGATACTCGTCTCCCAATATAAGATCCTGTCGTTGCCATAGAAACGTCCCTCGATTTAGAAAGAGAAGGCATAGAACCTATAGTACTTCATAGCGACGCAATTTCTGTGCTAATTCGTCATTGTGAGGGATTGACGGATGCAATAAAGCAGGAATAGTGCATCCGAAAAGACATACTCGCCCTCCATTAAAAGATCCTGTCATTGCCATAGAAACGTTCCTCGATTTAGAAGGAGAAAGCATAGAGCCTATAGCATTTTATAGCGACGCATTTTCTGTGTTACATCGTCATTGTGAGGGTTCGACGGATGCAATAAAGGAGGAATTGTGCATCCGAAAAGAGATACTCGCCTTCCAATAGAAGTTCCTGTATTTTCCATAGAAACGTTCCTCGACTTAGAAAGAGAAGCCATAGAAGCTACAGTATTTCATAGCGACGCAATTTCTGTGTTAATTCCAAATTGTGACGGATCGACAGATGCAATAAGGATGGAATAGTACATCCGAAAAGAAATACTCGCCTTTCAAAATAAGATCCTCTCATTGCTATAGAAACGTTCCTCGATTTAGATAGAGAAGGAATAGAACCGATAGGATTTCATAGCGACGCAATTTCTGTTTTAATTCGTCATTGTGAGGGATCGACGGATGCAATAAAGAAGGAATAGTGCATCCGAAAAGAGATACTCGCCTTCCAATATAGGATCGTGTCGTAGCCATAGAAACGTTCCTCGATTTAGAAAGAGAAGCATAGAACCTATAGTATTTCATAGCGACGCAATTTCTGGGTTAATTCGTCATTGTGATGGATCGACGGATGCAATAAAGAAGGAATAGTGCATCCGAAAAGAGATACTCGCCTCCCAATATCAAATCCGGTCGTTGCCATAGAAACGTTCTTCGATTTAGAAAGAGAAGGCATAGAACCTATAGTATTTCGTAGAGACGTAATTTCTGTGTTAATTCATCATTGTGAGGGATCGATGGATGCAATAGAGAAGGAAAGTGCATCCGAAAAGAAATACACGCCTACTAATAGAAGAACCTGTCGTTGCCATAGAATCGTTCCTCGATTTAGAAAGAGAAGGCATAGAACCTATAGTATTTCATAGCGACTGAATTTCAGTGTTATGCGTCATTGTGAGGGATCGACGGATGCAATAAAGAAGGAATAGTGCATCCGAAAGGAGATACACGCCTCCCAATATAAGTTCCTGCCTTTGCTATAAAAACGTTCCTCGATTTAGAAAGAGAAGGCATAGAACCCATAGTATTTCATTGCGACGCAATTTTTGTGTTAATTCGTCATTGTGAGGGATCGACGGATGCAACAAAGAAGGATTAGTGCATCCGAAATAGATACTCGCCTTCCAATATAAGATCCTGTCGTTGCCATAGAAACATTCCTTAATTTAGATAGGGAAGGCATAGAACCTATAGTATTTCATAGAGACGCAATTACTGTGTTAATTCGTCATTGTGAGGGATCGACGGATGCAATAAAGAAGGAATAGTGCATCCAGAACAAGATACTCGCCTCCCAATATAAGATCCTGTCGTTGCCATAGAAACGTTCCTGGATTTGGAAAGAGAAGCCATACAACCTATAGTATTTCATAGCGACGCAATTAGTGTGTTAATTCTTCATTGTGAGGGATCGACGGATGCAATAAGGAAGGAATAGTGCATCCGAAAAGAGATACTCGCCTCCTAATATAAGATCCAGTCGTTGGCATAGAAACGTCCCTTGATTTCGAAAGAGAAGGCATAGAACCTATCGTATTTCATAGCGACGCAATTTCTGTGTTAATTCGTCATTGTGAGGGATCGACGGATGCAACAAAGAAGGAATAGTGCATCCAAAAGAGATACTCGCCTGCCAATATAAGATCCTACCATTGCCATAGTAACGTTCCTCGATTTAGAAAGAGAGGGCATAGAACCTATAGTAATTCATACGACGCAATTTCTGTGTTAATTCGTCATTGTGAGGGTTCGACGGATGCAATAAAGAAGGAATAGTGCATTCGAAAAGAGATACTCGCCTCCCAATCTAAGATCCTGTCATTGCCATAGAAACGTTCCTCGATTTAGAAATAGAAGGTATAGGACCTATTGTATTTCATAGCGACGCAATTTCTGTGTTAATTCGTCAATGTGTGTGATGGAGGGATGCAATAAAGAAGGAATAGTGCATCCAAAAAGAGATACGCTCCTCCCAATATACGATCCTGTCGTTGGCATAGAAACGTTCCTCGATTTAGAAAGAGAAGGCATAGAACCTATAGTATTTCATAGCGACAGAATTTCTGTGTCAATTGGTCATTGTGAGGGATCGACAGATGCAATAAAGAAGGTATAGTACATCCGAAAAGAGATACTCGCCCTCCAATATGAGATCCTGTCGTTGCCATAGAAACGTACCTCGATTTAGAAGAAGAAAGAATAGAACCTATAGCATTTCATAGCGATGCAATTTCTGTGTTAATACGTGATTGTGAGGGATCGACGGATACAATAAGGAAGGAATAGTGCATCCAAAAATAGATACCCGCATCCAAATAGAAGATCCTAGCTTTGGCATAGAAACGTGCCTCGATTTAGAAAATGAAGGCATAAAACCCACAGTATTTCATAGCGGCGCAATTTCTGTGTCAATTCGTCATTGTGAGGGATCGACAGATGCAATAAAGATGGAATAGTACATCCGAAAAGAGATACTCGCCTCCCAAAATAAGATCCTCTCATTGCTATAGAAACGTTCCTCGATTTAGATAGAGAAGGAATAGAACCTATAGTATTTCATAGAGACGCAATTTTATGTTTTTAATTCGTCATTGTGAGGGATCGACGGATGCAATAAAGAAGGAATAGTGCATCCGAAAAGAGATACTCGCCTTCCAATATAGGATCGTTTCGTAGCCACAGAAACGTTCCTCGATTTAGAAAGAGAAGGCATAGAACCTATAGTATTTCGTAAAGACGTAATTTCTGTGTTAATTCATCATTGTGAGGGATCGATGGATGCAATAGAGAAGGAATAGTGCATCCGAAAAGACATACACGCCTACCAATAGAAGAACCTGTCGTTGCCATAGAAACGTTCCTCGATTTAGAAAGAGAAGGCATAGAACCTATAGTATTTCATAGCGACGGAATTTCAGTGTTAATGCGTAATTGTGAGGGATCGACGGATGCAATAAAGAAGGAATAGTGCATCCGAAAGGAGATACACGCCTCCCAATATAAGTTCCTGCCTTTGCTATAAAAACGTTCCTCGATTTAGAAAGAGAAGGCATAGAACCCATAGTATTTCATTGCGACGCAATTTTTGTGTTAATTCGTCATTGTGAGGGATCGACGGATGCAATAAAGAAGGATTAGTGCATCCAAAACAGATACTCGCCTTCCAATATAAGTTCCTGTCGTTGCCATAGAAACGTTCCTCGATTTAGATAGAGAAGTTATAGAACCTATAGTATTTCATAGAGACGCTATTACTGTGTTAATTTGTCATTGTGAGGGATCGACGGATGCAATTAAGAAGGAATAGTGCATCCAGAACAAGATACTCGACTCCCAATAAAATATCCTGTCGTTACCATAGAAACGTTCCTGGATTTAGAAAGAGTAGGCATACAACCTATAGTATTTCATAGCGACACAATTAGTGTGTTAATTCTTCATTGTGAGGGATCGACGGATGCAATAAAGAAGGAATAGTGCATCCGAAAAGAGATACTCGCCTCCTAATATAAGATCCAGTCTTTGGCATAGAATCGTCCCTCGATTTCGAAAGAGAAGGCATAGAACCTCTCGTATTTCATAGCGACGATGTTTCTGTGTTAATTCGTCATTGTGAGGGATCGACGGATGCAATAAAGAAGGAATAGTGCATCCGAAAAGAGATACTCGCCTCCCAATATAGGATCGTGTCGTAGCCATAGAAACGTTCCTCGATTTAGAAAGAGAAGCATAGAACCTATAGTATTTCATAGCGACGCAATTTCTGGGTTAATTCGTCATTGTGATGGATCGACGGATGCAATAAAGAAGGGATAGTGCATCCGAAAAGAGATACTCGCCTCCCAATATCAAATCCGGTCGTTGCCATAGAAACGTTCCTCGATTTAGAAAGAGAAGGCATAGAACCTATAGTATTTCGTAAAGGCGTAATTTCTGTGTTAATTCATCATTGTGAGGGATCGATGGATGCAATAGAGAAGGAATAGTGCATCCGAAAAGACATACACGCCTACCAATAGAAGAACCTGTCGTTGCCATAGAAACGTTCCTCGATTTAGAAAGGGAAGGCATAGAACCTATAGTATTTCATAGCGACGGAATTTCAGTGTTAATGCGTCATTGTGAGGGATCGACGGATGCAATAAAGAAGGAATAGTGCATCCGAAAGGAGATACACGCCTCCCAATATAAGTTCCTGCCTTTGCTATAAAAACGTTCCTCGATTTAGAAAGAGAAGGCATAGAACCCATAGTATTTCATTGCGACGCAATTTTTGTGGTAATTCGTCATTGTGAGGGATCGACGGATGCAATAAAGAAGGATTAGTGCATCCAAAACAGATACTCGCCTTCCAATATTAGATCCTGTCATTGCTATAGAAACGTTCCTCGATTTAGAAAGAGAATGTATAAGACCTATAGTATTTCATAGCGACGCAATTTCTGTGTTAATTCGTCAATGTGTGTGATGGAGGGATGCAGTAAAGAAGGAATAGTGCATCCGAAAAGAGATACTCGCCTCCCAATAGAAGATCCTTTCGTTGCCAAACAAACGTTCCACGATTTAGAAAGAGAAGGCATAGAACATATAGTATTTCATAGCGCCGCAATTACTGTGTTAATTTGTCATTGTGAGGGATCGACAGATGCAATAAAGAAGGAATAGTGCATCGTAAAGGAGATACTCGCCTCCCAATAGGAGATCCAGTCGTTGCCACAGGAACGTTCCTATATTTAGAAAGAGAACGCATAGAACCTATAGTATTTCATAGCGACGCAATTTCTGTGTTAATTCCAT
This sequence comes from Schistocerca cancellata, assembly GCF_023864275.1. Taxonomy (NCBI): domain Eukaryota; kingdom Metazoa; phylum Arthropoda; class Insecta; order Orthoptera; family Acrididae; genus Schistocerca; species Schistocerca cancellata. The sequence continues at coordinate 5,183,478 of NW_026046791.1, read as the reverse complement.
ATTGTGAGGGATCGACAGTTGCAATAAAGAAGGAATAGTGCATCCGAAAGGAGATACTCGCCTCCCAATAGAGGATCTTGTCGTTGCCATACAAACGTTCCTATATTTAGAAAGAGATGGCTTAGAACATATAGTATTTTATAGCGACGCAATTTCTGCGTTAATTCGTCATTGTGAGGAATCGAGGGATGCAATAAAGAAGGAATAGTGCATCCGAAAAGGTATACTCGTCGCCCAATATAAGATCCTGTCGTTGCCTTAGAAACGTTCCTCGATTTAGAAAGAGAAGGCATAGAACCTATAGTATTTTATAACGACGCAATTTATGTGTTAATTCGTCATTGTGAGGGAACGACGGATGCAATAAAGAAGGAATAGTGCATCCGAAAACAGATACTCGCCCTCCAATATAAAATCCTGTCGTTGCCATAGAAACGTTCCTCGATTTAGAAAAGCAAGGCATAGAACTTATAGCATTTCATAGCGAAGCAAATTTCTGTGTTAATACGTCATTGTGAGGGATCGACGGATGCAATAAAGAAGGAATAGTGCATCCAAATGTGATACTCGCATCCCAATAGAAGATCCTGGCTTTGGCATAGAAACGTTCCTCGATTTAGAAAATGAAGGCATAAAACCTACAGTATTTCATAGCGACGCAATTTCTGTGTCAATTCGTCATTGTGTGGGATCGACGGATGCAATAAAGAAGGAATAGTGCATCCGCAAATAGATACTCGCCTTCCAATATAAGATCGTGTCGTAGCCATAGAAACGTTCCTCGATTTAGAAAGAGAAGCATAGAACCTATAGTATTTGATAGCGGCGCAACTTCTGGGTTAATTCGTCATTGTGATGGATCGACGGATGCAATAAAGAAGCAATAGTGCATCCGATAAGAGATACTCGCCTCCCAATATAAAATACGGTCGTTGCCATAGGAACGTTCCCCGATTTAGAAAGAGAAGGCATAGAGCCTACAGTATTTCGTAGAGACGTAATTTCTGTGTTAATTCATCATTGTGAGGGATCGATGGATGCACTAGAGAAGGAATAGTGCATCCGAAAAGACATACACGCCTACCGATAGAAGTACCTGTCGTTGCCATAGAAACGTTCCTTGATTTAGAAAGAGAAGGCATAGAACCTATAGTATTTCATAGACACGCAATTTCTGTGTTAATTCGTCATTGTGAGGGATCGACGGAGCAATAAAGAAGGAATAGTGCATCCAAAAATAGATACTCGCCTGCCAATATAAGATCCTGTCGTTGCCATAGTAACGTTCCTCGATTTAGAAAGAAAGGGCATAGAACCTATAGTAATTCATACGACGCAATTTCTGTGTTAATTCGTAATTGTGAGGATCGACGGATGCAATAAAGAAGGATTAGTGCATCCAAAACAGATACTCGCCTTCCAATATTAGATCCTGTCGTTGCCATAGAAACGTTCCTCGATTTAGATAGAGAAGTTATAGAACCTATAGTATTTCATAGAGCCGCAATTACTGTGTTAATTCGTCATTGTGAGGGATCGACGGATGCAATAAAGAAGGAATAGTGCATCCAGAACAAGATACTCGCCTCCCAATAAAATATCCTGTCGTTACCATAGAAACGTTCCTGGATTTAGAAAGAGAAGGCATACAACCCATAGTATTTCATAGCGACACAATTGGTGTGTTAATTCTTCATTGTGAGGGATCGACGGATGCAATAAAGAAGGAATTGTGCATCCGAAAAGAGATACTCGCCTCCTAATATAAGATCCAGTCTTTGGCATAGAAACGTCCCTCGATTTCGAAAGAGAAGGCATAGAACCTATCGTATTTCATAGCGACGAAGTTTCTATGTTAATTCGTCATTGTGATGGATCGACGGATGCAATAAAGAAGGGATAGTGCATCCAAAAAGAGATACTCGCCTGCCAATATAAGATCCTGTCGTTGCCATAGTAACGTTCCTCGATTTAGAAAGAAAGGGCATAGAACCTATAGTAATTCATACGACGCAATTTCTGTGTTAATTCGTAATTGTGAGGGATCGACGGATGCAATAAAGAAGGAATAGTGCATCTGAAAGGAGATACTCGCCTCCCAATATATGATCCTGTCGTTGCCATAGAATCGTTCCTCGATTTAGAAAGTGAAGACATAGAACATATAGTATTTCATAGCGACGAAATTTCTGTGTTAATTCGTCATCGTGAGGAATCGACGGATACAATAAAGAAGGTATAGTGCATCCGAAAAGAGATACTCGCCTCCCAATCAAAGATCCTGTCATTGCTATAGAAACGTTCCTCGATTTAGAAAGAGAATGTATAAGACCTATAGTATTTCATAGCGACGCAATTTCTGTGTTAATTCGTCAATGTGTGTGATGGAGGGATGCAGTAAAGAAGGAATAGTGCATCCGAAAAGAGATACTCGCCTCCCAATAGAAGATCCTTTCGTTGCCAAACAAACGTTCCCCGATTTAGAAAGAGAAGGCATAGAACCTATAGTATTTCATAGCGACGCAATTACTGTGTTAATTTGTCATTGTGAGGGATCGACAGATGCAATAAAGAAGGAATAGTGCATCGTAAAGGAGATACTCGCCTCCCAATAGGAGATCCAGTCGTTGCCACAGGAACGCTCCTATATTTAGAAAGAGAACGCATAGAACCTATAGTATTTCATAGCGACGCAATTTCTGTGGTAATTCCATATTGTGAGGGATCGACAGTTGCAATAAAGAAGGAATAGTGCATCCGAAAGGAGATACTCGCCTCCCAATAGAGGATCTTGTCGTTGCCATACAAACGTTCCTATATTTAGAAAGAGATGGCATAGAACATATAGTATTTCATAGCGACGCAATTTCTGCGTTAATTCGTCATTGTGAAGAATCGAGGGATGCAATAAAGAAGGAATAGTGCATCCGAAAAGGTATACTCGTCGCCCAATATAAGATCCTGTCGTTGCCATAGAAACGTTCCTCGATTTAGAAAGAGAAGGCATAGAACCTATAGTATTTTATAACGACGCAGTTTATGTGTTAATTCGACATTGTGAGGGAACGACGGATGCAACAAAGAAGGAATAGTGCATCCGAAAACAGATACTCGCCCTCCAATATAAAATCCTGTCGTTGCCATAGAAACGTTCCTCGATTTAGAAAAGGAAGGCATAGAACTTATAGCATTTCATAGCGAAGCAAATTTCTGTGTTAATACGTCATTGTGAGGGATCGACGGATGCAATAAAGAAGGAATAGTGCATCCAAATGTGATACTCGCATCCCAATAGAAGATCCTGGCTTTGGCATAGAAACGTTCCTCGATTTAGAAAATGAAGGCATAAAACCTACAGTATTTCATAGCGACGCAATTTCTGTGTCAATTCGTCATTGTGTGGGATCGACGGATGGAATAAAGAAGGAATAATGCATCCGCAAATAGATACTCGCCTTCCAATATAAGATCGTGTCGTAGCCATAGAAACGTTCCTCGATTTAGAAAGAGAAGCATAGAACCTATAGTATTTGATAGCGGCGCAACTTCTGGGTTAATTCGTCATTGTGATGGATCGACGGATGCAATAAAGAAGCAATAGTGCATCCGATAAGAGATACTCGCCTCCCAATATAAAATACGGTCGTTGCCATAGGAACGTTCCCCGATTTAGAAAGAGAAGGCATAGAGCCTACAGTATTTCGTAGAGACGTAATTTCTGCGTTAATTCATCATTGTGAGGGATCGATGGATGCAATAGAGATGGAATAGTGCATCCGAAAAGAGATACTCGTCTCCCAATATAAGATCCTGGCGTTGCCATAGAAACGTCCCTCGATTTAGAAAGAGAAGGCATAGAACCTATAGTACTTCATAGCGACGCAATTTCTGTGCTAATTCGTCATTGTGAGGGATTGACGGATGCAATATAGCAGGAATAGTGCATCCGAAAAGACATACTCGCCCTCCATTAAAAGATCCTGTCATTGCCATAGAAACGTTCCTCGATTTAGAAGGAGAAAGCATAGAGCCTATAGCATTTTATAGCGACGCATTTTCTGTGTTACATCGTCATTGTGAGGGTTCGACGGATGCAATAAAGGAGGAATTGTGCATCCGAAAAGAGATACTCGCCTTCCAATAGAAGTTCCTGTATTTTCCGTAGAAATGTTCCTCGACTTAGAAAGAGAAGCCATAGAAGCTACAGTATTTCATAGCGACGCAATTTCTGTGTTAATTCCAAATTGTGACGGATCGACAGATGCAATAAGGATGGAATAGTAGATCCGAAAAGAAATACTCGCCTTTCAAAATAAGATCCTCTCATTGCTATAGAAACGTTCCTCGATTTAGATAGAGAAGGAATACAACCTATAGTATTTCATAGCGACGCAATTTCTGTGTTAATTCGTCAATGTGGGTGATGGAGGGATGCAATAAAGAAGGAATAGTGCATCCGAAAAGAGATACTCGCCTCCCAATATAAGATCCTGTCGTTGCCATAGAAACGTCCCTCGAAATGAAAGAGAAGGCATAGAACCTATAGTACTTCATAGCGACGCAATTTCTGTGCTAATTCGTCATTGTGAGGGATCGACGGATCCAATAAAGAAGGAATAGTGCATCCAAAAATAGATACCCGCATCCCAATAGAAGATCCTGGCTTTGGCATAGAAACGTTCCTCGATTTAGAAAATGAAGGCATAAAACCTACAGTATTCCATAGCGACGCAATTTCTGTGTCAATTCGATATTGTGAGGAATCGACAGATGCAATAAAGATGGAATAGTACATCCGAAAAGAGATACTCGCCTCCCAAAATAAGATCTTCTCATTGCTATAGAAACGTTCCTCGATTTAGATAGAGAAGGAATAGAACCGATAGGATTTCATAGCGACGCAATTTCTGTTTTAATTCGTCATTGTGAGGGATCGACGGATGCAATAAAGAAGGAATAGTGCATCCGAAAAGAGATACTCGCCTTCCAATATAGGATCGTGTCGTAGCCATAGAAACGTTCCTCGATTTAGAAAGAGAAGCATAGAACCTATAGTATTTCATAGCGACGCAATTTCTGGGTTAATTCGTCATTGTGATGGATCGACGGATGCAATAAAGAAGGGATAGTGCATCCGAAAAGAGATACTCGCCTCCCAATATCAAATCCGGTCGTTGCCATAGAAACGTTCTTCGATTTAGAAAGAGAAGGCATAGAACCTATAGTATTTCGTAGAGACGTAATTTCTGTGTTAATTCATCATTGTGAGGGATCGATGGATGCAATAGAGAAGGAAAAGTGCATCCGAAAAGAAATACACGCCTACTAATAGAAGAACCTGTCGTTGCCATAGAATCGTTCCTCGATTTAGAAAGAGAAGGCATAGAACCTATAGTATTTCATAGCGACTGAATTTCAGTGTTAATGCGTCATTGTGAGGGATCGACGGATGCAATAAAGAAGGAATAGTGCATCCGAAAGGAGATACACGCCTCCCAATATAAGTTCCTGCCTTTGCTATAAAAACGTTCCTCGATATAGAAAGAGAAGGCATAGAACCCATAGTATTTCATTGCGACGCAATTTTTGTGTTAATTCGTCATTGTGAGGGATCGACGAATGCAACAAAGAAGGATTAGTGCATCCGAAATAGATACTCGCCTTCCAATATAAGATCCTGTCGTTGCCATAGAAACGTTCCTTAATTTAGATAGAGAAGGCATAGAACCTATAGTATTTCATAGAGACGTAATTACTGTGTTAATTCGTCATTGTGAGGGATCGACGGATGCAATAAAGAAGGAATAGTGCATCCAGAACAAGATACTCGCCTCCCAATATAAGATCCTGTCGTTGCCATAGAAACGTTCCTGGATTTGGAAAGAGAAGCCATACAACCTATAGTATTTCATAGCGACGCAATTAGTGTGTTAATTCTTCATTGTGAGGGATCGACGGATGCAATAAGGAAGGAATAGTGCATCCGAAAAGAGATACTCGCCTCCTAATATAAGATCCAGTCGTTGGCATAGAAACGTCCCTTGATTTCGAAAGAGAAGGCATAGAACCTATCGTATTTCATAGCGACGCAATTTCTGTGTTAATTCGTCATTGTGAGGGATCGACGGATGCAACAAAGAAGGAATAGTGCATCCAAAAGAGATACTCGCCTGCCAATATAAGATCCTATCATTGCCATAGTAACGTTCCTCGAATTAGAAAGAGAGGGCATAGAACCTATAGTAATTCATACGACGCAATTTCTGTGTTAATTCGTCATTGTGAGGGATCGACGGATGCAATAAAGAAGGAATAGTGCATCTGAAAGGAGATACTCGCCTCCCAATATAAGATCCTGTCGTTGCCATAGAATCGTTCCTCGATTTAGAAAGTGAAGGCATAGAACATATAGTGTTTCATAGCGACGAAATTTCTGTGTTAATTCGTCATCGTGAGGAATCGACGAATACAATAAAGAAGGTATAGTGCATTCGAAAAGAGATACTCGCCTCCCAATCTAAGATCCTGTCATTGCCATAGAAACGTTCCTCGATTTAGAAATAGAAGGTATAGGACCTATTGTATTTCATAGCGACGCAATTTCTGTGTTAATTCGTCAATGTGTGTGATGGAGGGATGCAATAAAGAAGGAATAGTGCATCCAAAAAGAGATACGCTCCTCCCAATATACGATCCTGTCGTTTGGCATAGAAACGTTCCTCGATTTAGAAAGAGAAGGCATAGAACCTATAGTATTTCATAGCGACAGAATTTCTGTGTCAATTGGTCATTGTGAGGGATCGACAGATGCAATAAAGAAGGTATAGTACATCCGAAAAGAGATACTCGCCCTCCAATATGAGATCCTGTCGTTGCCATAGAAACGTACCTCGATTTAGAAGAAGAAAGAATAGAACCTATAGCATTTCATAGCGATGCAATTTCTGTGTTAATTCGTGATTGTGAGGGATCGACGGATACAATAAGGAAGGAATAGTGCATCCAAAAATAGATACCCGCATCCAAATAGAAGATCCTAGCTTTGGCATAGAAACGTTCCTCGATTTAGAAAATGAAGGCATAAAACCTACAGTATTCCATAGCGACGCAATTTCTGCGTTAATTCGTCATTATGAGGGATCGACGGATCCAATAAAGAAGGAATAGTGCATCCGAAAAGAGATACTCGCCTTCCAATATAGGATCGTGTCGTAGCCATAGAAACGTTCCTCGATTTAGAAAGAGAAGCATAGAACCTATAGTATTTCATAGCGACGCAATTTCTGGGTTAATTCGTCATTGTGATGGATCGACGGATGCAATAAAGAAGGGATAGTGCATCCGAAAAGAGATACTCGCCTCCCAATATCAAATCCGGTCGTTGCCATAGAAACGTTCCTCGATTTAGAAAGAGAAGGCATAGAACCTATAGTATTTCGTAAAGGCGTAATTTCTGTGTTAATTCATCATTGTGAGGGATCGATGGATGCAATAGAGAAGGAATAGTGCATCCGAAAAGACATACACGCCTACCAATAGAAGAACCTGTCGTTGCCATAGAAACGTTCCTCGATTTAGAAAGAGAAGGCATAGAACCTATAGTATTTCATAGCGACGGAATTTCAGTGTTAATGCGTCATTGTGAGGGATCGACGGATGCAATAAAGAAGGAATAGTGCATCCGAAAGGAGATACACGCCTCCCAATATAAGTTCCTGCCTTTGCTATAAAAACGTTCCTCGATTTAGAAAGAGAAGGCATAGAACCTATAGTATTTTATAACGACGCAATTTATGTGTTAATTCGTCATTGTGAGAGAACGACGGATGCAATAAAGAAGGAATAGTGCATCCGAAAACAGATACTCGCCCTCCAATATAAAATCCTGTCGTTGCCATAGAAACGTTCCTCGATTTAGAAAAGGAAGGCATAGAACTTATAGCATTTCATAGCGAAGCAAATTTCTGTGTTAATACGTCATTGTGAAAGATCGACGGATGCAATAAAGAAGGAATAGTGCATCCAAATGTGATACTCGCATCCCAATAGAAGATCCTGGCTTTGGCATAGAAACGTTCCTCGATTTAGAAAATGAAGGCATAAAACCTACAGTATTTCATAGCGACGCAATTTCTGTGTCAATTCGTCATTGTGTGGGATCGACGGATGCAATAAAGAAGGAATAGTGCATCCGCAAATAGATACTCGCCTTCCAATATAAGATCGTGTCGTAGCCATTGAAACGTTCCTCGATTTAGAAAGAGAAGCATAGAACCTATAGTATTTGATAGCGGCGCAACTTCTGGGTTAATTCGTCATTGTGATGGATCGACGGATGCAATAAAGAAGCAATAGTGCATCCGATAAGAGATACTCGCCTCCCAATATAAAATACGGTCGTTGCCATAGGAACGTTCCCCGATTTAAAAAGAGAAGGCATAGAGCCTACAGTATTTCGTAGAGACGTAATTTCTGTGTTAATTCATCATTGTGAGGGATCGATGGATGCAATAGAGAAGGAATAGTGCATCCGAAAAGACATACACGCCTCCCAATAGAAGAACCTGTCGTTGCCATAGAAACGTTCGTTGATTTACAAAGAGAAGGCATAGAACCTATAGTATTTCATAGACACGCAATTTCTGTGTTAATTCGTCATTGTGAGGGATCGACGGATGCAATAAAGAAGGAATAGTGCATCCAGAACAAGATACTCGCCTCCCAAAATAAGATCCTGTCGTTGCCATAGAAACGTTCCTCGATTTAAAAGAGAAAGGCATACAACCTATAGTATTTCATAGCGACGCAATTTGTGTGTTAATTCGTCATTGTGAGGGATCGACGGATGCAATAAAGAAGGAATAGTGCATCCGAAAAGAGATACTCGCCTCCCAATATAAGATCCAGTCGTTGGCATAGAAACGTCCCTCGATTTCGAAATAGAAGGCATAGAACCTATCGTATTTCATAGCGACGCAATTTCTGTGTTAATTTGTCATTGTGAGGGATCGACGGATGCAATAAAGAAGGAATAGTGCATCCAAAAAGAGATACTCGCCTCCCAATATAAGATCCTGTCAATGCCATAGAAACGTTCCTCGATTTAGATAGAGAAGCATAGAACCTATAGTATTTGATAGCGACGCAACTTCTGTGTTAATTCGTCATTGTGATGGATCGACGGATGCAATAAAGAAGCAATAGTGCATCCGATAAGAGATACTCGCCTCCAAATATAAAATCCGGTCGTTGCCATAGGAACGTTCCCGATTTAGAAAGAGAAGGCATATAACCTATAGTATTTCGTAGAGACGTAATTTCTGTGTTAATTCATCATTGTGAGGGATCGATGGATGCAATAGAGAAGGAATAGTGCATCCGAAAAGACATACACGCCTACCAATAGAAGTACCTGTCGTTGCCATAGAAACGTTCCTTGATTTAGAAAGAGAAGGCATAGAACCTATAGTATTTCATAGACACGCAATTTCTGTGTTAATTCGTCATTGTGAGGGATCGACGGATGCAATAAAGAAGGAATAGTGCATCCGAAAAGAGATACTCGCCTTCCAATATAGGATCGTGTCGTAGCCATAGAAACGTTCCTCGATTTAGAAAGAGAAGTATAGAACCCATAGTATTTCATAGCGACGCAATTTCTGGGTTAATTCGTCATTGTGATGGATCGACGGATGCAATAAAGAAGGGATAGTGCATCCGAAAAGAGATACTCGCCTCCCAATATCAAATCCGGTCGTTGCCATAGAAACGTTCCTCGATTTAGAAAGAGAAGGCATAGAACCTATAGTATTTCGTAAAGGCGTAATTTCTGTGTTAATTCATCATTGTGAGGGATCGATGGATGCAATAGAGAAGGAATAGTGCATCCGAAAAGACATACACGCCTACCAATAGAAGAACCTGTCGTTGCCATAGAAACGTTCCTCGATTTAGGAAGAGACGGCATAGAACCTATAGTATTTCATAGCGACGGAATTTCAGTGTTAATGCGTCATTGTGAGGGATCGACGGATGCAATAAAGAAGGAATAGTGCATCCGAAAGGAGATACACGCCTCCCAATATAAGTTCCTGCCTTTGCTATAAAAACGTTCCTCGATTTAGAAAGAGAAGGCATAGAACCCATAGCATTTCATTGCGACGCAATTTTTGTGTTAATTCGTCATTGTGAGGGATCGACGGATGCAATAAAGAAGGAATAGTGCATCCAGAACAAGATACTCGCCTCCCAATAAAATATCCTGTCGTTACCATAGAAACGTTCCTGGATTTAGAAAGAGAAGGCATACAACCCATAGTATTTCATAGCGACACAATTAGTGTGTTAATTCTTCATTGTGAGGGATCGACGGATGCAATAAAGAAGGAATTGTGCATCCGAAAAGAGATACTCGCCTCCTAATATAAGGTCCAGTCTTTGGCATAGAAACGTCCCTCGATTTCGAAAGAGAAGGCATAGAACCTATCGTATTTCATAGCGACGAAGTTTCTATGTTAATTCGTCATTGTGATGGATCGACGGATGCTATAAAGAAGGAATAGTGCATCCAAAAAGAGATACTCGCCTGCCAATATAAGATCCTGTCGTTGCCATAGTAACGTTCCTCGATTTAGAAAGAAAGGGCATAGAACCTATAGTAATTCATACGACGCAATTTCTGTGTTAATTCGTAATTGTGAGGGATCGACGGATGCAATAAAGAAGGAATAGTGCATCTGAAAGGAGATACTCGCCTCCCAATATATGATCCTGTCGTTGCCATAGAATCGTTCCTCGATTTAGAAAGTGAAGACATAGAACATATAGTATTTCATAGCGACGAAATTTCTGTGTTAATTCGTCATCGTGAGGAATCGACGGATGCAATAAAGAAGGTATAGTGCATCCGAAAAGAGATACTCGCCTCCCAATCAAAGATCCTGTCATTGCTATAGAAACGTTCCTCGATTTAGAAAGAGAATGTATAAGACCTATAGTATTTCATAGCGACGCAATTTCTGTGTTAATTCGTCAATGTGTGTGATGGAGGGATGCAGTAAAGAAGGAATAGTGCATCCGAAAAGAGATACTCGCCTCCCAATAGAAGATCCTTTCGTTGCCAAACAAACGTTCCCCGATTTAGAAAGAGAAGGCATAGAACCTATAGTATTTCATAGCGACGCAATTACTGTGTTAATTTGTCATTGTGAGGGATCGACAGATGCAATAAAGAAGGAATAGTGCATCGTAAAGGAGATACTCGCCTCCCAATAGGAGATCCAGTCGTTGCCACAGGAACGTTTTTATATTTAGAAAGAGAACGCATAGAACCTATAGTATTTCATAGCGACGCAATTTCTGTGTTAATTCCATATTGTGAGGGATCGACAGTTGCAATAAAGAAGGAATAGTGCATCCGAAAGGAGATACTCGCCTCCCAATAGAGGATCTTGTCGTTGCCATAGAAACGTTCCTATATTTAGAAAGAGATGGCATAGAACATATAGTATTTCATAGCGACGCAATTTCTGCGTTAATTCGTCATTGTGAGGAATCGAGGGATGCAATAAAGAAGGAATAGTGCATCCGAAAAGGTATACTCGTCGCCCAATATAAGATCCTGTCGTTGCCATAGAAACGTTCCTCGATTTAGAAAGAGAAGGCATAGAACCTATAGTATTTTATAACGACGCAATTTATGTGTTAATTCGTCATTGTGAGGGAACGACGGATGCAACAAAGAAGGAATAGTGCATCCGAAAACAGATACTCGCCCTCCAATATAAAATCCTGTCGTTGCCATAGAAACGTTCCTCGATTTAGAAAAGGAAGGCATAGAACTTATAGCATTTCATAGCGAAGCAAATTTCTGTGTTAATACGTCATTGTGAGGGATCGACGGATGCAATAAAGAAGGAATAGTGCATCCAAATGTGATACTCGCATCCCAATAGAAGATCCTGGCTTTGGCATAGAAACGTTCCTCGATTTAGAAAATGAAGGCATAAAACCTACAGTATTTCATAGCGACGCAATTTCTGTGTCAATTCGTCATTGTGTGGGATCGACGGATGGAATAAAGAAGGAATAGTGCATCCGCAAATAGATACTCGCCTTCCAATATAAGATCGTGTCGTAGCCATAGAAACGTTCCTCGATTTAGAAAGAGAAGCATAGAACCTATAGTATTTGATAGCGGCGCAACTTCTGGGTTAATTCGTCATTGTGATGGATCGACGGATGCAATAAAGAAGCAATAGTGCATCCGATAAGAGATACTCGCCTCCCAATATAAAATACGGTCGTTGCCATAGGAACGTTCCCCGATTTAGAAAGAGAAGGCATAGAGCCTACAGTATTTCGTAGAGACGTAATTTCTGTGTTAATTCATCATTGTGAGGGATCGATGGATGCAATAGAGAAGGAATAGTGCATCCGAAAAGACATACACGCCTCCCAATAGAAGATCCTGTCGTTGCCATAGAAACGTTCCTTGATTTACAAAGAGAAGGCATAGAACCTATAGTATTTCATAGACACGCAATTTCTGTGTTCATTCGTCGTTGTGAGGGATCGACGGATGCAATAAAGAAGGAATAGTGCATCCAGAACAAGATACTCGCCTCCCAATATAAGATCCTGTCGTTGCCATAGAAACGTTCCTCGATTTAAAAGAGAAAGGCATACAACCTATAGTATTTCATAGCGACGCAATTTGTGTGTTAATTCGTCATTGTGAGGGATCGACGGATGCAATAAAGAAGGAATAGTGCATCCGAAAAGAGATACTCGCCTCCCAATATAAGATCCAGTCGTTGGCATAGAAACGTCCTTCGATTTCGAAATAGAAGGCATAGAACCTATCGTATTTCATAGCGACGCAATTTCTGTGTTAATTCGTCATTGTGAGGGATCGACGGATGCAATAAAGAAGGAATAGTGCATCCAAAAAGAGATACTCGCCTCCCAATATAAGATCCTGTCGTTGCCATAGAAACGTTCCTCGATTTAGATAGAGAAGCATAGAACCTATAGTATTTGATAGCGACGCAACTTCTGTGTTAATTCGTCATTGTGATGGATCGACGGATGCAATAAAGAAGCAATAGTGCATCCGATAAGAGATACTCGCCTCCAAATATAAAATCCGGTCGTTGCCATAGGAACGTTCCCGATTTAGAAAGAGAAGGCATATAACCTATAGTATTTCGTAGAGACGTAATTTCTGTGTTAATTCATCATTGTGAGGGATCGATGGATGCAATAGAGAAGGAATAGTGCATCCGAAAAGACATACACGCCTACCAATAGAAGTACCTGTCGTTGCCATAGAAACGTTCCTTGATTTAGAAAGAGAAGGCATAGAACCTATAGTATTTCATAGACACGCAATTTCTGTGTTAATTCGTCATTGTGAGGGATCGACGGATGCAATAAAGAAGGAATAGTGCATCCAGAACAAGATACTCGCCTCCCAATATAAGATCCTGTCGTTGCCATAGAAACGTTCCTCGATTTAAAAGAGGAAGGCATACAACCTATAGTATTTCATAGCGACGCAATTTGTGTGTTAATTCGTCATTGTGAGGGATCGACGGATGCAATAAAGAAGGAATAGTGCATCCGAAAAGAGATACTCGGCTCCCAATATAGGATCCTGTCGTAGCCATAGAAACGATCCTCGATTTAGAAAGAGAAGGCATAGAACCTATAGTATTTCATAGCGACGCAATTCCTGTGCTAATTCGCCATTGTGAGGGATTGACGGATGCGATAAAGAAGGAATAGTGCATCCGAAAAGAGGTACTCGCCTTCCAATAGAAGTACCTGTCGTTGCCATAGTATCGTTCCTCGAATTAGAAAGAGATGGCATAGAACATATAGTATTTCATAGCGACGCAATTTCTGTGTTAATTCGTCAATGTGGGTGATGGAGGGATGCAATAAAGAAGGAATAGTGCATCCGAAAAGAGATACTCGCCTCCCAATATAAGATCCTGTCGTTGCCATAGAAACGTCGCTCGATTTAGAAAGAGAAGGCATAGAACCTATAGTACTTCATAGCGACGCAATTTCTGTGCTAATTCGTCATTGTGAGGGATTGACGGATGCAATAAAGCAGGAATAGTGCATCCGAAAAGAGATACTCGCCCTCCATTAAAAGATCCTGTCATTGCCATAGAAACGTTCCTCGATTTAGAAGGAGAAAGCATAGAGCCTATAGCATTTTATAGCGACGCATTATCTGTGTTACATCGTCATTGTGAGGGTTCGACGGATGCAATAAAGGAGGAATTGTGCATCCGAAAAGAGATACTCGCCTTCCAATAGAAGATCCTGTATTTTCCATAGAAACGTTCCTCGACTTAGAAAGAGAGGCCATAGAAGCTACAGTATTTCATAGCGACGCAATTTCTGTGTTAATTCCAAGTTGTGACGGATCGACAAATGCAATAAAGAAGGAATAGTGCATCCGAAAAGAGATACTCACCTCCCAATATAAGATCCTGTCGTTGCCATAGAAACGTTCCTCGATTTAGAAAGAGAAGGCATAAAACCTATAGTATTTCATAGCGACGCAATTTCTGTGTTAATTCGTCATTGTGAGGGATTGACTAATGCAATAAAGAAGGAATAGTGCATCCGAAAAGAGATACTCACCTCCCAATAGAAGATCCTCTCGTTGCCATAGAAACGTTCCGCGATTTAGAAAGAGAAGTCATGGAACTTACCGTATTTCACAGCAACGCAATTTATGTGTTAATTCATCATTTTGATGGGTCGACGGATTCAACAAAGAAGGAATAGTGCATCCGAAAAGAGATACTCACCTCCCAGAAGAAGATCCTGTCGTTGCCATAGAAACGTCCCTCGATTTAGGAAGTGAAAGCATAGAACGTATAGTATTTCATAGCGACGCAATTCCTGTGTTAATTCGTCATTGTGAGGGATCGACGGATTCAATAAAGAAGGAATAGTACATCCGAAAAGAGATACTCGCCTCCCAATATAAGATCCTGTCGGAGCCATAGAAAGGTTACTCGATTTAGAAAGAGAAGGCATAGAGCCTATAGTATTTCATAGCGACGCAATGTCTGTATAATTTGCCATTGTGAGGGATCGACGGATGCAATAAAGAAGGAATAGTGCTTCCGAAAAGAGATACTCGCCTCCCAATATAAGATCCTGTCGTTGCCATAGAAACGTCCTCGATTTAGAAAGAGGAGGCATGGAACCCATAGTATTTCATAGCGACGCAACATCTGTGTTAATTCGTCATTGTGAGGGATCGACGGATGCAATAAAGAAGGAATAGTTCATCCGAAAAGAGATACGCGCCCTCCAATATAAGATCCTGTCGTTGCCATAGAAACGTTCCTCGATTTAGAAAGAGAAGGCATAGAACCCATAGTATTTCTTAGCGACGCAATTTCAGTGTTAATTCGTCATTGTGAGGGATCGACGGATGCAATAAAGAAGGAATAGTGCATCCGAAAGGAGATACACGCCTCCCAATATAAGATCCTGTCGTTGCCAAAAAAACGTTGAAAGGTGGCTACACTGAGCCACAGCGCCAGAAATCGCGCCAGAGAGTATTGTTCCGCCGCCTCCACTGGCAGTGATTATTGAGACGCAGCGACAGGCAGTTCTTACTGAGAGGTTGTGGTGGACACTGCTCGTCGTGAAGTCAGAGTGAGATGTGGTAGTGGAGAGTGTTGTTCCATGTTTTATGCAGTGGTTTGATGGGAGAGATAGCAGATGTTGTTCTAATGGAGATATTGTAATGGTCAGAGTGCATTTCGTCAATATATATGGAGGTATTTTCTTTTCTTCTTTTATTATTTCAGTGACCTAAATAATGCGTCATTACAGGTTCAGTCAACAAAGCATCTGGCTTGTGTTTTTGTATTAGAGTGTAAGTCTGGGTTTCTTGAGCAATTATAGTATTTCTAATTTTTTTTCTATCACGTCAGTATAAATGGTATTTGAAATTTCTTGTCTTGTTGAAGAAGAACCGTGCCAGATGTGGACGTTGAGTCACACTCCCACACACAGAACAGTTATACTTGTGCTTTGGTTTCGTATGTTTTATAGTTGCTGGGGACTTAATTAAATAACTGTTTTAACGAAAGTTTTCTTACATTCTTTGTTGTCATTCTAAGCAGTCAGATTGCGTACTAATACTAATCAGGGCCAGCCGTTTACGAGACTTGCGTAATCGGACAGACAGCTACAAAACCAATATTTGCATTCTAGAAGAAATATTGAATTTAATTGATGAAAGGAGAAAATACAAAATTGCAGTAAATGAAGTAGGCAAAAAGGAATACAAACGTCTCAAAAATGATATCGACACTAAGTGCAAAATGGCTAAGCAGGGATGGCTAGAGGACAAATGTAAGGATGTAGAGGCTTGTCTCACTAGGGGTAAGATAGATACTGCCTACAGGAAAATTAAAGAGACCTTTGGAGAGAAGAGAACCACTTGTATGAATATCAAGAGCTCAGATGGAAACCCAGTTCTAAGCAAAGAAGGGAAGGCAGAAAGGTGGAAGGAGTATATAGAGGGTTTATACAAGGGCGATGTACTTGAGGACAATATTATGGAAATGGAAGAGGATGTAGATGAAGACGAAATGGGAGATAAGATACTGCGTGAAGAGTTTGACAGAGCACTGAAAGACCTGAGTCGAAACAAGGCCCCGGGAGTAGACAACATTCCATTTGAACTACTGATGGCCTCGGGAGAGCCAGTCATGACAAAACTCTACCATCTGGTGAGCACGATGTATGAGACAGGCGAAATACCCTCAGACTTCAAGAAGAATATAATAATTCCAATCCCAAAGAAAGCAGGTGTTGACAGATGTGAAAATTACCGAACAATCAGTTTAATAAGTCACAGCTGCAAAATACTAATGCGAATTCTTTACAGACGAATGGAAAAACTGGTAGAAGCTGACCTCGGGGAAGATCAGTTTGGATTCCGTAGAAATGTTGGAACACGTGAGGCAATACTGACCTTACGACTTATCTTAGAAGAAAGATTAAGAAAAGGCAAACCTACGTTTCTAGCATTTGTAGACATAGAGAAAGCTTTTGACAATGTTAACTGGAATACTCTCTTTCAAATTCTGAAGGTGGCAGGGGTAAAATACAGGGAACGAAAGGCTATTTACAGTTTGTACAGAAACCAGATGGCAGTTATAAGAGTCGAGGGGCATGAAAGGGAAGCAGTGGTTGGGAAAGGAGTAAGACAGGGTTGTAGCCTCTCCCCGATGTTATTCAATCTGTATATTGAGCAAGCAGTAAAGGAAACAAAAGAAAAATTCGGAGTAGGTATTAAAATTCATGGAGAAGAAGTAAAAACTTTGAGGTTCGCCGATGACATTGTAATTCTGTCAGAGACAGCAAAGGACTTGGAAGAGCAGTTGAACGGAATGGACAGTGTCTTGAAAGGAGGATATAAGATGAACATCAACAAAAGCAAAACGAGGATAATGGAATGTAGTTAAATTAAGTCGGGTGATGCTGAGGGAATTAGATTAGGAAATGAGACACTTACAGTAGTAAAGGAGTTTTGCTATTTAGGGAGTAAAATAACCGATGATGGTCGAAGTAGAGAGGATATAAAATGTAGACTGGCAATGGCAAGGAAAGCGTTTCTCAAGAAGAGGAATTTGTTAACATCGAGTATAGATTTAAGTGTCAGGAAGTCGTTTCTGAAAGTATTTGTATGGAGTGTAGCCATGTATGGAAGTGAAACATGGACGATAACTAGTTTGGACAAGAAGAGAATAGAAGCTTTCGAAATGTGGTGCTACAGAAGAATGCTGAAGATAAGGTGGGTAGATCACGTAACTAATGAGGAGGTATTGAATAGGATTGGGGAGAAGAGAAGTTTGTGGTACAACTTGACTAGAAGAAGGGATCGGTTGGTAGGACATGTTTTGAGGCATCAAGGGATCACAAATTTAGCATTGGAGGGCAGTGTGGAGGGTAAAAATCGTAGAGGGAGACCAAGAGATGAATACACTAAGCAGATTCAGAAGGATGTAGGTTGCAGTAGATACTGGGAGATGAAGAAGCTTGCACAGGATAGAGTAGCATGGAGAGCTGCATCAAACCAGTCTCAGGACTGAAGACCACAACAACAACAACATATATGTATATAAATAAAGCCCCCATGCACTTGGCGACCGCTGCTTCGGATCGTCCCTTGGAATTCTTCTGATTTCAAAAATAGTAGACAGTAGTATTGTTGTAGTAATTTGTAGTTTAGTAATTGTAGTCCATTTTGCATGTGTAGATTTGGTAATTGGCATTCTTCTAATGGTATTGTAGTCTCCTCACGGAAAATTACCCTCTACCACGCAATAATTAATAATGGTCAATCAAATCATCCACATTTGTTTACGTATGAAAAGTATCTGAGCAGATTTTCTAGTAATATATGCGCCGACAGCTCGTCGACGCCAAGGTATTTTTCGAGTACGTTTATTCTTTGGAACAACAGAGGTACACAGGTGTATGCTCCATGGTCATTATAGTTATAGAAAGAGAGATAGAAAGAGAGAGAAAGGAACAGCTTCGGAAAGTATCGGTTGGAAGATTTTCGTATTGCAAAAGGAGATTTATTTACTCTTCTTCGCGATAAAGCGAGGCAGGAAAGTTTGTGCCGCTAGCGGGGTAGACAAAGAGAAAGAAGGACTTGTAAAAGTAAATTTCATGAGACTAAAAATCCACGGAAACGGAACATGTACGGAAATGGATTCAATATACAATTTTCCTCAGAAATAAGGTTTGTGACTATTTCATTTTAGAGTGAATGACGAATGCGTTCTCTGTCTGAATTGTTGATGATTGTATGGGGCCTGTAATTAATTGGGAAGTTTCAGCTGTGACGAAGAGAGCCTGCAATCTCTGAGTTTTATTGAAATCGTCCAAAAAGACTTCGTCCACATCTGAAATTTTAGATCTGTCGTAAACTGAACGAAGTGTTCAAAACGATCGATTTTTTCCCAACTGAATGCAGCGCTTAATAATAATAACGTATGTGAAGATCTTTTCTAGCAAGCCAGCCGCTGAATATTAAGAAGAAGGGCTCCACCAGAGATTTTAATAGGCTGATTTCATGTAACTTAAGACTTTCAGCAAAATCGATTTAAGTAGTAAGGGCATTCATTAGAATGGCGACCGTGACAGGACACGTTTTTGGACGTTGTTAAAATAATTTTGTTCTTTGTTTCATGTGAACTACGACGAGACAACTTAACGTGGAAAAGAGAAGAAATACTCGCAGGCGCATTATTTCATCGACAAATAAAAGCAGCACGCTGGACGCAGAAAATAGGCCAGATCTATAATTTTTTGTAAACTTGATAGTATTGAGGAAGTAGTCGTAGATTTGAACATTTTCTAATTGTGTTCATAAGAGGAGTAGTTTGATTCACTTGCCCTAGTTGCATTTACCTGTATAAGTACCATAACAAAGTAGCCACAGAAGTATTCGTGTGAAGGGAGATATATATATATATATATATATATATATATCTTGACGGTAGAACATTTATATGGTTTTAACGAGGGCAATGTTTAAGATGAGTCAAGCAGAGCAGAGCAATACGCAACAGCCTTCAGCTGTGAGCACTGATGATAATGATGTAGTAAGGAGTGTTGTAGAACCGATCGCTACAGATAGCGCAATAGAACGCCCGGTAGACACGGCGGGAGATGTATCAGCCAGTACGCAACATGGATTAGACCCATTGGTCATTATCATGAGGCAGATGCAGATGTTAACGGAGACCCTGAATAATATGAATACAAAATTAGCCTCAGTTACTGAAGGGCAGGAAATTATGAAAACTGACATTAACGCGACATTAGCCTCAGTTACTGAAGGGCAGGAAAATATGAAAACTGACATTAACGCGAAATTAGCCTCAGTTACTGAAGGGCAAAACCATTTGAATACAAAATTAGCCTCAGTTACTGAAGGGCAAGAAAATTTGAAAACCGACATTAACGCGAAGTTCGCCGCAGTGAATGAAGGGCAAAATGATTTGAATACGAAGTTAGCATCAGTTACGGAAGGGCAGGAAAAGCTGAAAGCTGAGATTAAGCAGCAATTACACGACAGTTTTTCCGAATTAGAACAACGGATAGAGGCGAAGACAAAGGAACTTAAAGATCAGGCCGAAGAGACGGAACGAAAATTAACTGCACAAATCGAATTGGTTAAAGCTCAATGTGAGGAATCTACTCACCGCGTACGTGTAGAAATGAAGGAGTACGTGGCTATTAAGATAGATACCGTACGCGAACAGGTGGAAATGGTTCCGCAATTAGTACAAAAGCAAGATGCCATGTCGTGTGCAATTGCGCAACTTCCTGAATTGGCACGTACGCAGACGAACATAAAGGAATGTGTGGAACATCTGACAGAACGTCAAGACGTTATAGACCACCAGATTAATGTATTAACGGGTAAATTATCCGAAATCACATTAGAAAACAAAAGGCTAATGTGTGAAAACGTTGAGCATAATGTTAAAGAAGCATTCCAGAGTCTGTGCGGCAAACAGGAAGAGAATTTGTTTGCGAAAGGACTAGAGGAAGTGCGACAGCAGTTAGGTGCTGATCTCGAGCATTGGAAACAAACGATAGCAGAGTCGATACGCGTTTCACAACAAGGCTCAGAACAAATGAATACCGGCCAGCAGCAGAAGTTGCCAGCGACTATAGAGCCAGTTACTGCACATTCGCACACAATACCGACTTGTGTGAGTAACTCAAATATTAAATTGCCGCGAGCTAGTTGTTCGCGTGAAGTTTTATCTGACGGAGATTACGAAAGCCTTTGCCATGCCGAAGAAAAAATGATAAAGCATCGGCAATTTCAGATTTTTAATACTGACAAAAGGGGGGTCCATCCGATTGTTTTTATTCGAAGTTTTAGAGGAGTTCTACCCAGAAATTGGTCGGAGTGGCAGAAGATCAGTTTCGTTACTGGGTATATACAAGGTTCGGGGGCGATATGGGCCTCGGATATGACTTCTGTTTGCTCGACCTATGATGATTTTGAGAAAGCGTTTTTAGCAAAGTTCTGGTCAGAAGGAGTACAGGAACGCCTAAGGCAGGAGGTGCTCTACCCAGAGCCTTTCTCCTTTTCGAAAGGAAGCCTTAGGAAGTATTTTGAAAAATATGTAAATCAAACTAGATATTGGGACAGACCTATGCCTTTGCCAGACATAATAAACATACTTAAAGCAAGATTACCAACGAGCATCCGGAATCAATTAATTTACGGCAACGATAAAGACCTGGAGTCGTTCCTCACGACGTTAGATCATATAGATATTATAGAAGAGAACAACCAGAAAGCCCGTAACAACAGATTCCAATATCGGGAGATAGAACCTCCGCCAAATGGTAGGCAAGGGAACGCACAGAGGCTAACGTATAATGATGGACGATTACTGGCAGATGAATTGACCGAGGACTTAGAACCCCAAGATGAGAATAGGGAACAGGTGGCAGTAGCCGAAGTGCAAGTCATTTTGGAAACTGTACCTATAGTGGCAGTTTTAGACACAGCTGCAAGCACAAATGTCATTTCGGAGGCTCTATTCAACAAGATCAGAAATATAAGACGAGTACCAATTTTTCCAGTTCAAAATTGCAAAATAATAGGCGCCGTTGGGGCTCGATCGGCGAATGTAAAAGTGCAGTCACTACTTAGTGTAGAAGTAGGAAATGTAGCAATATTAAGCACATTCCTTGTGGTGAAAAATTTGGTGGTAGACTGCATTATCGGAGTCGACAGCCTGCGTCAATACGGATGCAGAATAGATTTTAAAACAGGAAAAATTTGGTTAGATGTAAATAAACAAGAAATTGAATTGGACTTGTTGAAAAAAGAAAGCCTTACCAGAAAATATAATAGTGGGATCAGTGTGCAAGTAATCAGGACTGCACGAAATTCTAAACAGCACGTGAATAATGAGTTCAAAGTCAAAGGAGATTTCGGTCAATTAGTGGATGAGAAGTTAAATGAATCCGACAGCATCACGGAAGATCAGAAGAAGCTGCTCAAAGGGTTATTATCAGCGTATGAAAACGTGTTTGATGAAAGGCCAGGAGTGATTAAAGGATACATATGCCATCTCTACGTTAAGCCGCACGAAACATATTGTAGAACTTACTATCCTGTTCCCTGAAGGTTAAAGGCTCAAGTTCAAAAGGAAATAGATCGCATGTTGAAATGGGGTTTGATCGAACCCTCTACAAGCCCATACTGCTCCCCATTGTTGGTTGTGCCAAAAGCAAATGGAACTGTGAGACTGGTACTCGACGCCAGGGAAATAAATAAAATTATAATTCCAGTGAGGACACACCCGGAAAACATAGACGAACTGATACAACGGTTCCAGGATGTCCAATATTTGACGAGCATCGATTTGCGGAGTTCTTATTGGCAAGTCAAGCTGGATGAGGTATCGAGGAAATATACAGCTTTCATTTATGCAGGAAGAAGTTACCAATTTACTGTAGTTCCTTTCGGACTCAACATTAGTGCTGGAATTTTTATAGCAGCGCTAGATTACGCATTAGGCCCAGAACTAAGAAGCAGGATAACAGTATTTGTTGATGATATGCTTATTGCATCGAAGACCTGGGAAGAGCATATTACTTTACTGAGGCGGGTGTTGGACGCTTTCAAAACCATGGGAATAACTGCTAACCTACAGAAATCACATTTTGCACTAAATAGAATCAAGTTCCTGGGGCATATAATTGACGCAAAGGGAATTTTACCGACCAAGGAGAAGCTAATGGCGATTAGTAAGTTTCCAACACCAAGAAATAGGAGGCAATTAAAAGGGTTTTTGGGTCTTGCATCATTTTTTAGAAGATTTATTACGAATCAGGCCATGAAGGCAGCAGCACTGAATAGTTTGCTGAAGAAGGATGTGCCCTGGCTCTGGACATTAGAGTGTCAAGAAGCATTCGAAGAGATAAAGAAGCAATTAGTAAATGCACCGCATTTGTACCATCCGGACATGCAAGAGGAATTCTATTTGTCAACAGATTCGTCAAATGTGGGTCTTGGAGCGTGCCTTTTCCAAGTACGCAAGATAAATGGACAGCTTAACTTTTGTCCGATTGCGTTTGCTAGTCGTGTTTTGTCCAACTGTGAACGAACGTACACGACGACAGAATTGGAGGCTCTTGCGGTCGTCTGGGGATTTAAAAAATTTCACTATTACTTATATGGGTCGAAGACTATCGTATATTGCGATCACCAATCATTAACGTTTTTACAAACGTGTAAACTGTTACACCCCAGACTGGCTAGATGGACTCTCGCTCTGCAACAATACCAGTTTCAGATCGTACATGTCTCAGGGCAGCAAAACATTATTGCGGACGCTCTATCAAGGTCACCGCAGGGTTTAACCAAAGAGATTGAAGTAAATAATTCCTCAGAATTCCCGATATTGCTGCTGCAGGAAAATCCATATAAGACGTACTACATCAATTTGTGTGTGCATATGGCCCAGTTACAGAAAAAGGATGCTCAATGGGGAAGTGTCATTCAAAGGTTACAACAGCAACCTTCGGATCAGATTGCAAATTATTACAAGCTAGTAAATGGCGTATTATTTTTCCGCTGTGGAAGGCCAAACAAAGTCCGTTGGTGTGTTTGTATACCTGAGGCACAAATAGAGAAACTTGTCTGGTTCACTCATTTGACCTGGGGACATTTCGGTGCGACAAAATGTGCAGACAAGATAAGTGGGTACTGTTATTTCCCCAACATAAAGCGCAGAGTGCACGAGGTCTTAAAGAGGTGCATAATCTGCCAAAAAACAAAGCCGGATTCAAAAGGGACTAAGCACCCATTATGCTCTATAGTAATACAAGAACCAAAAGGATTAATTTCGTGCGATCTGTGTGGACCGTTACCTACTTCAAGAGGTGGTGTTAAATATGTGTTAGCATTTCTGGATGTGTGCACGAAATACGTAAAGCTATACCCGATAAAGACGGCTACAGCAAAAGTAATTGTATTAAGATTAATAAGAGATTATCTTCCACATGTGGGTATACCAAAGGCGATCGTAACTGACAATGCTAAAATATTTACGGGACTCCGGTGGAAGCAGACTTTGTGTCAAGTAGGTGTGAAACACGTACTAACATCATTTTACCACCCACAAGGTAATTTGGTGGAGAGGATTTTTAGAGAATTCAATCGATTTATGAGGACGTATTGCCATAATAAGCAAACAGCGTGGGCAAATTATGTGGAAGAGTTTGAGCAAATATACAATAACATGCCACACTCCTCAACTGGATATACACCTCGTGAATTGATGTTCGAAGACAAGGAGGAAAACTTCTGGACTCACCATATCCCCAAAACTCACGAAACCGAGATGCCTTGGGAAGAAAAAATAAGACAAGCTATCATAAATATGACGAAAAAGGCTGATCAAAGAAAACAACGATATGACAAATTGATCAAGAGGGTACAGACATACCATGTCGGCGAGAAGGTACTAGTCAAACGACATACCAAATCATCCGTAATAAAGAAAAGTATAAAGAAGTGGGAGTTACTATATACTGGACCATACATTATCCTACAAATTCCGAATCCTGGAGCTTATCTGTTAGCATACCCGGGATCGAACAAAATAAAAGGGTTATTTCCTCATAACGACTTAGAAAGATATAATGAAGATTAGAAGATAGGGAGGAATGGTGTTCCAAGTGACAGAGATGAACGCTCGAAAAAATATAACAATAAACTGTGTGTGTGTAATGTTAAAAGCCTTTAAATTGAAATAGTTAGTTAGTGACATAGAGTATAGAAATAATGACTAATTAGTACTATTGAGGGTTGTAAAAAAGGATAGTGGAGATAGGCTTCACCTGTGGTTTGGGTGAACATAGAACTTTAGCATTGCTAATGTTATCAAGATGTATAAAAGATCTGACTGACCTTCAAGAAGAATAAAATGTTTCCCTGCAAATGACGCTGAATAATCTAAAGAGGTTCGAGCGAAGATTCGTATATAATCTCATGTGAACGCTTAAATGTGTAAATATGTGAATTGTGGTAGTGAATCGTGAGTGACGGTTAACGCCGCAACGATTATTTCCCGCGCAAAACAGTTGACGTCAGCGCGAGAATTAAAATCGATATAGACGATACAGATATTCTTTGTAAGAGACTCACACCAAACGCGAGGATAAATTGATTCATGTTGAACTTTAAAAGGAATAGGTGGTATAATTAGAAGCTAAGAGTTTTAATTTTTTATTGAATGATTAAAGAAAGTAATATTCATAGATTCACTAGTAATTTAATGGTTCGTGTTCATTTGGGAATTTTGTGTGAAAAATCCATTTCCATATATGAGGATGGATGAACGCCGTATGAATCAGAGAGTAAATGAAAGAAGTGAATCCGCATTCTTCAATGCTAATAACTTCTACATTTCAGCACTCAAGTGTAGAAATATATGTATTTAGAATAAAAAGTTTTTTTTGAGTATAGCTAAATTATATGACTTATCAAAGAAATATGGATGATGTCTTGAAATAAAATGAACTACACTTTCCATTATTCGATAATTTGAATCCAAAATCTATAGTCAGTTACATGAATCCTTTAAATTACGAAGAACAAATCAGTCACAGAAAATCTGTTAAAACTTTTGGACTTATAAGCACAAGTGGGGAGGCAAAGTCAAAAGGAGTATTCAAACGAGAGTAAATCGGATGATGCTTTTGGCAACATCATTAATTAAGAGTTGAATTCCTTGAAGTACGTCGTATCAAAAAGGATCCATGAAGCCACAAGGATTTTGCTTTCAAAAAGGAGAATCTTGGACGGTGCTACCTAATCAGTTCTCTTACAGGAAGAGTTTCCCTTTTGGTCATTGCTAATCCTTTTGGAATGAATGTTGCATGTGAATTCGAGTATCCCTGTCCCTTCTACTCTTCCCATTGTGGGCCGCGTAGAAGATCAACGACAGAGGGGGCCGCATAGAAGACCGACTACAACTGTGGACGTCGGGGACATGCAAGACCCGGGGGAGTTTAGCACCGCAAGATATATTGTCCTAGAAGCAAGATTGTAAAACGCAAATTCACGTTATTTATTGTAAAACGTTTTTTTTGCTAGAGGCACAAACTACTCTTCTCCAAATCGTGGTACTAATTAGGCCCTATCTTTCCTTTAGAGATAAATTTCAAAATTATTTTTGTTCTATAGGCTTTCCTATCTTCTATGTACCGTAGGCTGGGGGTCTAAGCTTAAGAGGTTTTCCAAGGTTTCCCTGCTTAAGAAAGTTCCCGAATGGGTAGACCCTGACATACGTTCATGAAAGATCATCTTCCTTGGTTGTGCACAGCAAACATAACACCTAGATGCACGTAAAAGTAATACAGCCGCGGTACCGGTCTCTTCATTTCTTCTGCCTTCAACATTTCTTTTCTTCGTCTAGTTCAAACACAATATTCTTTTTCAGTCGGAGGACTGACAATCATCACTTCCGGGTTATCCACGCTAATAGATAGCTCGCGAAGTGTGTTCGGTGAATAAAAATTGACCTCACAAACTTCGCTCGCTGCGAGGGGCATTGTAATCTCCCCACGGAAAATTACCCTCTACCACGCAATAATTAATAATGGTCAATCAAATCATCCACATTTGTTTACGTATGAAAAGTATCTGAGCAGATTTTCTAGTAATATATGCGCCGACAGCTCGTCGACGCCAAGGTATTTTTCGAGTACGTTTATTCTTTGGAACAACAGAGGTACACAGGTGTATGCTCCATGGTCATTATAGTTATAGAAAGAGAGATAGAAAGAGAGAGAAAGGAACAGCTTCGGAAAGTATCGGTTGGAAGATTTTCGTATTGCAAAAGGAGATTTATTTACTCTTCTTCGCGATAAAGCGAGGCAGGAAAGTTTGTGCCGCTAGCGGGGTAGACAAAGAGAAAGAAGGACTTGTAAAAGTAAATTTCATGAGACTAAAAATCCACGGAAACGGAACATGTACGGAAATGGATTCAATATACAATTTTCCTCAGAAATAAGGTTTGTGACTATTTCATTTTAGAGTGAATGACGAATGCGTTCTCTGTCTGAATTGTTGATGATTGTATGGGGCCTGTAATTAATTGGGAAGTTTCAGCTGTGACGAAGAGAGCCTGCAATCTCTGAGTTTTATTGAAATCGTCCAAAAAGACTTCGTCCACATCTGAAATTTTAGATCTGTCGTAAACTGAACGAAGTGTTCAAAACGATCGATTTTTTCCCAACTGAATGCAGCGCTTAATAATAATAACGTATGTGAAGATCTTTTCTAGCAAGCCAGCCGCTGAATATTAAGAAGAAGGGCTCCACCAGAGATTTTAATAGGCTGATTTCATGTAACTTAAGACTTTCAGCAAAATCGATTTAAGTAGTAAGGGCATTCATTAGAGTATTTTTCAAAATTTAATTTTTATTGCCTTGTATACGCGTTTGACGATTTGGTGCAATTATTTCAATTGTTCGATTAATCGTGTTTGAGGGAAATATTTCGTGTGAATGGTGTTGTTGAAGATGAGGAGTCATTGTGTGTAATTTTCGTACAGTGACGAATTTTTTATGTTTTGTAAATGATTACGCATCGATGAAAAAGGCAAAAATGATGGATAGTGAGAATGGCGAAATTGTTAACATGGCGAACTCGCCAACAGAAGAAAACAGTGTGATGAATAATGAAGTGGAAAACAATGTAATAAGTCGGGAAAATAGTCCGGAACCATTTCAAAATTTTTCTCAATCAGAAAATTCACAGAATACGAGATTAACGATAGAAGATTCTGAAATAGTATCGAACACAGATAGCCTTATGGCTATGCAGAAGGAAGTTAGTTTTGTGGGAAATGTTAGGGGCGAAAAGAATTTCTAACCGGCTGATATGGAGCAGTTGATGAGTGCAATATTAAATTTGGGATCACAGTTACGATCTGAATTAAAAACAAATAGGGGAATAATATAAACACGGTTAGACTCACTGGGATCACAGATAGAAACTTTGACAATACGGTTAGGCTCACAAATAGGAACAATTACAACCGAGAAGGAAACAATGGAAACACAGTTAGGCTCACGAATAGGGACATGTTTCAAAAACATGAAAGATGAATCAAAGAAAGAAATTAGAGAAGAAGTACAACCGATTTTGAATGCTCACAATAATAGTTTAATTTCAACAGAAATTAGACAAGAGGAACAGGACAGAGATCGGGAAGAAAGAGATCGCGTGATAATACAAAAATTTTCAGAATTAAATTTACAACGTGCAAAAGATAAGGAAGAAATATTTGAGAGAATCGAGGAATCCGTACCAAATGACAGGATAAATAACTTAACGCAACAGTATGAACAGTTAACTATTAAATGTGACAATACCGAAACCCGAGTCGCGACACTTACGGAAGACGTAAATAAACAGAAAGAACGGATAGGTGATTTATCGGAAAGAGTTGAGGAGATTTCAGACAAATTGACAAATCTTAGTTTAAGTGGGAACAGAGATTCAGATGATACAGCACCATTGCCATTTGCAGAAACCGAAGAATACCAGAACATAAATAAACATGTTGAAAATCAGGGAAAAGTTAATGAACGCGTTAAAAGGGAAGTTGAGGCATTACGAAAGCAAGTCAAACAAATTGAAGGCGAAATTGTAGGAAAAGACAGCAAAAGAAATTTGGCATCACAGATAGCAGAGGGGTTTGAAGAAGATAAATTATTTCATTTACGAGATGCAACAAGAGAGCGCCAGGCGCGCGAACTTGACAATAATCGACATTCGTACTGGGACAGACGCGGTAGGTCTTTGTCGCCACGAGGCGAAAACTTTGACTATAAACACTTTTTGACTGTTCGGAAATTTAAGATCTTCCGCAATTCTAAGAATGACATACATCCATGTTCATGGTTAGATCAATTTACGTACGTACTTCCGCCAAATGTGCCACTAAGTCACAAACTGAAATTAATGTGCAGCTATTAAGGTCCTCACGGGATTCACTACTCTAAGTGAATATGTGCCGTAGCGAGCATAGGGCCCCGAGCTGTAGTGATGCTATTTCTCTTTTAGTTTTCTGTACCGCTGCCTACTCTTTTACTATTCTTTGCATCTATCGAAACAACTCTTCAACTATCAATCTATCTAGTGAGTAAGTAAACAATAACCGGATATGACTGTTTTACCCAAAAGTGACTTCGGAAATTACCGTTTGGACTTACTGTATCTTCAGCAGCATTCATTCGTAGTTTAAACGAAATTTTACCTGTTTATCTTCGTGACAATATTACTTCATATGTTGACGACATTCTTATTGCTAAACATTCTTGGAGTGAGCACAACAAAATTTTGGATTCATTGTTACGTATCTATGCAAGAGTTGGCATTACTGTGAACTTGGAGAAATCTGAATTTGGTCGTTCACAGGTGAAATTTCTCGGTCACATTATTTCTGCAGAAGGTATTCTTCCTGATCCAGAAAAACTTGACGCTATTCGTAATTATGCTGTTCCTACCACAAAACGTGATGTTCGTAGTTTCCTTGGTGTCTGTAATTTTCTTAGACGCTTTGTTAGATTGGACGATTTGGCCACACCTCGTTTATGTGAACTATCTGGAAAGAAATCTAATTGGTGTTGGGATGAGGAAGCTCAGTCAGAATTTGAACAACTTCGTGATGCTTTAGTTGCTGCTCCACTTCTTTCACATCCGGATTTATCCAAAGATTTTTGTTTGGCGACGGACTCATCATACAAAGGCCTAGGTGCACATTTATTTCAAGAGATAGAAGAAAACGGCGTTGTAGTCCAGAAAACTATTGCATTTGGAAGTCGTGTTCTTTCTAAATCAGAAAAGAATTATTCGATTACGGAACTTGAAGCTTTAGCGGTTGTTTGGGCTTTTACAAAATTTCGGACATTCTTGTTTGGCAGACATACTAAGGTTTACACCGATCATCGAGCTCTGGAATTTCTTATGTCGACAAAATTAACTCATGGCAGATTGTCACGATGGGCGTTGTACCTACAGGAATTTGATTTTAGTATTGTTTACATACAGGGTTCTTCAAATATTGTTGCTGATGCTTTATCACGTGCACCTATGGGTTTGAAACAAAGTGCTAAAGAGGACTGCAAAGAAAACAATTATTGCTTGATGTATATTCAAGGTGTTGCGTTTGAGAACTTTATTTCGTCTTCGCTCCAGGACATCGCTAAGGAGCAAAATAAGGATCCAATCTGGAAGGACATTAAGGAGAAGTGGAGGAGAAAGGAAAGCGTAGCGATTAGACAGCATTATTTAGTTCGCAATGACATTCTTTTTAAACGAAAATCGGTCGACAACTCTGTTTGGTTAGTTTGTATTCCTGATGAGTGGGTTAATAAGCTGATTTGGTATACGCATTTCAGTTATGCACACTTTGGTCCCAGAAAATACTTTCATAAATTATGAGAAAATTGCTACTTCAATAATATGGAAAAACGTATTCGATTTGTTCTTGCCAAATGCAAATTATGTCAAAAGGCTAAGCCGCCAACAGTTTCTCACAGAGCACCGTTGTTTCCTATCATTCCAGCGAAATTAAAGGACATGGCTGCAGTCGATTTGTTCGGTCCGGTGGTTCGTTCTACTAATGGTTTTGCGTACATTTTCGTAGCAGTGGAGTTGACATCAAAATATGTGTGTTTTACACCGTTACGCAAAGCAACAGCTCGTTCAGTATCTAATGCTTTCATTAACAATTTTCTTAAAGAAGTTGGTCATGTTGATAAGGTTATATCAGATAATGGATCACAGTTTCGTTCTAAAATTTGGCTTCGTACATTTCACTTTTTCACCCTCAATCTAACGCTTCAGAGAGATGGATGAAGGAAATCAATAAATTGTGTCGTCTTTATTGTCATCAGAATCACAGAACTTGGGATCAGTATCTTCATATTTTTCAAAACATTCTGAATGAACTTCCTAATGACTCAACTTCTTTACCACCTATACTGATATTAAAAAATAAAGCACCGACAAATCGCATTTCTGAAATCGTTCCTTTTCCGCCTACACGGAAACTGCGGCATTCTGAAATTGTCAACCTGGCTCTACGAAATATTACATCTGCGGCTGCTAGAAGAGAGAAATCAGCTAAGCGTCCTGGTCGTTTAAAAATTTTGTCAGTTGGTCAGAAAGTGTTAATTAAGTCTCATCGTTTGTCTCACAAAGGAAAAGGCTTGTGTCGCAAATTTTTTCTGCTTTATAACGGCCCATATAGAATTCGCAAAATTATTCATGATAACACTGTCGAAGTAGAAACTCTTAAATCTCGGCGCTCTAAGGGAATACATCATATATCTAACGTTAAAATTTTTGTGGAATGATATACCTTTGAAAAATTTTTGTAGAATGACATACTTGTGAGAAACTAACAGCTACATGTAAACATGCGGAGAGTACAAGGATACCGCGCCGTGTTCCGGCGGCGGCAGATACTCAAAGCAACAGTCAAGTCTGCGCGCCGCACAAGGCAGTCGTTGACCGCAAACAATCACTTCCTACGTCACGCGCCTACAGCTGATCGAGCGCTCAGTGTGAATGCACTGACAGCCGTAAACAAATACACAGTCTTTCTCCGAATAAAATCAGTATAAAGCTATAGTGACTTGATGAATTCTGTTATTAACATTCAGTATTTTTCAGGATACGGTTCTATAAAATATTTAAGAACTTCAGGTAAATTCTGTGCGTGTCCGACGTTAAGACGACTTGCTATCGCGAAAATTTCAGGAAAAATGTCATTTCGAAGAAGAAAGTAATAAACTAAAAAAGGTAACTATTAATTGAGTTTATTTTTCAGGTAACATATTTCCACTTAGGTACGTACTTTAGACGTAATTTGCTGCTCGCGATTACGTGATTCATACTTTGTGCTAAATTTCATGTTCTATGAATTTACTTGTGAAGCGACGTGCTTGCGTACGTTAACTGATTTTGACAATGATTATTAATGAACTGGGTTGCAACTTGTGTATATTATGCATCGCTTGACTGCACTGCTTGTTCACTGATGTCATATTTTTTTTATAATGTGCCTGCTGTGCTTATTTATTTAAATTATAATTGTCACCTGATTCATTGTGCTGATGTGGTTAGGTATGTAAGTTATACTTTTGTGATTTATCTGCTTGCGCCTTCATGTTTATTTATTAAGATTACATATGAACATTTATTTACTTACGCTGATACGATGCTAATTACCTGTTTACTGCTATGCGTATGGATTGTATACTTATACATCTCTGTCTGTCGTCACAACTACTCTTTAATTTGGTATATAGCAATGCTGATGTACAGTGTATGAACATAGAGTTTAGGTTACACTATGGTATTAATTACAGATTGTTTGCTTGGCAGAGCCTCGTTGTAAGAATTGTGCTGCATCCACTTGTTGACATTCTGTTCACTGCTGGTATATTTACTCGCTATTGCTTGTTTTGCTTACGCTCAGTGCTTTATATTTTAACATAAGAAAATGAACTGCAGTAATTCGACGAGCGACTTTAGTACAAGAAACGTCATAGAAGTCACATGAGCTGGAGGTTTTATGGAATCTGTATAAATTTGTGCTAATAGAAAGGAAGCTAACGACATGACATACCAACACAGTTATTACACTGCATTTTTCGTGAGCAATTGAAATAGGAAGTGACACTTGACACAAGAAATACTCCACATGTTTGCTTCTATTTGCCATAATTCTTGAAGTGGTGTACACACGGTGAAATATTAGGGTCATTCACACTCCGTAATCATACTTAATTACTGAGAGTTATTCGAACTAAGTCTGTTAGAGGTCATGTATGCATTCTTTGTTTATAATTCATAATGAGTAGAAGATTTTGGTCAGATGGATTACACAGAGGTTGTGTGTTGACAGTGTGTCTTCGGATTGTATGGGATGATGAGGTTTGCATTTGGATTTTATCTGTACTTATTCGAGGAGACTGACTAGAGGAAAGAGTTGTTATGGAAGTGAAATGATACTGGCAATAAGGTTTATATGTATCGACGTATTGAAGAGGTATTATTGAGGTATTGAGATTATATGAAGTTGATTGGAGTTTTGGTGTATAAGAGGTAAAGTAAGTGAGGTGCATATTTTTTTTTGTTGGTCTATATGGAACAAGAAGGATGAAGATAGCAGACTAGAACACTAAAATGGAAGGAAGATTGTCTACACACACTTTGTTAAATCACTAAGCAGTATGTACTTTTTTTTTTGGAGAGAGGAAGTTGCATATCTTGGCACACTGACAGTTGTTCAGCAACCGTACATTTTGATCTGGCTTGGCAAACATTGGTCTTGACATGATGACTATGACGTTGACTTAACTATTATTGACTGTTATACATTTCTGCCACTACTACTTGATACACAAGTTGAACATAAAATTTTGACAGAATTGAATTACACAGTTAACACTATTCAATTACACAGTAGTACTTAATGTGGATGAAAGATGAGTGAGTGTGTTTTGTGTGTTTTCCTTTCCTCATCCTACCCACCTATCTCCTAAATATTATTTTATTTGTTTGTAGTGGCTTGCACTGACACCCATAAATATTATAGGTTTACTGATGTTTGTGTATTTGTAATAGCAATATGACAATTATCTGATATCATTTGTGTGTTTGTTATGATTTGTATGTTTAGTGTAAAAGCATTTGTATGTGTACTCAAACTATTGTTCATGCTTGAACTGTCTGAGTAGTGATGGTGAATATTATGAACTGTTACCTGCACTTTTCAACATGATGTGTGACACTTAGAAATGTTTAATTTCTGCTGATGAACTGTGTGATCAGTGATAGTAAATATTATGGACTGTTACTTGTACTTTTTCTACATGATAGGTGCCACTAGGACATGTTTAATTTCTGCTGATGAACAGTGTGATCAGTGATAGTAAATATTATGGACTGTTACTTGTACTTTTTCTACATGATTGGTGCCACTGGGATATGTTTAATTTCTGCTGATGAACAGTGTGATCAGTGATAGTGAATATTATGGACTGTTACTTGTACTTTTTCTATATGATTAGTGCCAATAGGACATGTTTAATTTCTGCTTATAAACTCGGATGAACAGTGTGATCAGTGATAGTGAATATGATGGACTGCTCTCTGCACCTGCTCATCATTGCTGGGTGCAACTGATGGAACTGCCTTTATTGAAATGATGTCACTTGTTGCTCTCTGCACCTACTCAACAATACTGGGTGCACAGATGGAGCTACTTCTATGGAAATGATGTCATTTGTCGGTGTCTGCACCTACTCAACATTGCTGGGTGCCATTGATGAACTGCTTCTACTGCGAAATGTGACTTGTTGCTGTGTGTACCTCTTCAACATTGCTGGGTACCACAAATGGAACTGCTTCTACTGAAATGTTACTTCTTGCTGTCTGTACCTCTTCAACATTGCTGGGTACCACAGATGGAACTGCTTCTACTGAAATGATGTTACTTCTTGCTGTCTGCACCTACTCAACATTGCTGGGTGCCACTGATGGACTGCTTCTACTGAAATGATGTCACCTGTTGGAGTCGGCACCTACTCCACAATGCTGGGTGCCACTGATGGACTGCTTCTACTGAAATGATGTCACCTGATGGGGTCTCTACCTACTCAACATTGCTAGGTGCCACTGATAGACTGCTTCTACTGAAATGATGTAACCTGATGGTGTCTGCACCTACTCCACAATGCTGGGTGCCACTGATGAACTGCTTCTACTGAAATGATGTCACCTGATGGTGTCTGCACCTACTCAACATTGCTGGGTGCCACTGAAGGACTGCTTCTACTGAAATGATGTCACCTGATGGAGTCTGCACCTGTTCCACAATGCTGGGTGCCACTGATGGACTGCTTCTACTGAAATGATGTCACCTGTTGGAGTCTGCACCTGTTCCACAATGCTGGGTGCCACTGATGGACTGCTTCTACTGAAATGATGTCACCTGATGGTGTCTGCACCTACTCAACATTGCTGGGTGCTACTGCTGGAACTGTCAACCACTTGTTGTGAAAATATTTTTTTTTTGTATAAACTGATTTTTTGTGTATTACTGTTTGTGAAAAGTTATGAGACTCTTACCTGTACATATTCGTCATTGCTGACGCTATCGATTGAACTGTTTAACCACATAATACTTGTGTAAACTATTATGTAAAGTCACATGTATGAAAGAATTTGTATTGCTTAGTATATTTTATATATTAGGCTATTGAAAGGTCAGTGCAAAGCCAAAATTTTATCTAGTTATATGATACTTACGTATTAATATTATCTTTTATTTTTGTCTGTATTTTTTTTGACGAATTTGGTGGTATTTTCACAACCAACGCTGGCAAAAATACCATCAAATTCAAGCCCATGGAGGAAGGGCATATGAAAGGTGGCTACATTGAGCCACAGCGCCAGAAATCGCGCCAGAGAGGATTGTTCCGCCGCCTCCACTGGCTGTGATTATTGAGACGCAGCGACAGGCAGTTCTTACTGAGAAGTTGTGGTGGACACTGCTTGTCGTGAAGTCAGAGTGAGATGTGGTAGTGGAGAGTGTTGTTCCATGTTTTATGCAGTGGTTTGATGGGAGAGATAGCAGATGTTGTTCTAACGGAGATATTGTAATGGTCAGAGTGCATTTCGTCAATATATATGGAGGTATTTTCTTTTATTCTTTTATTATTTCAGTGACCTAAATAATGCGTCATTACAGGTTCAGTCAACAAAGCATCTGGCTTGTGTTCTTGTATTAGAGTGTAATTCTGGGTTTCTTGAGCAATACTAGTATTTCTAATTTTTTTCTATCACGTCAGTATAAATGGTATTTGAAATTTCTTGTCTTGTTGAAGAAGAACGGTGCCAGATGTGTCCGTTGAGTCACACTCCCACACACAGAACAGTTATACTTGTGCATGGTTTCGTAGGTTTTATAGTTGCTGGGGACTTAATTAATTAATTGTGTTAACGAAAATTTTCATTTCTTTCTTTGTTGTTGTTCTATGCAGTCAGATTGCGTAATAATAATAGTCAGGGCCAGCCGTTTACGAGACTTGCGTAATCGGACATACAGCTACTAAAAATATTTTCATCAATATATTTAATTAAGCCCCCATGCAACGTTCCTCGATTTAGAAAGAGAAGGCATAGAACCTATAGTATTCCATAGCGACGCAATTTATGTGTTAATTCGTCAATGTGAGTGATGGAAAGATGCAATAAAGAAGGAATAGTACATCCGAATAGAGATACTCGCCTCCCAATATGAGATCCAGACGTTGCCATAGAAACGTTCCTCGATTTAGAAAGAGAAGGCATAGAACCAATAGTATTTCATAGCGATGCAATTTCTGTGTTAATTCTTCGTTGTGAGGGATCGACGAATGCAATAAAGAAGGAATAGTGCATCCGAAAAGAGATACACGCCTCCCAATATAAGATCCTGTCGTTGACATAGAAACGTTACTCGATTTAAAAGAGAAAGGCATACAACCTATAGTATTTCATAGCGACGCAATTTCTGTGTTAATTCGTCATTGTGAGAGATCGACAGGTGCAATTAAGAAGGAATAGTACATCCGAATAGAGATACTCGCCTCCCAATATGAGATCCAGACGTTGCCATAGAAACGTTCCTCAATTTAGAAAGATAAGGCATAGACCCAATAGTATTTCATAGCGATTCAATTTCTGCGTTAATTCTTCGTTGTGAGGGATCAACGAATGCAATAAAGAAGGAATAGTGCATCCGAAAAGAGATACTCGACTCCCAATATAAGATCCTATCGTTGCCACAGAAACGTTCCTCGATTAAGAAAGAGAAGGCATAGAAAGTATAGTATTTCATAGCGACGCATTTTCTGTGTTAATTCGCCATTGTGAGGGATCGACGGACGCAATAAAGAAGGAATAGTAAATCTGAAAAGAGATACACGCCTCCCAATAGAAGATCCTGTCGTTGCCATAGAAACGTCCCTCGATTTAGGAAGAGAAGGCATAGAACGTATAGTATTTCATAGCGACGCAATTCCTGTGTTAATTCGTCATTGTGAGGGATCGACGGATGCAATAAAAAAGGAATAGTACATCCGAAAAGAGATACTCGCCTCCCAATATAAGATCCTGTCGTTGCCATAGAAACGTTACTCGATTTAGAAAGAGAAGGCATAGAGCCTATAGTATTTAATAGCGACGCAATGAATGTATAATTTGTCGTTGTGAGGGATCGACGGATGCAATAAAGAAGGAATAGTGCTTCCGAAAAGAGATACTCGCCTCCCAATATAAGATCCTCTCGTTGCCATGGAAACGTTCCTCGATTTAGAAAGAGAAGGCATAAAACCTATAGTATTTCATAGCGACGAAAGTTCTGTGTTAATTCGTCAATGTGGGTGATGGTGGGATGCAATAAAGAAGGAATAGTGCATCCGAAAACAGATACTCGCCTCCCAATATAGAATCCTGTCGTTGGCATAGAAACGTCCGTCCATTTAGAAAGAGATGGCATACGACCTATCGTATTTCATAGCGACCCAATTTCTGTGTTAATTCGTCATTGTGAGGCATCGACGGATGTAATAAAGAAAGAATAGTGCATCCGAAAAGAGATACTCACCACCCAATATAAAATCTTGTCGTTGCCACAGAAACGTTCCTCGATATAGAAACAGAAGCATAGAACCTATAGTATTTCATAGCGACGCAATTTCTGTGTTAATTCGTCATTGTGAGGGATCGACGGATGCAATAAAGAAGGAATAGTGCATCCGAAAAGAGATACTCGCCTCCTAATAGAAGATCCTGTCGTTGCCATTGTAACGTTCCTAGATTTAGAAAGAGAAGACATAGAACCTATAGTATTTCATAGCGATGCAATTTCTGTGCTAAATCGTCATTGTGAAGGATCGACGGATGCAATAAAGAAGGAATAGTGCATCCGAGGATCGACGGTTGCAATAAAGAAGGATTAGTGCATCCGAAAAGAGATACACGCCTCACAATAGAAGATCCTGTCGTTGCCATAGAAACGCTCCTCGATTTAGGAAGTGAAGGCATAGGACCTATAGTATTTCATAGCGAAGCAATTCCTGTGTTAATTCGTCAATGTGGGTGCAGGAGTGATGCGATAAAGAAGGAATAGTGCATCCGAAAAGAGATACTCGCCTCCCAATAGAAGATCCTGTCGTTGCCATAGAAACGTTCCTCGATTTAGAAAGAGAAAGCATAGAACCTATAGCATTTCATAGCGACGCAATTCATGTGTTAATTCGTTATTGTGAGGGATCGACAGATGCAATGAAAATGGAATAGTGCATCCGAAAAGAGATACTCGCCTCAATATATAAGATCCTGTCGTTGCCATAGAAATGTTCCTCGATTTAGAAAGAGAAGGCATAGAACATATAGTATTTCATAGCGACACAATTTCTGTGTTAATTTGTCATTGTGAGGGATCGACGGATGCAATAAAGAAGGAATAGTGCATCCGAAAAGAGATACTCGCCCCCCAGTAGAAGATCTTGTCGTTGCCATAGAAACGTTCCTCGATTTAGGAAGAGAAAGGCATGGAACATATAGTATTTCATAGCGACGCAATTCCTGTGTTAATTCGTCATTGTGAGGGATCGACGGATGCAATAAAGGAGGAATAGTGCATCGGAAAAGAGATACTCGCCTCCCAATATAAGGTCCTGTCGTTGCCATAGAAACGTTACTTGATTTACAAAGAGAAAGCATAGAGCCTATAGTATTTAATAGCGACGCAATGTCTGTATAATTTGTCATAGTGAGGGATCGACGGATGCAATAAAGAAGGAATAGTGCATCCGAAAAGAGATACTCGGCTCCCAATATAAGATCTTGTCGTTGCCATAGAAACGTTCCTCGATTTAGAAAGATAAGGCATAGAACCTACAGTATTTCATAGCGACGCAATTTCTGTGTTAATTCCATATTGTGAGGGATCGACAGATGCAATAAAGAAGGAATAGTGCATCCGAAAAGAGATACTCGTCTCCCAATAGAAGAATATGTCATTGCCATAGAAACGTTCCTCGATTTGGAAAGAGAAGGCATAGAACCTATAGTATTTCATAGCGACGCAATTTCTGTGTTAATTCGTAAATGTGAGGGATCGACGGATGCAATAAAGAAGGTGTAGTGCATCCGAAAAGAGATACTCACATCCCAATAGAAGATCCTGTCGTTGTCATAGAAACGTTCCTCGATTTAAAAAGAGAAGGCATAGAACCTATAGTAATTCATAGCGACGAAATATCTGTGTAAATTCGTGAATGTGGGTGATGGAGGGATGCAATAAAGAAGGAATAGTGAATTCGAAAAGAGATACTCGCCTCCCAATATAAGATCTAGACGTTGGCATAGAAACGTCCCTCGATTTAGATAGAGATGGCATAGGACCTATCGTATTTCATAGCGACCCAATTTCTGTGTTAATTCGTCATTGTAGGAATCGACGGATGCAAAAAGGAAGAAATAGTGCATCCGAAAAGGGATACTCACCTCCCAATATAAGATCCTGTCGTTGCCATAGAAACGTTCCTTGATTTAGAAAGAGAAGGCATAGACCCTATAGTATTTCATAGCGACGCAATTTCTGTGTTAATTCGACATTGTGAGGGGTCGACGGATGCAATAAACAAGTAGTAATGCATCCGAAAAGAGATACTCGCCTCCAAATATAAGATCCTGTCGTTACCATAGAAACGTTCCTCGATTTAGAAAGAGAAAGCATAGAACCTATAGTATTTCATAGCGACGGAATTTTTGTGTCAATTCGTCATTGTGAGGGATCGGCAGATGCAATAAAGAAGGTATAGTACATCCGAAAAGAGATACTCGCCTCCCAATATAAGATCCTCCCATTGCCGTAGAAAAGTTCCTGGATTTAGAAAGAGAAGGAATAGGACCTATAGTATTTCATAGCGACGCAATGTCTGTGTTAATTCGACATTGTGAGGGATCGGCGGATTCAATAAAGAAGAAATAGTGCATCGGAAAAGAGATACTCGCCTC
This sequence comes from Schistocerca cancellata, assembly GCF_023864275.1. NCBI lineage: Eukaryota > Metazoa > Arthropoda > Insecta > Orthoptera > Acrididae > Schistocerca > Schistocerca cancellata. Next base: position 5,143,274 of record NW_026046791.1, on the reverse strand, counting down.
CCAATATAAGATCCTGTCGTTGCCATAGAAACGTTCCTCGATTTAGAAAGAGAAGGAATAGAAGCTATAGTATTTCATAGTGACGCAATTTATGTGTTAATCCGTCAATGTGAGTGATGGAGGGATGCAATAAAGAAGGAATGGTGCATCCGAAAAGAGATATTCGCCTCCCAATTTAATATCCTGTCGTTGGCATAGAAACGTTCCTCGATTTAGAAGGAGAAGGCATAGAACCCATAGTATTTCATAGCGACGCAATTTCTGTGCTAATTCGTCATTGTGAGGGATTGACGGATGCAATAAAGAAGGAATAGTGCATCCAAAAAGAGATACTCGCCCTCCAATAAAAGATCCCGTCATTGCCATAGGAACGTTCTTCGATTTAGAAAGAGAAAGCATAGAACCTATAGTATTTCATAGCGATGCATTCTCTGTGTTAATTCGTCATTGTGAGGGATCGACGGATGCAATAAAGAAAGAATAGTGCATCCGATATGAGATACTCGTCTCCCAATAGAAGATCGTGTCGTAGCCATAGAAACGTTCCTCGATTTAGAATGAGAAGCATAGAACCTATAGTATTTCACAGCGACGCTATTTCTGTGTTAATTCCACATTGTGATGAATCGACGGATGCAATAAAGAAGGAATAGTGCATCCGAAAAGAGATACTCGCCTCCCAATTGAAGATCTTGTCGTTGCCATAGAAACCGTTTACGAATTAGAAAGAGAAGGCATAGAACCTATAGTATTTCATAGCGACGTAATTACTGAGCTATTTCGTCATAGTGAGGGATTGACGGATGCAATAAAGAAGGAATAGTGCATTAGAAAAAAGATACTCACCTCCAAATATAAGATCCTGTCGTTGCCACAGAAACGTTCCTCGATTTAGAAAGAGAAGGCATAGAACTTATAGTATTTCATAGGGACGCAATTTCTGTGTTAATTCGTCATTGTGAGGGATCGACGGTTGCAATAAAGAAGGAATAGTGCATCCGAAAAGAGATACTCGCATCCCAATATAAGATCCTGTCGTTGCCATAGAAACGTTCCTCGATTTAGAAAGAGAAGGCATAGAACCTACAGTATTTCATAGCGACGCGATTTCTGTGTTAATTGGTCATTGTGAGGGATTGACGGATGCAATAAAGAAAGAATAGTGCATCCGAAAAGAGATACTCGCCTCCCATTATAAGATTCTGTTGTTACCATAGAAACGTTCCTCGATTTAGAAAGAGAAGTCATAGAACCTATAGTATTTCATAGCGACGCAATTTCTGCGTTAATTCGTCATTGTGAGGAATCGACGGATGCAATAAAGAAGGAATAGTGCAACCGAAAAGAGATACTCGCCTCCCAATATAGAATCCGGTCGTTGCCATAGAAACGTTCTTCGATTTAGAAAGAGAAGGCATAGAACCTATAGTATTTCGTAGAGACGTAATTTCTGTGTTAATTCATCATTGTGAAAGATCGATGGATGCAATAGAGAAGGAATAGTGCATCCGGAAAGACATACACGCCTCCCAATAGAAGTATCTGTCGTTGCCATAGAAACGTTCCTCGATTTAGAAAGAGAAGTCATAGAACCTATAGTATGTCATAGCGACGCAATGTCTGTGTTAATGCGTTTTTGTGAGGGATCGACGGATGCAATAAAGAACGAATAGTGCATCCGAAATAGATACTCGCCTTCCAATATAAGATCCTGTGGTTGCCATAGAAACGTTCCTCGATTTAGAAAGAGAAGACATAGATCATATAGTATTACATAGCGCCGAAATTTCTGTGTTAATTCGTCATCGTGAGGAATCGACGTATGAAATAAAGAAGGTATAATACATCCGAAAAGAGATACTCGCCTCCCAATCTAAGATCCTGTCGTTGCCGTAGAAACGTTCCTCGATTTAGAAAGAGAAGTCATAGAACCTATAGTACTTCATAGCGACGCATTTCCTGTGCTAATTCGCCATTGTGTGGGATTGACGGATGCGATAAAGAAGGAATAGTGCATCCGAAAAGAGATACTCGCCTCCCAATATAAGATCCTGTCGTTGCCATATAAACGTCCCTCGATTTAGAAAGAGAAGGCATAGAACCTATAGTATTTCATAGCGACTCAACTTCTGTGCTAATTGGTCCTTGTGAGGGATTGACGGATGCAATAAAGAAGGAATAGTGCATCCGAAAAGAGATACTCGCCTTCAATAAAAGATCCTGTCATTGCCATAGAAACGTTCCTCGATTTAGAAAGAGAAGGCATAGAACCTATAGTATTTCATAGCGACGCAAATTCTGTGTTAATGCGTCATTGTGAGGGATCGACGGATGCAATAAAGAAGGAATAGTGCATCCGAAAGGAGATACACGTCTCCCAATACAAGATCCTGTCTTTGCCATAAAAACGTTCTTCGATTTAGAAAGAGAATGCATAGAACCCATAGTATTTCATTGCGACGCAATTTCTGTGTTAAATCGTCATTGTGAGGGATCGACGGATGCAATAAAGAAGGATTAGTGCATCCAGAAAAAGATACTCGCCTCCCAATATAAGATCCTGTCGTTGCCATAGAAACGTTTCTCGATTTAAAAGGGAAAGGCATACAACCTATAGTATTTCATAGCGACGCAATTTGTGTGTTAATTCGTCATTGTGAGGAATCGACGGCTGCAATAAAGTTGAAATAGTGCATCCGGAAAGAGATACTCGCCTCCCAATATAAGATCCAGTTGTTGGCATAGAAACGTCCCTCGATTTCGAAAGAGAAGACATAAAACCTATCGTATTTCATAGCGACGCAATTTCTGTGTTAATTCGTCATTGTGAGGGATCGACGGATGCAATAAAGAAGGAATAGTACATCGGAATAGAGATACTCGTGTCCCAATCTAATATTATGTCGTTGCCATAGAAACGTTCCTCGATTTAGAAAGAGAAGGCATAGAACTACAGTATTTCATAGCGACGCATTTTCCGTGTTAATTCGCCATTGTGAGGTATTGAGGATTGCAATAAAGAAGGAATAGTGCATCTGAAAAGAGATACCCGCCTCCCAATAGAAGATCCTGTCGTTGCCATAGAAACATTTCTCTATTTAGAAAGAGAAGGCATAGAACCTATAGTATTTCATAGCGACGCAATTTCTGTGCTAATTCGTCATTGTGAGGGATTGACGGATGCAATAAAGAAGGAATAGTGCATCCGAAAAGAGATACTCGCTCTCCATTAAAAGATCCTGTCATTGCCATAGAAACGTTCCTCGATTTAGAAGGAGAAGGCATAGAACCTATAGCATTTCATAGCGACCTAATTTCTGTGTTACATCGTCATTGTGAGGGATCGACGGATGCAATAAAGGAGGAATAGTGCATCCGAAAAGAGATAGTCGCCTTCCAATAAAAGATCCTGTCTTTGCCATAGAAACGTTCCTCGACTTAGAAAGAGAAGGCATAGAAGGTACAGTATTTCATAGCGACGCAATTTCTGTGTTAATTCCATATTGTGACGGATCGACAGATGCAATAAAGAAGGAATGGTGCATCCGAAAGGAGATACTCGCCTCCCAATAGAAGATCCTGTCGTTGCCATAGAAACGTTCCTCTATCTAGAATGAGAAGGTATAGAACCTATAGTATTTCATAGCGACGCAATTTCTGTGTTAATTCGTCGTTGTGAGGGATCGACGGATGCAATAAAGAAGGAGTAGTGCATCCGAAAAGAGATACTCACCTCCCAGTAGAAGATACTTTCGTTGTCATAGAAACGTTCCTCGATTTAGAAAGAGGAGGCATAGAACCTGTAGTATTTCATAGAGACGAAATTTCTGTGTTAATTCGTCAATGTGGGTGATGGTGGGCTGCAATAAAGAAGGAATAATGCATCCGAAAGGAGTTACTCGCCTCCCAAAATAAGATCCTGTCGTTGGCATAGAAACGTCCTTCGATTTAGAAAGAGATGGCATAGGACCTATCGTATTTCATAGCGACCCAATTTCTGTATTAATTCGTCATTGTGAGGGATCGACGGATTTAATAAAGAAAGAATAGTGCATCCGAAAAGAGATACTCAACTCCCAATTTAAGATCCTGTCGTTGCCATAGAAACGTTCCTCGGCTTAGAAACAGAAGGTATAGATCATATTGTATTTCATAGCGACGCTATTTCTGTCCTAATTCGTCATTGAGAGGGATCGACGGATGCAATAAAGAAGGAATAGTGCATCCGAAAAGAAATACTCACCTACAAACAGAAGATCTTGTCGTTGCACTAGAAACGTTCCTCGATTTAGAAAGAGAAGGCATGGAACCAATAGTATTACATAGCGACGCAATTTCTGTGTTAATTCGTCATTGTGAGGGATCGACGGATGCAATAAAGAAGGAATAGTGCATCCGAAAAGAGATAGTCGCCTTCCAATAAAAGATCCTGTCTTTGCCATAGAAACGTTCCTCGACTTAGAAAGAGAAGGCATAGAAGCTACAGTATTTCATAGCGACGCAATTTCTGTGTTAATTCCATATTGTGAGGGATCGACAGATGCAATAAAGAAGGAATAGTGCATCCGAAAAGAGATACTCGCCTCCCAATAGAAGAGCCTGTCGTTGCCATAGAAACGTTCTTCGATTTAAAAAGAGAAGGCATAGAACCCATAGTATTTCATAGCGACGCAATTTCTGTGTTAATTCGTCATTGTGAGGGATCGACGGATGCAATAAAGAAGGAATAGTGCATCCGAAAAGAGATACGGGCCTTCCAATATAAGATCCTGTCGTTGCCATAAAAACTTTCCTCGATTTAGAAAGAGAAGGCATAGAACCTATAGTATTTCATTGCGACGCAATTTTTGTGTTAATTCGTCATTGTGAGGGATCGACGGATGCAATAAAGAAGGAATAGTGCATCCGAAAAGAGATACGGGCCTTCCAATATAAGATCCTGTCGTTGCCATAGAAACGTTCCTCGATTTAGAACGAGAAGGCATAGAACCTATAGTATTTCATAGCGACGCAATTTCTGTGCTAATTCGTCATTGTGAGGGATTGACGGATGCAATAAAGAAGGTGTAGTGCATCCGAAAATAGATGCTCACCTCCCAATAGAAGATCCTTTCGTTGCCATAGAAACGTTCCTCGATTTAGAAACAGAAGTCATAGAAATTATAGTATTTCATAGCGACGAGATATCTGTGTAAATTCGTGAATGTGGGTGACGGAGGGATGCAATAAAGAAGGAATAGTGAATCCGAAAAGAGATACTCGTCTCCCAATATAAGATCCAGTCGTTGGCATAGAAACGTCCCTCGATTTAGAAAGAGATGGCATAGGACCAATGGTATTTCATAGCGACCCAATTTCTGTGTTAATTCGTCATTGTGAGGGATCGACGGTTGCAATAAAAAAGGAATAGTGCATCCGAAAAGAGATACGCGCCCTCCAATATAACATCTTTTCGTTGCTATAGAAAGGTTCCTCGATTTAGAAAGAAAATGCATAGAAACTACAGTATTTGATAGCGACGCAATTTCTGTGTTAATTCCATATTGTGAGGGTTCGACGAATGCAATAAAGAAGGAATAGTGCATCCGGAAAGAGATACTCGCCTCCCAATATAAGATCCTCTCGTTGCCATAGAAACGTTCCTCGATTAAGAACGAGAAGGCATAGAACCTATAGTATTTCATAGCGACGCATTTTCTGTGTTAATTCGCCATTGTGAGGGATCGACGGATGCAACAAAGAAGGAATAGGAAATCTGAAAATAGATACCCGCCTACCAATAGAGGATCCTGTCGATGCCATTGAAACGTTCCACTATTTAGAAAGAGAAGGCATAGAACCTATAGTATTTCATAGCGGCGCAATTTCTGTGTTAATTCCATATTGTGAGGGATCGACAGATGCAATAAATAAGGAATAGTGCATCCGAAAAGAAATAATGGCATCCCAATATAAGATCCTTCGTTGCAATAGAAACGTTCCTCGATTTAGAAAGAGAAGGCATAGAACCTATAGGTTTCCATAGCGACGCAATTTCTGCGATAATTGTTCATTGTGAAGGATCGACGGATGCAATAAAGAAGGAGTACTGCATCCGAAAGGAGATACTCACCTCCCAATAGAAGATCCTCTCGTTGCCATAGGAACGTTCCTCGATTTAGAAAGAAAGGGCATAGATTCTACAGTATTTCATAGCGACGCATTTTCTGTGATAATTCGTCATTGTGAGGGATCGACACATGCAATAAAGAAGGAATAGTGCATCCGAAATGAGATACTCGACTCCCAGTAGAAGATCCCGTCGTTGCCATAGAAACGTTCCTCGATTTAGGAAGAGAAAGGCATGGAACCTATATTATTTCATAGCGACGCAATTTCTGTGTTATTTCGTCATTGTGACGGATCGACGGATGCAATAAAGGAGGAATAGAGCATCCGAAAAGAGATACTCGCCTCCCAATAGAAGATCCTGTCGTTGCCATAGAAACGTCCCTCGATTTAGGAAGAGAAGGCATAGAACGTATAGTATTTCATAGCGACGCAATTCCTGTGTTAATTCGTCATTGTGAGAGATCGACGAATGCAATAAAGAAGGAATAGTGCACCCGAAAAGAGATACTCGCCTCCCAATATTAGATCCTTTGGTTGCCATAGAAACGATACTTGATTTAGAAAGAGAAGGCATAGAACCTATAGTATTTCATAGCGACGCAATTTCTGTGTTAATTCGTCATTGTGAGGGATCGACGGATGCAATAAAGAAGGAATAGTGCATCCGAAAAAATATAATCGCCTCCCAATATAACATCCTGTCGTTGCCATAGAAACGTTCCTCAATTTAGTAAGAGAAGGCATATAACCTATAGTATTCCATAGCGACGCAATGAATGGGTTAATACGTCATTGTGAGGGATCGACCGATGCAATAACGAAGGAATAGTGCATCTGAAAAGAGATACTCGCCTCCAAACAGAAGATCCTGTCGCTCCCATTGTAACGTTCCTCGATTTAGAAAGAGAAGCATAGACCCTATAGAATTTCATAGCGACGCAATTTCTGTGTTAATTCGTCAGTGTGGGTGATGGAGGGACGCAATAAAGAAGGAATAGTGCATCCGAAAAGAGATTCTCGCGTTCCAATAGAAGATCCTGTCGTTGCCATAGAAACGTTCCTCGATTTAGAAAGAAAAGGCATAGATTCTACAGTATTTCATAGCGACGCATTTTCTGTGATAATTCGTCATTGTGAGGGATCGACAGATGCAATAAAGAAGGAATAATGCATCCGAAAAGAGATACTCGCCTTACAATAGAAGATCCTGTCGCTGCCATAGAAACGTTCCTCGATTTAGAAAGTGAAGGCATAGAACCTATAGTATTTCATAGCGAAGCAATTCCTGTGTTAATTCGTCAATGTGGGTGATGGAGGGACGCGATAAAGAAGGAATAGTGCATCCGAAAAGAGATACTCGCCTCCCAATAGAAGATCCTGTCGTTGCCATAGAAACGTTCCTCGATTTAGAAAGAGAAGGCATAGAACCCATAGCATTTCATAGCGACGCCATTTCTGTGTTAATTCGTCATTGTGAGGGATCGACGGATGCAATAAAGAAGGAATAGTGCAGCCGAAAAGAGATACTCGCCTCCAAATATAAGATCCGGTCGTTGCCATAGAAACGTTCCTCGATTTAAAAAGAAAAGGCATAGAACCTATAGTATTTCATAGCGACGCAATTTCTGTGTTAATTCATCATTGTGAGGGATCGACGGATGCAATAAAGAAGGAATTGTGCATCCGAAAAGAGATACTCGCCTCCCAATAGAAGAACCTGTCGTTGCCATAGAAACGTTCCTCGATCTAGAAAGAGAAGGTATAGAACCTACAGTATTTCATAGCGACGCAATTTCTGTGTTAATTCGTCATTGTGAGGGATCGACGGATACAATAAAGAAGGAGTAGTGCATCCAAAAAGAGATACTCATCTCCCAATAGAAGATACTGTAGTTGCCATAGAAACGTTCCGCGATTTACAAAGAGAAGTCATGGAACTTATCGTATTTCATAGCGACGCAATTTATGTGTTAATTCGTCATTGTGAGGGATCGACGGATGCAATAAATAAGGATTAGTGCATCCGAAAAGAGATACTCGCCTCCCAATATAAGATCCTGTCGTTGCCATAGAAATGTTCCTCGATTTAGAAAGAGAATGCATAGAACATATAGTATTTCATAGCGACACAATTTCTGTGTTAATTCGTCATTGTGAGGGATCGACGGATGCATAAAGAAAGAATAGTGCATCCGAAAAGAGATACTCGCCTCCCAGTAGAGGATGCTGTCGTTGCCATAGAAACGTTCCTCGATTTAGGAAGAGAAAGTCATGGAACATATAGTATTTCATAGCGACGCAATTCCTGTGTTAATTCGTCGTTGTGAGTGATCGACGGATGCCATAAAGAAGGAATAGTACATCCGAAAAGAGATATTCGCCCCCCAAAATAAGATCCTGTCGTTGCTATAGAAACGTTACTCGGTTTAGAAAGAGAAGGCATAGAGCATATAGTATATCATAGCGACGCAATGTAGGTATAATTCGTCATTGGGAGGGATCGATGGATGCAATAAAGAAGGAATAGTGCATCCGAAAAGAGATACTCGCATCCCAATATAAGATCCTGTCGTTGCCATAGAAACGTTACTCGATTTAGAAGATGGCATAGAGCCTATAGTACTTATTGGCGACGCAATGTCTGTATAATTTGTCATTGTGAGGGATCGACGGATGCAATAAAGAAGGAATAGTGCAGCCGAAACGAGATACTCTCCTCCCAAAATAAGATCGTGACGTTGCCATAGAAAGGTTCCTCGATTTAGAAAGAAAATGCATAGAAACTATAGTATTTGATAGCGACGCAATTTCTGTGTTAATTCCATAATGTGAGGAATCGACGGATGCAATAAAGAAGGAATAGTGCATCCGAAAAGAGATACTCTCCTCCCAATATAAGATCCTGTCGTTGCCATAGAAACGTTTCTCGATTTAGAAAGAGAAGGCATAGAACCTATAGTATTTCATAGCGAAGCCATTTCTGTGTTAATTCGTCATTGTGAAGGCTCGACGGATGCAATAAAGAAGGAATATTGCATCCGAAAAGATATACTAACCTCCCAATATAAGATCCTGTCGTTGCCATAGAAACGTTCCTCGATTTAGAAGGAGAAGTCATAGAACCTATAGTATTTCATAGCGACGTAATGAATGTGTTAATTCGTCATTGTGAGGGATCTACCGATGCAATAACGAAGGAATAGAGCATCCGAAAAGTGATACTCGCCTCCTATTAGTAGATCCTGTCGTTTCCATTGTAACGTTCGTCGATTTAGAAAGACAAGGCATAGAACCTACAGTACTTCATAGCGACGCAATTTCTGTGCTAATTCGTCATTGTGAGGGATCGACGGATGCAATAAAGAAGGAATAGTGCATCCGAAATGAGATACTCGCCTCCCAATATAAGATCCTGTCGTTGCCATAGAACCTTCCTCGATTTAGAAAGAGAAGGCATAGAACCTACAGTATTTCATAGCGACATAATTTCTGTGTCAATTCGTCATTGTGAGGGATCGACAGATGCAATGTAGAAGGAATAGAAAATCCGAAAAGAGATACTCGCCTCCCATTATAAGATCGTGTCGTTGGCATAGAAACGTCTCTCGATTTAGAAAGAGATGGCATAGAACCTATCGTATTTCATAGCGACCCAATTTCTGTGTTAATTCGTCATTGTGAGGGATCGACGGATGTAATAAAGAAGGAATAGTGCGTCCGAAAAGAGATACTCACATCCCAATATAAGATCCTGTCGGTGCCATAGAAACGTTACTCGATTTAGAAACAGAAGGCATAGAACCTATAGTATTTCATAGCGACGCAATTTCTGTGTTAATCCGTCATTGTGAGGAATCGACGGATGCAATAAAGAAGGAATAGTGCATCCGAAAAGAGATACGCGCATTCCAATATTACATCCTCTCGTTGCCATAGAAACGTTCCTCGATTTAGAAAGAGAAGGCATAGAACCTATAGTTTTTCCCAGCGACGCAATTTCTGTGTTAATTCGTCATTGCGAGGGCTCGACGGATGCAATAAAGAAGGAATAGTGCCTCCGAAAAGATATACTAACCTTCCAATATAAGATCCTGTCATTGCCATAGAAACGTTCCTCGATTTAGAAGGAGAAGTCATAGAACCTATAGTAATTCATAGCGACGCAATGAATGTGTTAATTCGTCATTGTGAGGGATCTACCGATGCAATAACGAAGGAATAGAGCATCCGAAAAGTGATACTCGCCTCCTAATAGAAGATCCTGTCGTTTCCATTGTAACGTTCCTCGATATAGAAAGACAAGGCATAGAACCTACAGTGTTTCATAGCGACGCAATTTCTGTGCTAATTCGTCACTGTGAGGGATCGACGGATGCAATAAAGAAGGAATAGTGCATCCGAAAAGAGATACTCGCCTTCCAATGTAAGATCCTGTCGTTGCCATAGAAACGTTCCTCGATTTTGAAACGGAAGGCATAGAACCTACAGTATTTCATAGCGACATAATTTCTGTGTCAATTCGTCGTTGTGAGGGATCGACAGATGCACTAAAGAAGGAATAGTAGATCCGTAAAGAGATACTCGCCTCCCAATATAAGATCGTGTCGTTGGCATAGAAACGTCCCTCGATTTAGAAAGAGTTGGCATAGGACCTATCGTATTTCATAGCGACACAATTTCTGTGTTAATTCGTCATTGTGAGGGATCGACGGATGAAATAAAGAAGGAATAGTGCGTCCGTAAAGAGATACTCACCTCCCAATATAAGATCCTGTCGTTGCCGTAGAAACGTTCCTCGATTTAGAAACAGAAGTCATAGAACCTATAGTATTTCATAGCGACGAGTTATCTGTGTAAATTCGTGAATGTGGGTGACGGAGGGATGCAATAAAGAAGGAATGGTGAATCCGAAAAGAGATACTCGCCTCCCAAAATAAGATCGTGACGTTGCCATAGAAACGTTCCTCGATTTAGAAAGATAAGGCATACAATCTACAGTATTTCATAGCGACGCAATTTCTGTGTTAATTGCATATTGTGAGGGATCGACAGATGCAATAAAGAAGGAATAGTGCATCCGAAAAGAGAAGTCGCCTCCCAATAGAAGAACATGTCGTTGCCATAGAAACGTCCCTCGATTTAGAAAGAGAAGGCATAGAACCTATAGTATTTCATAGCGACGGAATTTCTGTGTTAATTCGTAATTGTGAGGGATCGACGGATGCAATAAAGAAGGTGTAGTGCATCCGAAAAGAGATGCTCACCTCCCAATAGAAGATCCTGTCGTTGCCATAGAAACGTTCCTCGATTTAGAAACATAAGGCATAGAACCTATAGTATTTCATAGCGACGAGATATCTGTGTAAATTCGTGAATGTGGGTGACGGAGGGATGCAATAAAGAAGGAATAGTGAATCCGAAAAGAGATACTCGCCTCCCAATATAAGATCCAGTCGTTGGCATAGAAACGTCCCTCGATTTAGAAAGAGATGGCATAGGACCTATCGTATTTCATAGCGACCCAATTTCTGTGTTAATTCGTCATTGTGAGGGATCGACGGATGTAATAAAGAAGGAATAGTGCGTCCGAAATGAGATACTCACCTCCCAATATAAGATCCTTTCGTTGCCATAGAAACGTTACTCGATTTAGAAACAGAAGGCATAGAACCTATAGTATTTCATAGCGACGCAATTTCTGTGTTAACTCGTCATTTGGAGGGATCGACGGTTGCAATAAAGAAGGAATAGTGCATCCGAAAAGAGATACGCGCCCTCCAATATAACATCCTGTCGTTGCTATAGAAAGGTTCCTCGATTTAGAAAGAAAATGCATAGAAACTATAGTATTTTATAGCGACGCAATTTCTGTGTTAATTCCATATTGTGAGGGATCGACGGATGCAATAAAGAAGGAATAGTGCATCCAAAAAGAGGTAATCACCTCCCAATATAAGATCCTGTCGTTGCCATATAATCGTTCGTCGATTTAGAAAGAGAAGGCATAGAACCTATAGTATTTCATTGCGACACAAATTCTGTGTTAATTCGTCATTGTGAGGGATCGACGGATGCAATAAAGAAGGAATAGTGCATCCGAAAAGAGATACTCACATCCCAATATAAGATCCTGTCGTTGGCATAGAAACGTCACTCGATTTAGAAAGAGATGGCATAGGACCTATCGTATTTCATAGCGACCCAATTTCTGTGTTAATTCGACATTGTGAGGGATCGACGGATGTAATAACGAAGGAATAGTGCGTCCGAAAAGAGATACTCACATCCCAATATAAGATCCTGTCGTTGCCATAGAAACGTTACTCGATTAAGAAACAGAAGGCATAGAACCTATAGTATTTCATAGCGACGCAATTTCTGTGATAATTCGTCATTGTGAGGAATCGACGGATGCAATAAAGAAGGAATAGTGCATCCGAAAAGAGATACGCGCCCTCCAATATAACATCCTCTCGTTGCCATAGAAACGTTCCTCGATTTAGAAAGAGAAGGCATAGAGCCTATAGTATTTCCCAGCGACGCAATTTCTGTGATAATTCGTCATTGTGAGGGCTCGACGGATGCAATAAACAAGGAATAGTGCATTCGAAAAGATATACTAACCTTCCAATATAAGATCCTGTCGTTGCCATAGAAACGTTCCTCGATTTAGAAGGAGAAGTCATAGAACCTATAGTATTTCATAGCGACGCAATGAATGTGTTAATTCGTCATTGTGAGGGATCTACCGATGCAATAACGAAGGAATAGAGCATCCGAAAAGTGATACTCGCCTCCTAATAGAAGATCCTGTCGTTTCCATTGTAACGTTCCTCGATTTAGAAAGACAAGGCATAGAACCTACAAAATTTCATAGCGACGCAATTTCTGTGCTAATTCGTCATTGTGAGGGATCGACGGATGCAATAAAGAAGGAATAGTGCATCCGAAAACAGATACTCGCCTCCCAATGTAAGATCCTGTCGTTGCCATAGAAACGTTCCTCGATTTAGAAAGAGAAGGCATAGAACCTACAGTGTTTCATAGCGACATTATTTCTGTGTCAATTCGTCGTTGTGGGGGATCGACAGATGCAATAAAGAAGGAATAGTAAATCCGAAAAGAGATACTCGCCTCCCAATATAAGATCGTGTCGTTGGCATAGAAACGTCCCTCGATTTAGAAAGAGTTGGAATAGGACCTATCGTATTTCATAGCGACCCAATTTCTGTGTTAATTCGTTGTTGTGTGGGATCGACGGATGAAATAAAGAAGGAATAGTGCGTCCGAAAAGAGATACTCACCTCCCAATATAAGATCCTGTCGTTGCCATAGAAACATTACTCGATTTAGAAACAGAAGGCATACAACCTATAGTATTTCATAGCGACGCAATTTCTGTGCTAATTCGTCATTGTGAGGGATCGACGGATGCAATAAAGAAGGAATAGTGCATCCGAAAACAGATACTCGCCTCCCAATGTAAGATCCTGTCGTTGCCATAGAAACGTTCCTCGATTTAGAAAGAGAAGGCATAGAACCTACAGTGTTTCATAGCGACATAATTTCTGTGTCAATTCGTCGTTGTGGGGGATCGACGGATGCAATAAAGAAGGAATAGTGCATCCGAAAAGAGATACTCGCCCCCCAATATAAGATCCTGTCGTTGCCATAGAAACGTTTCTCCATTTAGAAAGAGAAGGCATAGAAAACATAGTATTTCATAGCGACGCCATTTCTGTGTTAATTCGTCATTGTGAGGGCTCGACGGATGCAATAAAGAAGGAATATTGCATCCGAAAAGATATACTAACCTCCCAATATAAGATCCTGTCGTTGCCATAGAAACGTTCCTCGATTTAGAAGGAGAAGTCATAGAACCTATAGTATTTCATAGCGACGTAATGAATGTGTTAATTCGTCATTGTGAGGGATCTACCGATGCAATAACGAAGGAATAGAGCATCCGAAAAGTGATACTCGCCTCCTATTAGTAGATCTTGTCGTTTCCATTGTAACGTTCGTCGATTTAGAAAGACAAGGCATATAACCTACAGTATTTCATAGCGACGCAATTTCTGTGCTAATTCGTCATTGTGAGGGATCGACGGATGCAATAAAGAAGGAATAGTGCATCCGAAAACAGATACTCGCCTCCCAATGTAAGATCCTGTCGTTGCCATAGAAACGTTCCTCGATTTAGAAAGAGAAGGCATAGAACCTACAGTGTTTCATAGCGACATAATTTCTGTGTCAATTCGTCGTTGTGGGGGATCGACAGATGCAATAAAGAAGGAATAGTAAATCCGAAAAGAGATACTCGCCTCCCAATATAAGATCGTGTCGTTGGCATAGAAACGTCCCTCGATTTAGAAAGAGTTGGAATAGGACCTATCGTATTTCATAGCGACCCAATTTCTGTGTTAATTCGTTGTTGTGAGGGATCGACGGATGAAATAAAGAAGGAATAGTGCGTCCGAAAAGAGATACTCACCTCCCAATATAAGATCCTGTCGTTGCCATAGAAACATTACTCGATTTAGAAACAGAAGGCATACAACCTATAGTATTTCATAGCGACGCAATTTCTGTGTTAATTCGTCATTGTGAGGGATCGACGGATGCAATAAAGAAGGAATAGTGCATCCGAAAAGAGATACGCGGCCTCCAATATAACATCCTGTCGTTGCCATAGAAATGTTCCTCGATTTAGAAAGAAAATGCATAGAAACTATAGTATTTTATAGCGACGCAATTTCTGTGTTAATTCCATATTGTGAGGGATCGACGGATGCAATAAAGAAGGAATAGTGCATCCAAAAAGAGATACTCGCCCCCCAATATAAGATCCTGTCGTTACCATAGAATCGTTCCTCGATTTAGAAAAAGAAGGCATAGAACCTATAGTATTTCATAGCGACGCAATCAATGTGTTAATTCGTCATTGTGAGGGATCTACCGATGCAATAACGAAGGAATAGAGCATCCGAAAAGTGATACTCGCCTCCTAATTGAAGATCCTGTCGTTTCCATTGTAACGTTCCTCGTTATAGAAAGACAAGGCATAGAACCTACAGTATTTCATAGCGACGCAATTTCTATGCTATTTCTTCGTTGTGAGGGATCGACGGATGCAATAAAGAAGAAATAGTGCATCCGAAAAGAGATACTCGCCTCCCAATATAAGATCCTGTCGTTGCCATAGAAACGTTCCTCGAATTCGAAAGAGAAGGCATAGATCCTACAGTATTTCATAGCGACATAATTTCTGTGTCAATTCGTCATTGTGAGGGATCGACAGATGCAATAAAGAAGGAATAGTAAATCCGAAAAGAGATACTCGTATCCCAATATAAGATCGTGTCTTTGGCATAGAAACGTCCCTCGATTTAGAAAGAGATGGCATGGGACCTATCATATTTCATAGCGACCCATTTTTTGTGTTAATTCGTCATTGTGAGGCATCGACGGATGTAAAACAGAAACAATAGTGCATCCGAAAAGAGATACTCACCTCCCAATATAAGATCCTGTCTTTGCCATAGAAACGTTCCTCGATATAGAAACAGAAGGCATTGAACCTATAGTATTTCATATCGACGCAGTTTCTGTGTTAATTCGTCATTGTGAGGGATCGACGGATGCAATAAAGAAAAAAGTGTGCATCCGAAAAGAGATACTCACCTCCCAATATAATATCCTGACGTTGCCATAGAAACATTCCTCGATTTAGAAAGAGAAGGCATAGAACCTATAGTATTTCATAGCG
This sequence comes from Schistocerca cancellata, assembly GCF_023864275.1. Taxonomy (NCBI): domain Eukaryota; kingdom Metazoa; phylum Arthropoda; class Insecta; order Orthoptera; family Acrididae; genus Schistocerca; species Schistocerca cancellata. The sequence goes on along the minus strand of NW_026046791.1, from coordinate 5,127,394 downwards.
ACGCAATTTCTGTGTTAATTCGTCATTGTGAGGGATCGACGGATGCAATAAAGAAGGATTAGTGCATCCAAAAAGAGATACGCGCCCTCCAATATAAGATCCTGTCGTTGCCATATAAAGGTTCCTCGATTTAGAAAGAGAATGCATAGAAACTATAGTATTTTATAGCGACGCAATTTCTGTGTTAATTCCATATTGTGTGGGATCGACGGATGCAATAAAGAAGGATAAGTGCATCCAAAAAGAGATACTCACCTCCCAAAATAAGATCCTGTCGTTGCCATAGAAACGTTCCTCGATTTAGAAAGAGAAGGCATAGATTCTACAGTATTTCATAGCGACGCATTTTCTGTGTTAATTCGTCATTGTGAGGGATCGACAGATGCAATAAAGAAGGAATAGTGCATCCGAAAAGAGATACTCGCCTCACAATAGAAGATCCTGTCGTTGCCATAGAAACGTTCCTCGATTTTGAAAGTGAAGGCATAGAACCTATAGTATTTCATAGCGAAGCAATTCCTGTGTTAATTCGTCAATGTGGGTGATGGAGGGACGCGATAAAAAAGGTATAGTGAATCCGAAAAGAGTTACTCGCCTCCCAATATAAGATCCAGTCGTTGGCATGGAAACGTCCCTCGATTTAGAAAGAGAAGTCATAGAACCTATAGTATTTCATAGCGACGCAATTTCTGTGTTAATTCGTTATTGTGAGGGATCGCCGGATGCAGTAAAGAAGGAATATTGCATCCAAAACCTCGCAATATAAGATCCTGTCGTTGCCATAGAAACATTCCCCGATTTAGAAGTGAAGTCATAGAACCTATAGTATTTCATAGCGACGCAATGAATGTGTTAATTCTTCATTGTGGGGGATCGACCGATGCAATAACGAAGGAATAGTGCATCCGAAAAGAGATACTCGCCTCCTAATAGAAGATCCTGTCGTTGCCATTGTAACGTTCCTCGATTTAGAAAGACAAGGCATAGAACCTACAGTATTTCATAGCGACGCAATTTCTGTGCTAATTCGTCATTGTCAGGGATCGACGGATGCAATAAAGAAGGAATAGTGCATCCGAAAAGAGATACTCGCCCTCCAATATAAGATCCTGTCGTAGCCATAGAAACGTTCCTTTATTTAGAAAGAGAAGGCATAGAAACTAAAGCATTTCATAGCGACGCAAATTGTGTGTTAATTCGTCATTGTGAGGGATCGACGGATGCAATAAAGAAGGAATAGTGAATCCAAAAAGAGATACTCGGCTCGCAATAGAAGATCCTGTCGTTGGCATTGAAACGTTCCTCGATTTAGAAAGCCAAGGCATAGAACCTACAGTATTTCATAGCGACCCAATTTCTGTGTCAATTCGTCATTGTGAGGGATCGACAGATGCAATAAAGGAGGAATAGTAAATCCGAAAAGAGATACTCGCCTCCCAATATAAGATCCTGTCGTTGCCATAGAAACGTTCCTCGATTTAGAAAGAGAAGGCATAGAACCTATAGTATTCCATAGCGACGCAATTTCTGTGTTAATTCGTCATTGTGAGGGATCGACGGATGCAATAAAGAAGGAATAGTGCATCCGAAAAGATATAATTGCCGCCCAATATAAGATCCTGTCGTTGCCATAGAAACGTTCCTCGATTTAGAAAGAGAAGGCATAGAACCGATAGTATTCCATAGCGACGCAATGAATGTGTTAATTCGTCATTGTGAGGGATCGAGCGATGCAATAACGAAGGAATAGTGCATCTGAAAAGAGATATTCGCCTCCTAATAGAAGATCCTGTCGTTGCCATTGTAACGTTCCTCGATTTAGAAAGAAAAGACATAGAACCTATAGTATTTCATAGCGACGCAATTTCTGTGCTAATTCGTCATTGTGAAGGATCGACGGATGCAATAAAGAAGGAATAGTGCATCCGAAAAGAGATACTCGCCCTCCAATATATGATCCTGTCGTTGCCATAGGAACGTTCCTCGATTTAGAAAGAGAAGTATACAACCTATAATATATCATAGCGACGCAATTTCTGTGTTAATTCGCCAATGTGTGTGATGGAGGGATGCAATAAAGAAGGAATAGTGCATCCGAAAAGAGATACCCGCCTCCCAATAGAAGATCCTTTCGTTGCTATAGAAACGTTCCTCGATTTAGAAAGAGAAGGCATAGAGCATACAGTATTTCATAGCGACGCAATTTCTGTGCTAATTCGTCATTGTCAGGGATCGACGGATGCAATAAAGAAGGAATAGTGCATCCGAAAAGAGATACTCGCCCTCCAATATGTGATCCTGTCGTTGCCATAGGAACGTTCCTCGATTTAGAAAGAGAAGTATACAACCTATAATATATCATAGCGACGCAATTTCTGTGTTAATTCGCCAATGTGTGTGATGGAGGGATGCAATAAAGAAGGAATAGTGCATCCGAAAAGAGATACCCGCCTCCCAATAGAAGATCCTTTCGTTGCTATAGAAACGTTCCTCGATTTAGAAAGAGAAGGCATAGAGCATACAGTATTTCATAGCGACGCAATTTCTGTGCTAATTCGTCATTGTCAGGGATCGACGGATGCAATAAAGAAGGAAAAGTGCATCCAAAAAGAGATACTCACCTCCCAAAATAAGATCCTGTCGTTGCCATAGAAACGTTCCTCGATTTAGAAAGAGAAGGCATAGATTCTACAGTATTTCATAGCGACGCATTTTCTGTGTTAATTCGTCATTGTGAGGGATCGACAGATGCAATAAAGAAGGAATAGTGCATCCGAAAAGAGATACTCGCCTCACAATAGAAGATCCTGTCGTTGCCATAGAAACGTTCCTCGATTTTGAAAGTGAAGGCATAGAACCTATAGTATTTCATAGCGAAGCAATTCCTGTGTTAATTCGTCAATGTGGGTGATGGAGGGACGCGATAAAAAAGGTATAGTGAATCCGAAAAGAGTTACTCGCCTCCCAATATAAGATCCAGTCGTTGGCATGGAAACGTCCCTCGATTTAGAAAGAGAAGTCATAGAACCTATAGTATTTCATAGCGACGCAATTTCTGTGTTAATTCGTTATTGTGAGGGATCGCCGGATGCAGTAAAGAAGGAATATTGCATCCAAAACCTCGCAATATAAGATCCTGTCGTTGCCATAGAAACATTCCCCGATTTAGAAGTGAAGTCATAGAACCTATAGTATTTCATAGCGACGCAATGAATGTGTTAATTCTTCATTGTGGGGGATCGACCGATGCAATAACGAAGGAATAGTGCATCCGAAAAGAGATACTCGCCTCCTAATAGAAGATCCTGTCGTTGCCATTGTAACGTTCCTCGATTTAGAAAGACAAGGCATAGAACCTACAGTATTTCATAGCGACGCAATTTCTGTGCTAATTCGTCATTGTCAGGGATCGACGGATGCAATAAAGAAGGAATAGTGCATCCGAAAAGAGATACTCGCCCTCCAATATAAGATCCTGTCGTAGCCATAGAAACGTTCCTTTATTTAGAAAGAGAAGGCATAGAAACTAAAGCATTTCATAGCGACGCAAATTGTGTGTTAATTCGTCATTGTGAGGGATCGACGGATGCAATAAAGAAGGAATAGTGAATCCAAAAAGAGATACTCGGCTCGCAATAGAAGATCCTGTCGTTGGCATTGAAACGTTCCTCGATTTAGAAAGCCAAGGCATAGAACCTACAGTATTTCATAGCGACCCAATTTCTGTGTCAATTCGTCATTGTGAGGGATCGACAGATGCAATAAAGGAGGAATAGTAAATCCGAAAAGAGATACTCGCCTCCCAATATAAGATCCTGTCGTTGCCATAGAAACGTTCCTCGATTTAGAAAGAGAAGGCATAGAACCTATAGTATTCCATAGCGACGCAATTTCTGTGTTAATTCGTCATTGTGAGGGATCGACGGATGCAATAAAGAAGGAATAGTGCATCCGAAAAGATATAATTGCCGCCCAATATAAGATCCTGTCGTTGCCATAGAAACGTTCCTCGATTTAGAAAGAGAAGGCATAGAACCGATAGTATTCCATAGCGACGCAATGAATGTGTTAATTCGTCATTGTGAGGGATCGAGCGATGCAATAACGAAGGAATAGTGCATCTGAAAAGAGATATTCGCCTCCTAATAGAAGATCCTGTCGTTGCCATTGTAACGTTCCTCGATTTAGAAAGAAAAGACATAGAACCTATAGTATTTCATAGCGACGCAATTTCTGTGCTAATTCGTCATTGTGAAGGATCGACGGATGCAATAAAGAAGGAATAGTGCATCCGAAAAGAGATACTCGCCCTCCAATATATGATCCTGTCGTTGCCATAGGAACGTTCCTCGATTTAGAAAGAGAAGTATACAACCTATAATATATCATAGCGACGCAATTTCTGTGTTAATTCGCCAATGTGTGTGATGGAGGGATGCAATAAAGAAGGAATAGTGCATCCGAAAAGAGATACCCGCCTCCCAATAGAAGATCCTTTCGTTGCTATAGAAACGTTCCTCGATTTAGAAAGAGAAGGCATAGAGCATACAGTATTTCATAGCGACGCAATTTCTGTGTTAATTCGTCAATGTGGGTGATGGAGGAACGCGATAAAGAAGGAATAGTGCATCCGAAAAGATATACTCACCTTTCAATATAAGCCCCTAACGTTGCCATAGAAACGTTCCTCGATTTAGAAAGTAAATGGATAGAAACTATAGTATTTTATAGCGACGCAATTTCTGTGTTAATTCCATATTGTGAGGGATCGACGGATGCAATAAAGAAGGAACAGTGCATCCAAAAAGAGATACTCGCCCCCCAATATAAGATCCTGTCGTTACCATAGAATCGTTCCTCGATTTAGAAAGAGAAGGCATAGAACCTATAGTATTTCATAGCGACGCAATGAATGTGTTAATTCGTCATTGTGAGGGATCTACCGATGCAATAACGAAGGAATAGAGCATCCGAAAAGTGATACTCGCCTCCTAATAGAAGATCCTGTCGTTTCCATTGTAACGTTCCTCGTTATAGAAAGACAAGGCATAGAACCTACAGTATTGAATAGCGACGCAATTTCTATGCTAATTCTTCGTTGTGAGGGATCGACGGATGCAATAAGGAAGAAATAGTGCATCCGAAAAGAGATACTCTCCTCCCAATATAAGATCCTGTCGTTGCCATAGAAACGTTCCTCGATTTCGAAAGAGAAGGCATAGATCCTACAGTATTTCATAGCGACATAATTTCTGTGTCAATTCGTCATTGTGAGGGATCGACAGATGCAATAAAGAAGGAATAGTAAATCCGAAAAGAGATACTCGCATCCCAATATAAGATCGTGTCGTTGGCATAGAAACGTCCCTCGATTTTGAAAGAGATGGCATAGGACATATCATATTTCATAGCGACCCATTTTTTGTGTTAATTCGTCATTGTGAGGCATCGACGGATGTAAAACAGAAAGAGTAGTGCATCCGAAAGGAGATACTCACCTCCCAATATAAGATCCTGTCGTTGCCATAGAAACGTTCCTCGATATAGAAACAGAAGGCATTGAACCTATAGTATTTCATATCGACGCAGTTTCTGTGTTAATTCGTCATTGTGAGGGATCGACGGATGCAATAAAGAAAAAAGTGTGCATCCGAAAAGAGATACTCACCTCCCAATATAATATCCTGACGTTGCCATAGAAACATTCCTCGACTTAGAAAGACAAGGCATAGAACCTACAGTATTTCATAGCGACGCAATTTCTGTGCTAATTCGTCATTGTCAGGGATCGACGGATGCAATAAAGAAGGAATAGTGCATCCGAAAAGAGATACGCGCCCTCCAATATAAGATCCTGTCGTTGCCATATAAAGGTTCCTCGATTTAGAAAGAGAATGCATAGAAACTATAGTATTTTATAGCGACGCAATTTCTGTGTTAATTCCATATTGTGAGGGATCGACGGATGCAATAAAGAAGGAAAAGTGCATCCAAAAAGAGATACTCACCTCCCAAAATAAGATCCTGTCGTTGCCATAGAAACGTCCCTCGATTCAGAAAGAGAAGGCATAGATTCTACAGTATTTCATAGCGACGCATTTTCTGTGTTAATTCGTCATTGTGAGGGATCGACGGATGCAATAAAGAAGGAATAGTGAATCCGAAAAGAGATACTCGCTTCCCAATAGAAGAACATGTCGTTGCGTTCCTCGATTTTAAAAGAGATGGCATAGAACCTATAGTACTTCATAGCGACGCAATTTCTGTGTTAATTCGTCATTGTGAGGGATCGACTGATGCAATTAAGAAGGAATAGTGCATCCAAAAAGAGATACTCGCTTCGCAATAGAAGATCCTGTCGTTGCCATAGAAACGTTCCTCGATTCAGAAAGAGAAGGCATAGATTCTACAGTATTTCATAGCGACGCATTTTCTGTGTTAATTCGTCATTGTGAGGGATCGACGGATGCAATAAAGAAGGAATTGTGCATCCGAAAAGTGATACTCGCCTCACAATAGAAGATCCTGTCGTTGCCATAGAAACGTTCCTCGATTTTGAAAGTGAATGCATAGAACCTATAGTATTTCATAGCGAAGCAATTCCTGTGTTAATTCGCCAATGTGGGTGATGCAGGGACGCGATAAAAAAGGTATAGTGAATCCGAAAAGAGATACTCGCCTCCCAATATAAGATCCAGTCGTTGGCATAGAAACGTCCCTCGATTTAGAAAGAGATGTCATAGAACCTATAGTATCTCATAGCGACGCAATTTCTGTGTTAATTCGTTATTGTGAGGAATCGACGGATGCAGTAAAGAAGGACTATTGCATCCAAAAAGATATACTAACCTCGCAATATAAGATCCTGTCGTTGCCATAGAAACATTCCCCGATTTAGAAGGAGAAGTCATAGAACCTATAGTATTTCATAGCGACGCAGTGAATGTGTTAATTCGTCATTGTGGGGGATCGACCGATGCAATAACGAAGGAATAGTGCATCCGAAAAGAGATACTCGCCTCCTAATAGAAGATCCTGTCGTTGCCATTGTAACGTTCCTCGATTTAGAAAGACAAGGCATAGAACCTACAGTATTTCATAGCGACGCAATTTCTGTGCTAATTCGTCATTGTCAGGGATCGACGGATGCAATAAAGAAGGAATAGTGCATCCGAAAAGAGATACTCGCCCTCCAGTATAAGATCCTGTCGTAGCCATAGAAACGTTCCTTTATTTAGAAAGAGAAGGCATAGAAACTAAAGCATTTCATAGCGACGCAAATTGTGTGTTAGTTCGTCTTTGTGAGGGATCGACGGATGCAATAAAGAAGGAATAGTGAATCCAAAAAGAGATACTCGCCTCGCAATAGAAGATCCTGTCGTTGCCATAGAAACGTTCCTCGATTTAGAAGGAGAAGGCATAGAACCTACAGTATTTCATAGCGACCCAATTTCTGTGTCAATTCGTCATTGTGAGGGATCGACAGATGCAATAAAGGAGGAATAGTAAATCCGAAAAGAGATACTCGCCTCCCAATATAAGATCCTGTCGTTGCCATAGAAACGTTCCTCGATTTAGAAAGAGAAGGCATAGAACCTATAGTATTCCATAGCGACGCAATTTCTGTGTTAATTCGTCATTGTGAGGGATCGACGGATGCAATAAAGAAGGAATAGTGCATCCGAAAAGATATAATTGCCTCCCAATATAAGATCCTGTCGTTGCCATAGAAACGTTCCTCGATTTAGAAAGAGAAGGCATAGAACCGATAGTATTCCATAGCGACGCAATGAATGTGTTAATTCGTCATTGTGAGGGATCGAGCGATGCAATAACGAAGGAATAGTGCATCTGAAAAGAGATATTCGCCTCCTAATAGAAGATCCTGTCGTTGCCATTGTAACGTTCCTCGATTTAGAAAGAAAAGACATAGAACCTATAGTATTTCATAGCGACGCAATTTCTGTGCTAATTCGTCATTGTGAAGGATCGACGGATGCAATAAAGAAGGAATAGTGCATCCGAAAAGAGATACTCGCCCTCCAATATAAGATTCTGTCGTTGCCATAGGAACGTTCCTCGATTTAGAAAGAGAAGTATACAACCTATAATATATCATAGCGACGCAATTTCTGTGTTAATTCGCCAATGTGTGTGATGGAGGGATGCAATAAAGAAGGAATAGTGCATCCGAAAAGAGATACCCGCCTCCCAATAGAAGATCCTTTCGTTGCTATAGAAACGTTCCTCGATTTAGAAAGAGAAGGCATAGAGCATACAGTATTTCATAGCGACGCAATTTCTGTGTTAATTCGTCAATGTGGGTGATGGAGGAACGCGATAAAGAAGGAATAGTGCATCCGAAAAGATATACTCACCTTTCAACATAAGCCCCTAACGTTGCCATAGAAACGTTCCTCGATTTAGAAAGAAAATGGATAGAAACTATAGTATTTTATAGCGACGCAATTTCTGTGTTAATTCCATATTGTGAGGGATCGACGGATGCAATAAAGAAGGAACAGTGCATCCAAAAAGAGATACTCGCCCCCCAATATAACATCCTGTCGTTACCATAGAATCGTTCCTCGATTTAGAAAGAGAAGGCATAGAACCTATAGTATTTCATAGCGACGCAATGAATGTGTTAATTCGTCATTGTGAGGGATCTACCGATGCAATAACGAAGGAATAGAGCATCCGAAAAGTGATACTCGCCTCCTAATAGAAGATCCTGTCGTTTCCATTGTAACGTTCCTCGTTATAGAAAGACAAGGCATAGAACCTACAGTATTAAATAGCGACGCAATTTCTATGCTAATTCTTCGTTGTGAGGGATCGACGGATGCAATAAGGAAGAAATAGTGCATCCGAAAAGAGATACTCTCCTCCCAATATAAGATCCTGTCGTTGCCATAGAAACGTTCCTCGATTTCGAAAGAGAAGGCATAGATCCTACAGTATTTCATAGCGACATAATTTCTGTGTCAATTCGTCATTGTGAGGGATCGACAGATGCAATAAAGAAGGAATAGTAAATCCGAAAAGAGATACTCGCATCCCAATATAAGATCGTGTCGTTGGCATAGAAACGTCCCTCGATTTTGAAAGAGATGGCATAGGACATATCATATTTCATAGCGACCCATTTTTTGTGTTAATTCGTCATTGTGAGGCATCGACGGATGTAAAACAGAAAGAATAGTGCATCCGAAAAGAGATACTCACCTCCCAATATAAGATCCTGTCGTTGCCATAGAAACGTTCCTCGATATAGAAACAGAAGGCATTGAACCTATAGTATTTCATATCGACGCAGTTTCTGTGTTAATTCGTCATTGTGAGGGATCGACGGATGCAATAAAGAAAAAAGTGTGCATCCGAAAAGAGATACTCACCTCCCAATATAATATCCTGACGTTGCCATAGAAACATTCCTCGATTTAGAAAGAGAAGACATAGAACCTATAGTATTTCATAGCGACGCAATTTCTGTGTTAATTCGTCATTGTGAGGAATCGACGGATGCAATAAAGAAGGAATAGTGCATCCGAAAAGAGATACGCGCCCTCCAATATAAGATCCTGTCGTTGCCATATAAAGGTTCCTCGATTTAGAAAGAGAATGCATAGAAACTATAGTATTTTATAGCGACGCAATTTCTGTGTTAATTCCATATTGTGAGGGATCGACGGATGCAATAAAGAAGGAAAAGTGCATCCAAAAAGAGATACTCACCTCCCAAAATAAGATCCTGTCGTTGCCATAGAAACGTTCCTCGATTCAGAAAGAGAAGGCATAGATTCTACAGTATTTCATAGCGACGCATTTTCTGTGTTAATTCGTCATTGTGAGGGATCGACGGATGCAATAAAGAAGGAATTGTGCATCCGAAAAGAGATACTCGCCTCACAATAGAAGATCCTGTCGTTGCCATAGAAACGTTCCTCGATTTTGAAAGTGAATGCATAGAACCTATAGTATTTCATAGCGAAGCAATTCCTGTGTTAATTCGCCAATGTGGGTGATGCAGGGACGCGATAAAAAAGGTATAGTGAATCCGAAAAGAGATACTCGCCTCCCAATATAAGATCCAGTCGTTGGCATAGAAACGTCCCTCGATTTAGAAAGAGATGTCATAGAACCAATAGTATCTCATAGCGACGCAATTTCTGTGTTAATTCGTTATTGTGAGGAATCGACGGATGCAGTAAAGAAGGACTATTGCATCCAAAAAGATATACTAACCTCGCAATATAAGATCCTGTCGTTGCCATAGAAACATTCCCCGATTTAGAAGGAGAAGTCATAGAACCTATAGTATTTCATAGCGACGCAGTGAATGTGTTAATTCGTCATTGTGGGGGATCGACCGATGCAATAACGAAGGAATAGTGCATCCGAAAAGAGATACTCGCCTCCTAATAGAAGATCCTGTCGTTGCCATTGTAACGTTCCTCGATTTAGAAAGACAAGGCATAGAACCTACAGTATTTCATAGCGACGCAATTTCTGTGCTTATTCGTCATTGTCAGGGATCGACGGATGCAATAAAGAAGGAATAGTGCATCCGAAAAGAGATACTCGCCCTCCAGTATAAGATCCTGTCGTAGCCATAGAAACGTTCCTTTATTTAGAAAGAGAAGGCATAGAAACTAAAGCATTTCATAGCGACGCAAATTGTGTGTTAATTCGTCATTGTGAGGGATCGACAGATGCAATAAATGAGGAATAGTAAATCCGAAAAGAGATACTCGCCTCCCAATATAATTTCCTGTCGTTGCCATAGAAACGTTCCTCGATTTAGAAAGAGAAGGCATAGAACCTGTAGTATTCCATAGCGACGCAATTTCTGTTTTAATTCGTCATTGTGAGGGATCGACGGATGCAATAAAGAAGGAATAGTGCATCCGAAAAGATATAATTGCCTCCCAATATAAGATCCTGTCGTTGCCATAGAAACGTTCCTCGATTTAGAAAGAGAAGGCATAGAACCGATAGTATTCCATAGCGACGCAATGAATGTGTTAATTCGTCATTGTGAGGGATCGAGCGATGCAATAACGAAGGAATAGTGCATCTGAAAAGAGATATTCGCCTCCTAATAGAAGATCCTGTCGTTGCCATTGTAACGTTCCTCGATTTAGAAAGAAAAGACATAGAACCTATAGTATTTCATAGCGACGCAATTTCTGTGCTAATTCGTCATTGTGAAGGATCGACGGATGCAATAAAGAAGGAATAGTGCATCCGAAAAGAGATACTCGCCCTCCAATATAAGATCCTGTCGTTGCCATAGGAACGTTCCTCGATTTAGAAAGAGAAGTATACAACCTATAATATATCATAGCGACGCAACTTCTGTGTTAATTCGCCAATGTGGGTGATGGAGGGATGCAATAAAGAAGGAATAGTGCATCCGAAAAGAGATACTCGCCTCCCAATACAAGATCCTTTCGTTGCTATAGAAATGTTACTCGATTTAGAAAGAGAAGGCATAGAGCATATAGTATTTCATTGCGACGCAATTTCTGTGTTAATTCGTTAATGTGGGTGATGGAGGAACGCGAGAAAGAAGGAATAGTGCATCCGAAAAGATATACTCGCCTCCCAATAGAAGATACTGTCGTTGCCATAGAAACGTTCCTCGATCTAGAAAGAGAAGGCATAGAACCTATAGCATTTCATAGCGACGCAATTTCTGTGTTAATTCGTCATTGTGAGGGATCGACGGTTGCAATAAAGAGGGAATAGTGCAGCTGAAAAGAGATACTCGCCTCCAAATATAAGATCCGTTCGTTGCCATATTAACGTTCCTCGATTTAAAAAGAGAAGGCATAGAGACTATAGTATTTCACAGCGACGCAATTTCTGTGTTAATTCATCATTGTGAGAGATCGACGGATGCAATACAGAAGGAATAGTGCATCCGAAAAGAGATACTCGCCTCCCAATAGGAGAACCTCTCGTTGCCATAGAAACGTTCCTCGATCTAGAAAGAGAAGGCATAGAACCTATAGTATTTCATAGCGACGCAATTTCTGTGTTAATTCGTCATTGTGAGGGATCGACGGATGCAATAAAGAAGGAGTAGTGCATTCGAAAAGAGATACTCACCTCCCAATAGAAGATCCTGTCGTTGCCATAGAAACGTTCCGCGATTTAGAAAGAGAAAACATAGAACTTATCGTATTTCATAGCGACGCAATTTATGTGTTAATTCGTCATTGTGTGGGATCGACGGTGTGCAATAAAGAAGGAATAGTGCATCCGAAAAGAGATACTCGCCGCCCAGTAGAGGATGCTGTCGTTGCCATAGAAACGTTCCTCGATTTAGGAATAGAAAGGCATGGAACCTATAGTATTTCATAGCGACGCAATGAATGTGTTAATTCGTCATAGTGGGGGATCGACCGATGCAATAACGAAGGTATAGTGCATCCGAAAAGAGATACTCGCCTCCTAATTGAAGATCCTGTCGTTGCCATTGTAACGTTCCTCGATTTAGAAAGACAAGGCATAGAACCTACAGTATTTCATAGCGACGCAATTTCTGTGCTAATACGTCATTGTCAGGGATCGACGGATGCAATAAAGAAGGAATAGTGCATCCGAAATGAGATACTCGCCCTCCAATATAAGATCCTGTCGTTGCCATAGAAACGTTCCTTTATTTAGAAAGAGAATGCATAGAAACTAAAGCATTTCACAGCGACGCAATTTGTGTGTTAATTCGTCATTGTGAGGGATCGACGGATGCAATAAAGAAAGAATAGTGCATCCAAAAAGAGATACTCGCCTCGCAATAGAAGGTCCTGTCGTTGCCATAGAAACGTTCCTCGATTTAGAAAGAGAAGGCACAGAACCTACAGTATTTCATAGAGACGCAATTTCTGTGTTAATTCTTCATACTGAGGGATAGACGGAGGCAATAAAGAAGGAATAGTGCATCCGAAGAGAGATACTCGACTTAAAATATAAGATCCGGTCGTTGCCATAGAAACGTTCCTCGATTTAGAAGGAGAAGGCATAGAACCTAAAGCATTTCATAGCGACGCAATTTGTGTGTTAATTCGTCATTGTGAGGGATCGACGGATGCAATAAAGAAGGAATAGTAAATCCGAAAAGAGATACTCGCCTCCCAATATAAGATCCTTTCACTGCCATAGAAACGTTCCTCGATTTAGAAAGAGATGGATAGAACCTATAATATATCATAGCGTCGCAATTTCTGTGTTAATTCGTCAATGTGGGTGATGGAGGGATGCAATAAAGAAGGAATAGTGCATCCGAAAAGAGATACTCGCCTTCCAATAGAAGATCCTGTCGTTGCCATAGAAACGTTCTTCGATATAGAAAGAGAAGTCATAGATTCTACAGTATTTCGTAGCGACGCATTTTCTGTGTTAATTCGTCATTTGAGGGATCGGCAGATGCAATGAAGAAGGAATAGTGCAACCGAAAAGAGATACTCGCCTCACAATAGAAGATCCAGTCGTTGCCATAGAAACGTTCCTCGATTTAGAAAGTGAAGGCATAGAACCTATAGTATTTCATAGCGGATCAATTCCTGTGTTAATTCGTCAATGTGGGTGATGGAGGCGCGATAAAGAAGGAATAGTGTATCCGAAAAGAGATACTCGCCTCCCAATAGAAGATCCTGTCGTTGCCATAGAAACGTTCCTCGATTTAGAAAGAGAAGGCATAGAGCCTATGGTATTTAATAGCGACGCAATGTCTGTGTTAATTCGTCATTGTGAGGGATCGACGGATGCAATAAAGAAGGAATATTGCATCCAAAAAGATATACTAACCTCGCAATATAAGATCCTGTCGTTGTCATAGAAACGTTCCTCGATTTAGAAAGAGAAGGCATAGAACCTAAAGCATTTCATAGCGACGCAATTTGTGTGTTAATTAGTCATTGTGAGGGATCGACGGATGCAATAAAGAAGGAATAGTGCATCCAAAAAGAGATACTCTCGTGTCAATAGAAGATCCTGTCGTTGCCCTAGAAACGTTCCTGGATTGAGAAAGAGAAGGCATAGAACCTACGGTATTTCATAGCGACCCAATTTCTGTGTCAATTCGTCATTGTGAGGGATCGACGGATGCAATAAAGAAGGAATAGTGCATCCAAAAAGAGATACTCGCGTGTCAATAGAAGATCCTGTCGTTGCCATAGAAACGTTCCTCGATTTTGAAAGACAAGGCATAGAACCTACAGTATTTCATAGCGACGCAATTTCTGTGTTAATTCTTCATGGTGAGGGATCGACGGAGGCAATAAAGAAGGAATAGAGCATACGAAAAGAGATACTCGCCTCAAAAAATAAGATCCGGTCGTTGCCATACAAACGTTCGTCGATTTAGAAACAGAAGGCATGGAGCCTATAGGTTTTCATAGCGACGCAATTTCTGTGTTAATTCATCATTGTGATGGATCGAAAGATGCAATAAAGAAGGAATAGTGCATCCGAAAAGAGATACGCGCCCTCCAATATAAGATCCTGTCGTTGCCATAGAAATGTTCCTTTATTTAGAAAGAGAAGGCATAGAACGTACAGTATTTCATAGCGACCCAATTTCTGTGTCAATTCGTCATTGTGAGGGATCGACAGATGCAATAAAAAAGGAATAGTACATCCGAAATCAGATACTCGCCTCCCAATATAAGATCCTCTCACTGCCATAGAAACGTTCCTCGATCTAGATAGTGAAGGAATAGAACCTATAGTATTTCATAGCGACGCAATTTCTGTGTTAATTCGTCATTGTAAGGGATCGATGGATGCAATAAAGAAGGAATAGTGCATCCGAAAAGAGATACTCGCCTCCCAATATAAGATCCTGTCGTTGCCATAGAAACGTTACTCGATTTAGAAAGAGAAGGCATAGAGCCTATAGTATTTAATAGCGACGCAATGTCTGTATAATTTGTCATTGTGAGGGATCGACGGATGCAATAAAGAAGGGTTAGTGCATCCGAAAAGAGATACTCGCCTCCCAATATAAGATCCAGACGTTGCCATCGAAACGTTCCTCGATTTAGAAAGATAAGGCATAGAACCTACAGTATTTCATAGCGACGCAATTTCTGTGTTAATTCCATATTGTGAGGGATCGAAAGATGCAAAAAGAAGGAATAGTGCATCCGAAAAGAGAACTCGCCTCCCAATAGAAGAACACGTCGTTGCCATAGAAACGTTCCTCGATATAGAAAGAGAAGGCATAGAACCTATAGTATTTCATAGCGACGAAACATCTGTGTAAATTCGTGAATGTGGGTGATGGAGGGATGCAATAAAGAAGGAATAGTGAATCCGAAAAGAGATACTCGCCTCCCAATACAAGATCCAGTCGTTGGCACAGAAACGTCCCTCGATTTAGAAAGAGAAGGCATAGAACCTATAGTATTTCATAGCGACGCAATTTCTGTGTTAATTCCTCATTGTGAGGGATCGACGGATGCAATAAAGAAGGAATAGTGCATCCGAAAAGATATACTAACCTCGCAATATAAGATCCTGTCGTTGCCATAGAAACGTTCCTCGATTTAGAAGGAGAAGTCATAGAACCTATAGTATTTCATAGCGACGCAATTTCTGTGTTAATTCATCATTGTGAGGGATCGACCGATGCAATAACGAATGAATAGTGAATCCGAAAAGAGATACTCGCCTCCTAATAGAATATCGTGTCGTTGTCATTGTAACGTTCCTCGATTTAGAAAG
The DNA here is from genome assembly GCF_023864275.1 of Schistocerca cancellata. Classification (NCBI taxonomy): domain Eukaryota; kingdom Metazoa; phylum Arthropoda; class Insecta; order Orthoptera; family Acrididae; genus Schistocerca; species Schistocerca cancellata. Next base: position 5,111,659 of record NW_026046791.1, on the reverse strand, counting down.
CCAAGGCATAGAACCTACAGTTTTTCATAGCGACGCAATTTCTGTGCTAATTCTTCATTGTCAGGGTCGACGGATATAATAAAGAAGGAATAATGCATCCGAAAAGAGATACTCGCCCTCCAATATAAGATCCTTTCGTTGCCATAGAAACTATCCTTTATTTAGAAAGAGACGGCATAGAAACTAAAGCATTTCATAGCGACGCAATTTGTGTGTTAATTCGTCATTGTGAGGGATCGACTGATGCAATAAAAAAGGAATAGTGCATCCAAAAAGAGATATTCGCCTCGCAATAGAAGCTCCTGTCGTTGCCATAGAAACGTTCCTCGATTTAGAAAGACAAAGCCTAGAACCTACAGTATTTCATAGAGACGCAATTTCTGTGCTAATGCGTCATTGTCAGGGATCGACAGATGCAATAAAGAAGGAATAGTGCATCGGAAAAGAGATACTAGCCTCGTAATATAAGATCCTGTCGTTGCCATAGAAACGTTCCTCGATTTAGAAGGAGAAGTCATAGAACCTATAGTATTTCATAGCGACGCAATTTGTGTGTTAATTCGTCATTGTGAGGGATCGACTGATGCAATTAAGAAGGAATAGTGCATCCAAAAAGAGATACTCGCTTCGCAATAGAAGATCCTGTCGTTGCCATAGAAACGTTCCTCGATTTAGAAAGACAAAGCCTAGAACCTATAGTATTTCATAGCGACGCAATTTCTGTGCTAATGCGTCATTGTCAGGGATCGACAGATGCAATAAAGAAGGAATAGTGAATCCGAAAAGAGATACTCGCTTCCCAATAGAAGAACATGTCGTTGCGTTCCTCGATTTTAAAAGAGATGGCACAGAACCTATAGTACTTCATAGCGACGCAATTTCTGTGTTAATTCGTCATTGTGAGGGATCGACTGATGCAATTAAGAAGGAATAGTGCATCCAAAAAGAGATACTCGCTTCGCAATAGAAGATCCTGTCGTTGCCATAGAAACGTTCCTCGATTCAGAAAGAGAAGGCATAGATTCTACAGTATTTCATAGCGACGCATTTTCTGTGTTAATTCGTCATTGTGAGGGATCGACGGATGCAATAAAGAAGGAATTGTGCATCCGAAAAGTGATACTCGCCTCACAATAGAAGATCCTGTCGTTGCCATAGAAACGTTCCTCGATTTTGAAAGTGAATGCATAGAACCTATAGTATTTCATAGCGAAGCAATTCCTGTGTTAATTCGCCAATGTGGGTGATGCAGGGACGCGATAAAAAAGGTATAGTGAATCCGAAAAGAGATACTCGCCTCCCAATATAAGATCCAGTCGTTGGCATAGAAACGTCCCTCGATTTAGAAAGAGATGTCATAGAACCTATAGTATCTCATAGCGACGCAATTTCTGTGTTAATTCGTTATTGTGAGGAATCGACGGATGCAGTAAAGAAGGACTATTGCATCCAAAAAGATATACTAACCTCGCAATATAAGATCCTGTCGTTGCCATAGAAACATTCCCCGATTTAGAAGGAGAAGTCATAGAACCTATAGTATTTCATAGCGACGCAGTGAATGTGTTAATTCGTCATTGTGGGGGATCGACCGATGCAATAACGAAGGAATAGTGCATCCGAAAAGAGATACTCGCCTCCTAATAGAAGATCCTGTCGTTGCCATTGTAACGTTCCTCGATTTAGAAAGACAAGGCATAGAACCTACAGTATTTCATAGCGACGCAATTTCTGTGCTAATTCGTCATTGTCAGGGATCGACGGATGCAATAAAGAAGGAATAGTGCATCCGAAAAGAGATACTCGCCCTCCAGTATAAGATCCTGTCGTAGCCATAGAAACGTTCCTTTATTTAGAAAGAGAAGGCATAGAAACTAAAGCATTTCATAGCGACGCAAATTGTGTGTTAATTCGTCATTGTGAGGGATCGACGGATGCAATAAAGAAGGAATAGTGAATCCAAAAAGAGATACTCGCCTCGCAATAGAAGATCCTGTCGTTGCCATAGAAACGTTCCTCGATTTAGAAAGAGAAGGCATAGAACCTACAGTATTTCATAGCGACCCAATTTCTGTGTCAATTCGTCATTGTGTGGGATCGACAGATGCAATAAAGAAGGAATAGTAAATCTGAAAAGAGATACTCGCCTTCTAATAGAAGATCCTGTCGTTGGCATTGAAACGTTCCTCGATTTAGAAAGAGAAGGCATACAACCTACAGTATTTCATAGCGACCCAATTTCTGTGTCAATTCGTCATTGTGAGGGATCGACAGATGCAATAAATGAGGAATAGTAAATCCGAAAAGAGATACTCGCCTCCCAATATAAGATCCTGTCGTTGCCATAGAAACGTTCCTCGATTTAGAAAGAGAAGGCATAGAACCTACAGTATTCCATAGCGACGCAATTTCTGTTTTAATTCGTCATTGTGAAGGATCGACGGATGCAATAAAGAAGGAATAGTGCATCGGAAAAGATATAATTGCCTCCCAATATAAGATCCTGTCGTTGCCATAGAAACGTTCCTCGATTTAGAAAGAGAAGGCATAGAACCGATAGTATTCCATAGCGACGCAATGAATGCGTTAATTCGTCATTGTGAGGGATCGAGCGATGCAATAACGAAGGAATAGTGCATCTGAAAAGAGATATTCGCCTCCTAATAGAAGATCCTGTCGTTGCCATTGTAACGTTCCTCGATTTAGAAAGAAAAGACATAGAACCTATAGTATTTCATAGCGACGCAATTTCTGTGCTAATTCGTCATTGTGAAGGATCGACGGATGCAATAAAGAAGGAATAGTGCATCCGAAAAGAGATACTCGCCCTCCAATATAAGATCCTGTCGTTGCCATAGGAACGTTCCTCGATTTAGAAAGAGAAGTATACAACCTATAATATATCATAGCGACGCAACTTCTGTGTTAATTCGCCAATGTGGGTGATGGAGGGATGCAATAAAGAAGGAATAGTGCATCCGAAAAGAGATACTCGCCTCCCAATACAAGATCCTTTCGTTGCTATAGAAATGTTACTCGATTTAGAAAGAGAAGGCATAGAGCATATAGTATTTCATTGCGACGCAATTTCTGTGTTAATTCGTCAATGTGGGTGATGGAGGAACGCGAGAAAGAAGGAATAGTGCATCCGAAAAGATATACTCGCCTCCCAATAGAAGATACTGTCGTTGCCATAGAAACGTTCCTCGATCTAGAAAGAGAAGGCATAGAACCTATAGCATTTCATAGCGACGCAATTTCTGTGTTAATTCGTCATTGTGAGGGATCGACGGTTGCAATAAAGAGGGAATAGTGCAGCTGAAAAGAGATACTCGCCTCCAAATATAAGATCCGTTCGTTGCCATATAAACGTTCCTCGATTTAAAAAGAGAAGGCATAGAGACTATAGTATTTCACAGCGACGCAATTTCTGTGTTAATTCATCATTGTGAGAGATCGACGGATGCAATACAGAAGGAATAGTGCATCCGAAAAGAGATACTCGCCTCCCAATAGGAGAACCTCTCGTTGCCATAGAAACGTTCCTCGATCTAGAAAGAGAAGGCATAGAACCTATAGTATTTCATAGCGACGCAATTTCTGTGTTAATTCGTCATTGTGAGGGATCGACGGATGCAATAAAGAAGGAGTAGTGCATTCGAAAAGAGATACTCACCTCCCAATACAAGATCCTGTCGTTGCCATAGAAACGTTCCGCGATTTAGAAAGAGAAAACATAGAACTTATCGTATTTCATAGCGACGCAATTTATGTGTTAATTCGTCATTGTGTGGGATCGACGGTGTGCAATAAAGAAGGAATAGTGCATCCGAAAAGAGATACTCGCCTCCCAGTAGAGGATGCTGTCGTTGCCATAGAAACGTTCCTCGATTTAGGAATAGAAAGGCATGGAACCTATAGTATTTCATAGCGACGCAATGAATGTGTTAATTCGTCATAGTGGGGGATCGACCGATGCAATAACGAAGGTATAGTGCATCCGAAAAGAGATACTCGCCTCCTAATTGAAGATCCTGTCGTTGCCATTGTAACGTTCCTCGATTTAGAAAGACAAGGCATAGAACCTACAGTATTTCATAGCGACGCAATTTCTGTGCTAATACGTCATTGTTAGGGATCGACGGATGCAATAAAGAAGGAATAGTGCATCCGAAATGAGATACTCGCCCTCCAATATAAGATCCTGTCGTTGCCATAGAAACGTTCCTTTATTTAGAAAGAGAATGCATAGAAACTAAAGCATTTCACAGCGACGCAATTTGTGTGTTAATTCGTCATTGTGAGGGATCGACGGATGCAATAAAGAAAGAATAGTGCATCCAAAAAGAGATACTCGCCTCGCAATAGAAGGTCCTGTCGTTGCCATAGAAACGTTCCTCGATTTAGAAAGAGAAGGCACAGAACCTACAGTATTTCATAGAGACGCAATTTCTGTGTTAATTCTTCATACTGAGGGATAGACGGAGGCAATAAAGAAGGAATAGTGCATCCGAAGAGAGATACTCGACTTAAAATATAAGATCCGGTCGTTGCCATAGAAACGTTCCTCGATTTAGAAGGAGAAGGCATAGAACCTAAAGCATTTCATAGCGACGCAATTTGTGTGTTAATTCGTCATTGTGAGGGATCGACGGATGCAATAAAGAAGGAATAGTAAATCCGAAAAGAGATACTGGCCCCCAATATAAGATCCTTTCACTGCCATAGAAACGTTCCTCGATTTAGAAAGAGATGGATAGAACCTATAATATTTCATAGCGTCGCAATTTCTGTGTTAATTCGTCAATGTGGGTGATGGAGGGATGCAATAAAGAAGGAATAGTGCATCCGAAAAGAGATACTCGCCTTCCAATAGAAGATCTTGTCGTTGCCATAGAAACGTTCTTCGATATAGAAAGAGAAGTCATAGATTCTACAGTATTTCGTAGCGACGCATTTTCTGTGTTAATTCGTCATTTGAGGGATCGGCAGATGCAATGAAGAAGGAATAGTGCAACCGAAAAGAGATACTCGCCTCACAATAGAAGATCCAGTCGTTGCCATACAAACGTTCCTCGATTTAGAAAGTGAAGGTATAGAACCTATAGTATTTCATAGCGGATCAATTCCTGTGTTAATTCGTCAATGTGGGTGATGGAGGCGCGATAAAGAAGGAATAGTGTATCCGAAAAGAGATACTCGCCTCCCAATAGAAGATCCTGTCGTTGCCATAGAAACGTTCCTCGATTTAGAAAGAGAAGGCATAGAGCCTATGGTATTTAATAGCGACGCAATGTCTGTGTTAATTCGTCATTGTGAGGGATCGACGGATGCAATAAAGAAGGAATATTGCATCCGAAAAGATATACTAACCTCGCAATATAAGATCCTGTCGTTGTCATAGAAACGTTCCTCGATTTAGAAAGAGAAGGCATAGAACCTAAAGCATTTCATAGCGACGCAATTTGTGTGTTAATTAGTCATTGTGAGGGATCGACGGATGCAATAAAGAAGGAATAGTGCATCCAAAAAGAGATACTCGCGTGTCAATAGAAGATCCTGTCGTTGCCCTAGAAACGTTCCTGGATTGAGAAAGAGAAGGCATAGAACCTACGGTATTTCATAGCGACCCAATTTCTGTGTCAATTCGTCATTGTGAGGGATCGACGGATGCAATAAAGAAGGAATAGTGCATCCAAAAAGAGATACTCGCGTGTCAATAGAAGATCCTGTCGTTGCCATAGAAACGTTCCTCGATTTTGAAAGACAAGGCATAGAACCTACAGTATTTCATAGCGACGCAATTTCTGTGTTAATTCATCATGGTGAGGGATCGACGGAGGCAATAAAGAAGGAATAGAGCATACGAAAAGAGATACTCGCCTCAAAAAATAAGATCCGGTCGTTGCCATACAAACGTTCGTCGATTTAGAAACAGAAGGCATGGAGCCTATAGTATTTCATAGCGACGCAATTTCTGTGTTAATACATCATTGTGATGGATCGAAAGATGCAATAAAGAAGGAATAGTGCATCCGAAAAGAGATACGCGCCCTCCAATATAAGATCCTGTCGTTGCCATATAAATGTTCCTTTATTTAGAAAGAGAAGGCATAGAACGTACAGTATTTCATAGCGACCCAATTTCTGTGTCAATTCGTCATTGTGAGGGATCGACAGATGCAATAAAAAAGGAATAGTACATCCGAAATCAGATACTCGCCTCCCAATATAAGATCCTCTCACTGCCATAGAAACGTTCCTCGATCTAGATAGTGAAGGAATAGAACCTATAGTATTTCATAGCGACGCAATTTCTGTGTTAATTCGTCATTGTAAGGGATCGATGGATGCAATAAAGAAGGAATAGTGCATCCGAAAAGAGATACTCGCCTCCCAATATAAGATCCTGTCGTTGCCATAGAAACGTTACTCGATTTAGAAAGAGAAGGCATAGAGCCTATAGTATTTAATAGCGACGCAATGTCTGTATAATTTGTCATTGTGAGGGATCGACGGATGCAATAAAGAAGGGTTAGTGCATCCGAAAAGAGATACTCGCCTCCCAATATAAGATCCAGACGTTGCCATCGAAACGTTCCTCGATTTAGAAAGATAAGGCATAGAACCTACAGTATTTCATAGCGACGCAATTTCTGTGTTAATTCCATATTGTGAGGGATCGAAAGATGCAAAAAGAAGGAATAGTGCATCCGAAAAGAGAACTCGCCTCCCAATAGAAGAACACGTCGTTGCCATAGAAACGTTCCTCGATATAGAAAGAGAAGGCATAGAACCTATAGTATTTCATAGCGACGAAACATCTGTGTAAATTCGTGAATGTGGGTGATGGAGGGATGCAATAAAGAAGGAATAGTGAATCCGAAAAGAGATACTCGCCTCCCAATACAAGATCCAGTCGTTGGCACAGAAACGTCCCTCGATTTAGAAAGAGAAGGCATAGAACCTATAGTATTTCATAGCGACGCAATTTCTGTGTTAATTCCTCATTGTGAGGGATCGACGGATGCAATAAAGAAGGAATAGTGCATCCGAAAAGATATACTAACCTCGCAATATAAGATCCTGTCGTTGCCATAGAAACGTTCCTCGATTTAGAAGGAGAAGTCATAGAACCTATAGTATTTCATAGCGACGCAATTTCTGTGTTAATTCATCATTGTGAGGGATCGACCGATGCAATAACGAATGAATAGTGAATCCGAAAAGAGATACTCGCCTCCTAATAGAAGATCGTGTCGTTGTCATTGTAACGTTCCTCGATTTAGAAAGCCAAGGCATAGAACCTACAGTTTTTCATAGCGACGCAATTTCTGTGCTAATTCTTCATTGTCAGGGTCGACGGATATAATAAAGAAGGAATAATGCATCCGAAAAGAGATACTCGCCCTCCAATATAAGATCCTTTCGTTGCCATAGAAACTATCCTTTATTTAGAAAGAGACGGCATAGAAACTAAAGCATTTCATAGCGACGCAATTTGTGTGTTAATTCGTCATTGTGAGGGATCGACTGATGCAATAAAAAAGGAATAGTGCATCCAAAAAGAGATACTCGCCTCGCAATAGAAGCTCCTGTCGTTGCCATAGAAACGTTCCTCGATTTAGAAAGACAAAGCCTAGAACCTACAGTATATCATAGCGACGCAATTTCTGTGCTAATGCGTCATTGTCAGGGATCGACAGATGCAATAAAGAAGGAATAGTGCATCGGAAAAGAGATACTAGCCTCGTAATATAAGATCCTGTCGTTGCCATAGAAACGTTCCTCGATTTAGAAGGAGAAGTCATAGAACCTATAGTATTTCATAGCGACGCAATTTGTGTGTTAATTCGTCATTGTGAGGGATCGACTGATGCAATTAAGAAGGAATAGTGCATCCAAAAAGAGATACTCGCTTCGCAATAGAAGATCCTGTCGTTGCCATAGAAACGTTCCTCGATTTAGAAAGACAAAGCCTAGAACCTATAGTATTTCATAGCGACCCAATTTCTGTGTCAATTCGTCATTGTGAGGGATCGACGGATGCAATAAAGAAGGAATAGTGCATCCAAAAAGAGATACTCGCGTGTCAATAGAAGATCCTGTCGTTGCCATAGAAACGTTCCTCGATTTTGAAAGACAAGGCATATAACCTACAGTATTTCATAGCGACGCAATTTCTGTGTTAATTCATCATGGTGAGGGATCGACGGAGGCAATAAAGAAGGAATAGAGCATACGAAAAGAGATACTCGCCTCAAAAAATAAGATCCGGTCGTTGCCATACAAACGTTCGTCGATTTAGAAACAGAAGGCATGGAGCCTATAGTATTTCATAGCGACGCAATTTCTGTGTTAATTCATCATTGTGATGGATCGAAAGATGCAATAAAGAAGGAATAGTGCATCCGAAAAGAGATACGCGCCCTCCAATATAAGATCCTGTCGTTGCCATATAAATGTTCCTTTATTTAGAAAGAGAAGGCATAGAACGTACAGTATTTCATAGCGACCCAATTTCTGTGTCAATTCGTCATTGTGAGGGATCGACAGATGCAATAAAAAAGGAATAGTACATCCGAAATCAGATACTCGCCTCCCAATATAAGATCCTCTCACTGCCATAGAAACGTTCCTCGATCTAGATAGTGAAGGAATAGAACCTATAGTATTTCATAGCGACGCAATTTCTGTGTTAATTCGTCATTGTAAGGGATCGATGGATGCAATAAAGAAGGAATAGTGCATCCGAAAAGAGATACTCGCCTCCCAATATAAGATCCTGTCGTTGCCATAGAAACGTTACTCGATTTAGAAAGAGAAGGCATAGAGCCTATAGTATTTAATAGCGACGCAATGTCTGTATAATTTGTCATTGTGAGGGATCGACGGATGCAATAAAGAAGGGTTAGTGCATCCGAAAAGAGATACTCGCCTCCCAATATAAGATCCAGACGTTGCCATCGAAACGTTCCTCGATTTAGAAAGATAAGGCATAGAACCTACAGTATTTCATAGCGACGCAATTTCTGTGTTAATTCCATATTGTGAGGGATCGAAAGATGCAAAAAGAAGGAATAGTGCATCCGAAAAGAGAACTCGCCTCCCAATAGAAGAACACGTCGTTGCCATAGAAACGTTCCTCGATATAGAAAGAGAAGGCATAGAACCTATAGTATTTCATAGCGACGAAACATCTGTGTAAATTCGTGAATGTGGGTGATGGAGGGATGCAATAAAGAAGGAATAGTGAATCCGAAAAGAGATACTCGCCTCCCAATACAAGATCCAGTCGTTGGCACAGAAACGTCCCTCGATTTAGAAAGAGAAGGCATAGAACCTATAGTATTTCATAGCGACGCAATTTCTGTGTTAATTCCTCATTGTGAGGGATCGACGGATGCAATAAAGAAGGAATAGTGCATCCGAAAAGATATACTAACCTCGCAATATAAGATCCTGTCGTTGCCATAGAAACGTTCCTCGATTTAGAAGGAGAAGTCATAGAACCTATAGTATTTCATAGCGACGCAATTTCTGTGTTAATTCATCATTGTGAGGGATCGACCGATGCAATAACGAATGAATAGTGAATCCGAAAAGAGATACTCGCCTCCTAATAGAAGATCGTGTCGTTGTCATTGTAACGTTCCTCGATTTAGAAAGCCAAGGCATAGAACCTACAGTTTTTCATAGCGACGCAATTTCTGTGCTAATTCTTCATTGTCAGGGTCGACGGATATAATAAAGAAGGAATAATGCATCCGAAAAGAGATACTCGCCCTCCAATATAAGATCCTTTCGTTGCCATAGAAACTATCCTTTATTTAGAAAGAGACGGCATAGAAACTAAAGCATTTCATAGCGACGCAATTTGTGTGTTAATTCGTCATTGTGAGGGATCGACTGATGCAATAAAAAAGGAATAGTGCATCCAAAAAGAGATACTCGCCTCGCAATAGAAGCTCCTGTCGTTGCCATAGAAACGTTCCTCGATTTAGAAAGACAAAGCCTAGAACCTACAGTATATCATAGCGACGCAATTTCTGTGCTAATGCGTCATTGTCAGGGATCGACAGATGCAATAAAGAAGGAATAGTGCATCGGAAAAGAGATACTAGCCTCGTAATATAAGATCCTGTCGTTGCCATAGAAACGTTCCTCGATTTAGAAGGAGAAGTCATAGAACCTATAGTATTTCATAGCGACGCAATTTGTGTGTTAATTCGTCATTGTGAGGGATCGACTGATGCAATTAAGAAGGAATAGTGCATCCAAAAAGAGATACTCGCTTCGCAATAGAAGATCCTGTCGTTGCCATAGAAACGTTCCTCGATTTAGAAAGACAAAGCCTAGAACCTATAGTATTTCATAGCGACGCAATTTCTGTGCTAATGCGTCATTGTCAGGGATCGACAGATGCAATAAAGAAGGAATAGTGAATCCGAAAAGAGATACTCGCTTCCCAATAGAAGAACATGTCGTTGCGTTCCTCGATTTTAAAAGAGATGGCACAGAACCTATAGTACTTCATAGCGACGCAATTTCTGTGTTAATTCGTCATTGTGAGGGATCGACGGATGTAATAAAGAAGGAGTAGTGCATCCGAAAGGAGATACTCACCTCCCAATATAAGATCTTGTCGTTTCCATATAAACGTTTCACGATTTACAAACAGAAGGCATTGAACCTATAGTTTTTCATAGCGACGCAATTTCTGTGTTGATTCGTCATTGTGAGGGATCGACGGATGCAATACAGAAGGAATAGTGCATCTGATAAGAGATACGCGCCCACCAATATAAGATCCTGTCGTTGCCATAGAAACGTTCCTCTATGTAGAAAGATCATGCATAGAAACAATAGTATTATATAGCGACGCAATTTCTGTGTTAATTCCTTATTGTGAGGGATCGACGGATGCAATAAAGAAGGAATAGTGCATCCGAAAAGAGACACGCGCCCTCCAATATAAGATCCTGTCGTTGCCATAGAAACGTTCCTCGATTTAGAAAGAGAAGGCTTAGAACCTATAGTATTTCATAGCGAGGCTATTCCTTTGTTATTTCGTCATTGTGAGGGATCGACGGATGCAATAAAGAAGGAATAGTGCATCCGAAAAGAGATATTCGCCTCCCAATATAAGATCCTGTCGTTGCCATAGAAACGTTCCTCGATTTAGAAAGATAAGGCATAGAACTTACAGTATTTCATAGCGACGCAATAAATGTGTTAATTCTTCATTGTGAGTGATCGACAGATGCACTAACGAAGGAATAGTGCATCCGAAAAGAGATACTCGCCTCCTAATAGAAGATCCTGTCGTTGCCATTGTAACGTTCCGCGAATAAGAAAGACAAGGCATAGAACCTATAGCATTCCATAGCGACGCAATTTCTGTGCTAATTCGTCATTGTCAGGGATCGACGGATGCAATAAAGAAGGAATAGAGCATCCGAAAAGCGATACTCGCCTTCAATATAAGATCCTGTCGTTGCCATAGAAACGTTCCTCGATTTAGAAAGAGAAGACATAGAACCTAAAGCATTTCATAGCGATGCAATTTGTGTGTTAATTCGTCATTGTGAGGGATCAACGGATGCAATAAAGAAGGAATAGTGCATCCCAAAAGAGATACTCACCGCCCAATATAAGATCTTGTCGTTTCCATATAAACGTTTCACGATTTAGAAACAGAAGGCATTGAACCTATAGTTTTTCATAGCGACGCAATTTCTGTGTTGATTCGTCATTGTGAGGGATCGACGGATGCAATAAAGAAGGAATAGTGCATCTGATAAGAGATACGCGCCCTCCAATATAAGATCCTGTCGTTGCCATAGAAACGTTCCTCGATGTAGAAAGAGAATGCATAGAAACAATAGTATTTTATAGCGACGCAATTTCTGTGTTAATTCCTTATTGTGAGGGATCGACAGATGCACTAACGAAGGAATAGTGCATCCGAAAAGAGATACTCGCCTCCTAATAGAAGATCCTGTCGTTGCCATTGTAACGTTCCTCGAATAAGAAAGACAAGGCATAGAACCTATAGCATTCCATAGCGACGCAATTTCTGTGCTAATTCGTCATTGTCAGGGATCGACGGATGCAATAAAGAAGGAATAGAGCATCCGAAAAGGGATACTCGCCCTCCAATATAAGATCCTGTCGTTGCCATTGAAACGTTCCTCGATTTAGAAAGAGAAGGCATAGAACCTAAAGCATTTCATAGCGATGCAATTTGTGTGTTAATTCGTCATTGTGAGGGATCGACGGATGCAATAAAGAGGGAATAGAGCATCCGAAAAGCGATACTCGCCCTCCAATATAAGATCCTGTCGTTGCCATAGAAACGTTCCTCTATGTAGAAAGAGAATGCATAGAAACTATAGTATTTTATAGCGACGCAATTTCTGTGTTAATTCCTTATTGTGAGGGGTCGACGGATGCAATAAGGAAGGAAAAGTGCATCCAAAATGAGATACTCACCTCCCAAAATAAGATTTTGTCGTTTCCATATAAACGTTTCACGATTTAGAAACAGAAGGCATTGAACCTAAAGCATTTCATAGCGATGCAATTTGTGTGTTAATTCGTCATTGTGAGGGATCGACAGATGCAATAAAGAAGGATGAGTGTATCCGAAAAGAGATACTCGCCTCCCAATATAAGATCCTGTCGTTGCCATAGATACGATCCTCGATTTAGAAAGGGAAGGAATAGAACCTATAGTATTTCATAGCGCCGCAATTTCTGTGTTAATTCGTCATTGTGAGGGATCGACGGATGCAATAAAGTAGGAATAGTGCATCCGAAAAGATATACTCGCCTCCCAATATAAGATCCTGTCGTTGCCATAGAAACGTTCCTCGATTTAGAAGGAGAAAGCATAGAACCTATAGTATTTCATAGCGACGCAATAAATGTGTTAATTCTTCATTGTGAGTGATCGACAGATGCACTAACGAAGGAATAGTGCATCCGAAAAGAGATACTCGCCTCCTAATAGAAGATCCTGTCGTTGCCATTGTAACGTTCCGCGAATAAGAAAGACAAGGCATAGAACCTATAGCATTCCATAGCGACGCAATTTCTGTGCTAATTCGTCAATGTCAGGGATCGACGGATGCAATAAAGAAGGAATAGAGCATCCGAAAAGCGATACTCGCCTTCAATATAAGATCCTGTCGTTGCCATAGAAACGTTCCTCGATTTAGAAAGAGAAGACATAGAACCTAAAGCATTTCATAGCGATGCAATTTGTGTGTTAATTCGTCATTGTGAGGGATCAACGGATGCAATAAAGAAGGAATAGTGCATCCCAAAAGAGATACTCACCGCCCAATATAAGATCCTGTCATTGCCATAGAAACGTTCCTCGATTTAGAAAGAGAAAGCATAGAACATATAGTATTTCATAGCGACTCAATTTCTGTGTTAATTCGTCATTGTGAGGGATCGACGGATGCAATAAAGAAGGAATAGTGCATCCGAGAAAGAGACACTCGCCCTCCAATATACGATCCGGTCGTTGACATAGAAACGTTCCTCGATATAGAAAGAGTAGGCATAGAACCTATAGTATTACATAGCGACGCAATTTCTGTGTTAATTCATAATTGTGAGGGATCGACAGATGAAATAAAGAAGGAATAGTGCATCCGAAAAGAGATACTCGCCTCCCAATAAAAGATCCTGTCGTTGCCATAGAAACGTTCCTCGATTTAGAAAGAGAAGCATAGAACCTATAGTATATCATAGCGACGCAATTTCTGTGTTAATTCGTCATTGTGAGGGATCGACGGATGCAATAAAGTAGGAATAGTGCATCCGAAAAGAGATACTCGCCTCCAATATAAGATCCAGTCGTTGCCATAGAAACGTTCCTCGATATAGAAAGAGAAGGCATGGAACCTATAGTATTTCAAAGCGACGCAATTTCTGTGTTAATTCATCATTGTGAGGGATCGACGGATGCAATAAAGGAGGAATAGTGCATCCGAAAAGAGATACTCGCCTCCCAATATAAGATCCTGTCGTTGCCATAGAAACGTTCCTCGATTTAGAAAGAGAAGCATAGAACCTATAGTATATCATAGCGACGGAATTTCTGTGTTAATTCGTCATTGTGAGGAATCGACGGATGCAATAAAGAAGGAATAGTGCAACCCAAAAGAGATACTCGCCTCCCAATATAAGATCCTGTCGTTGCCATAGAAACGTTCCTCGATTTAGAAAGAGAAGCATAGAACCTATAGTATTTCATAGCGACGCAATTTCTGTGTTAATTCATCATTGTGAGGGATCGACCGATGCAATAACGAGTGAATGGTGAATCCGAAAAGAGATACTCGCTTCCCAATAGAAGAACATGTCGTTGCGTTCCTCGATTTTAAAAGAGATGGCACAGAACCTATAGTACTTCATAGCGACGCAATTTCTGTGTTAATTCGTCATTGTGAGGGATCGACGGATGTAATAAAGAAGGAGTAGTGCATCCGAAAAGAGATACTCACCTACCAATATAAGATCTTGTCGTTTCCATATAAACGTTTCACGATTTAGAAACAGAAGGCATTGAACCTATAGTTTTTCATAGCGACGCAATTTCTGTGTTGATTCGTCATTGTGAGGGATCGACGGATGCATAAAGAAGGAATAGTGCATCTGATAAGAGATACGCGCCCTCCAATATAAGATCCTGTCGTTGCCATAGAAACGTTCCTCTATGTAGAAACAGAATGCATAGAAACAATAGTATTTTATAGCGACGCAATTTCTGTGTTAATTCCTTATTGTGAGGGATCGACGGATGCAATAAAGAAGGAATAGTGCATCCGAAAAGAGACACGCGCCCTCCAATATAAGATCCTGTCGTTGCCATAGAAACGTTCCTCGATTTAGAAAGAGAAGGCATAGAGCCCATAGTATTTCATAGGGACGCAATTTCTTTGTTAATTCGTCATTGTGAGGGATCGACGGATGCAATAAAGAAGGAATAGTGCATCCGAAAAGAGACACGCGCCCTCCAATATAAGATCCTGTCGTTGCCATAGAAACGTTCCTCGATTTAGAAAGAGAATGCTTAGAACCTATAGTATTTCATAGCGAGGCTATTCCTGTGTTAATTCGTCATTGTGAGGGATCGACGGATGCAATAAAGAAGGAATAGTGCATCCGAAAAGAGATATTCGCCTCCCAATATAAGATCCTGTCGTTGCCATAGAAACGTTCCTCGATTTAGAAAGATAAGGCATAGAACTTACAGTATTTCATAGCGTCGTAAGTTCCGTGTTTATTCGATATTGTGAGGGATCGACTGATGCACTAACGAAGGAATAGTGCATCCGAAAAGAGATACTCACCTCCCAATATAAGATACTGTCGTTGCCATAGAAACGTTCTTCGATTTAGAAAGAGAATGCATAGAACCTATAGTGATTCATAGCGACGAAATTTATGTGTTAATTCGTCAATGGTGGTGATGGAGGGATGCAATAAAGAAGGAATAGTGCATCCGAAAATAGATACTCGCCTCCCAATATAAGATCAAGTCTTTGTCATAGAAACGTCCCTCGATTTAGAAAGAGATGACGTAGGACCTATCGTATTTCATAGCGACCCAATTTCTGTGTTAATTCGTCATTGTGAGGGATCGACGGATGTAATAAAGAAGGAGTAGTGCATCCGAAAAGAGATACCCACCTCCCAATATAAGATCTTGTCGTTTCCATATAAACGTTTCACGATTTAGAAACAGAAGGCATTGAACCTATAGTTTTTCATAGCGACGCAATTTCTGTGTTGATTCGTCATTGTGAGGGATCGACGGATGCAATAAAGAAGGAATAGTGCATCTGATAAGAGATACGCGCCCTCCAATATAAGATCCTGTCGTTGCCATAGAAACGTTCCTCGATGTAGAAAGAGAATGCATAGAAACAATAGTATTTTATAGCGACGCAATTTCTGTGTTAATTCCTTATTGTGAGGGATCGACAGATGCACTAACGAAGGAATAGTGCATCCGAAAAGAGATACTCGCCTCCTAATAGAAGATCCTGTCGTTGCCATTGTAACGTTCCTCGAATAAGAAAGACAAGGCATAGAACCTATAGCATTCCATAGCGACGCAATTTCTGTGCTAATTCGTCATTGTCAGGGATCGACGGATGCAATAAAGAAGGAATAGAGCATCCGAAAAGCGATACTCGCCCTCCAATATAAGATCCTGTCGTTGCCATTGAAACGTTCCTCGATTTAGAAAGAGAAGGCACAAAACGTACAGTATTTCATAGCGACGCAATTTCTGTGTCAATTCGTCATTGTGAGGGATCGACGGATGCAATAAAGAAGGAATAGTGCACTCGAGAAGAGATACTCGCCTCCCAATAGAAGAACCTGTCGTAGCCTTAGAAACGTAACTCGATTTAGAAAAAGAAGCATAGAACCTATCGTATATCATAGCGACGCAATTTCTTTGTTAATTCATCATTGTGAGGGATCTACGGATGCACTAAAGAAGGAATAGTGCATCCGAAAAGAGATACTCGTCTCCCAATAGATGATCCTGTCGTTGCCGTAGAAACGTCCCTCGATTTCGAAAGAGAAGGCATAGAACCTTTAGTATTTCATTGCGACGCAATTTCTGTGTTAATTAGTAATTGTGAGGGATTGACGGATGCAATAAAGAAGGAATAGTGCATCCGAAAACAGATACTCGCCTTCCAATATAAGATCCTCTCGTTGCCATAGAAACGTTCCTCGATTTAGAATGGGAAGGCATACAACCCATAGTATATCATAGCGACGCAATGTCTGTGCTAATTCGTGATTGTGGGGATTGACGGGTGCAATAAAGAAGGAATAGTGCATCCGAAAAGAGATACTCGCCCTCCAATAAAAGATCTTGTCATTGCCATAGAAACGTTCCTCGATTTAGAAAGAGAAGGCATAGAACCTATAGCATTTCATGGCGACGCAATTTCTGTGGTAATTCGTCATTGTGAGGGAATGACGGATGCAATAAAGAAGGAATAGTGCACCCGAAAAGAGATACTCGCGTCCCAATAGAAGATCCTGTCGTTGCCATAGAAACGTTCCTCGATTTGGAAAGAGAAGGCATGGAACCCATAGTATTTCATAGCGACGCAATTTCTGTGTTAATTCCACATTGTGAGGGATCGACAGATGCAATAAGGAAGGAATTGTGCATCCGAAAAGAGATACTCGCCTTCCAATAGAAGATCCTGTCGTTGCCATAGAAACGCTTCTCTATATAGAAAGAGAAGGCATAGAACCTATACTATTTCATAGCGACGCAATGTCTGTGTAATTCGTCATTGTGAGGGATAGACAAATGCAATAAAGAAGGAATAGTGCATACGAAAATAGATACTCGCCTCCCAATATAAGATCCTGTCCTTGCCATAGAAACGTTCCTCGATTTACAAAGAGAAGGCATAGAACCTATAGTATTTATATGCGACGCAATTTCTGTGTTAATTCGTCATTGTGAGGGGTCGACAAATGCAATAAAAAAGGAATAGTGCATCCGAAAAGAGATACTCGCCTCCCAATATAAAAGCCTGTTGTTGCCATAGAAACGTTTCTCAATATAGAAAGAGAAGGCATAGAACCTATAGTATTTCATAGCGACGCAATTTCTGTGTTAATTCCACATTGTGAGGGATCGACGGATGCAATAAAGAAGGAATAGTGCATCCGAAAAGAGATACTCGCGTCCTAATAGAAGATCCTGTAGTTGCCATGGAAACGTTCCTCGATATGGAAAGAGAAGGCATAGAACCCATAGTATTTCATAGCGACGCAATTTCTGTGTTAATTCCACATTGTGAGGGATCGACAGATGCAATAAGGAAGGAATAGTGCATCCGAAAAGAGATACTCGCCTCCCAATAGTTGATCCTGTCGTTGTCATAGAAACATTCCTCGATTTAGAAAGAGAAATCATAGAACCTATAGTATTTCATAGTGACGCAATTTCTGTGTTAATTCGTCATTGTGTGGGATCGACGAATGCAATAAAAAAGAAATAGTGCATCCGAAAAGAGATACTCGCCTCCCAATATAAGATCCGGTCGTTGCCATAGAAACGTTCCTCGATTTATAAAGAGAAGGCATAGAGTCTATAGTATTTCATTGCGACGTAATTTCTGTGTTAATTCGTCATTGTGAGGGATCGACTGATGCAATAAAGAAGGAATAGTGCATCGGAAAGGAGATACTCGCCTCCCAATATAAGATCCTGTCGTTGCCGTAGAAACGTTCCTCGATTTAGAAAGAGAAAGCATAGAACGTATAGTATTTCATAGGGACGCAATTTCTGTGTTAATTCGTCATTGTGAGGGATCGGCGGATGCAATAAAGAAGGAATAGTGCATCCGAAAAGAGATACTCGCCTTCCAATATAAGATCCTGTCGTTGCCATAGAAACGTTCCTCGATTTAGAAAGAGAAGGCATAGCACCTATAGTATTCCATAGAGACGCAATTTCTGTGTTAATTCGTCAATGTGAGGGATCGACGGATGCAAGAAAGAAGGAATAGAACTTCCGAATAGAGATACTCGCATCCCAATATAGGATCCTGTCGTTGCCATAGAAACGTTCCTCCATTTAGAAACAGAAGACATAGAACCAAAAGTATTTCATAGCGGTGCAATTTCTGTCTTAATTCGTCGTTGTGAGGGATCGACGGATGCAATAAAGATGTAATAGTGCATCCGAAAAGAGATACTCGCCTCCCAATATAAGATCGTATCGTTGCCATAGAAACGCTCCTCGACTAAGAAAGAGAAGGCATAGAACCTATAGTATTTCATAGCAACGCTTTTACTGCGTTAATTCGTCATTGTCAGGGATCGAAAGAGGCAATAAAGAAGGAATAGTGCATCCGAAAAGAGATACTCGCCTCCCAATATAAGATCCGGTCGTTGCCATAGAAACGTTCCTCGATTTATAAAGAGAAGGCATAGAGTCTATAGTATTTCATTGCGACGTAATTTCTGTGTTAATTCGTCATTGTGAGGGATCGACTGATGCAATAAAGAAGGAATAGTGCATCGGAAAGGAGATACTCGCCTCCCAATATAAGATCCTGTCGTTGCCGTAGAAACGTTCCTCGATTTAGAAAGAGAAAGCATAGAACGTATAGTATTTCATAGGGACGCAATTTCTGTGTTAATTCGTCATTGTGAGGGATCGGCGGATGCAATAAAGAAGGAATAGTGCATCCGAAAAGAGATACTCGCCTCGCAATATAAGATCCTGTCTTTTCCATAGAAACATTCCCCGATTTAGAAAGAGAAGGCATAGAACCTATAGTATTTCAATGCGATGCTATTTGTGTGTTAATATGTCATTGTGCGGGATTGACGGATGCAATAAAAAAGGAATAGTGCACCCGAAAAGAGATACTCGCCTCCCAATATAAGATCCTGTCGTTGCCATAGAAACGTTCCTCGATTTAGAAAGAGAAGGCATAGAACCTATGGTATTTCAAAGCGATGCAATTTGTGTGTTAATACGTCATTGTGAGGGATCGACGGATGCAATAAAAAAGGAATAGTGCATCCGAAAAGAGATACTCGCCTCGCAATATAAGCTCCTGTCGTTGCCATAGAAACGTTCCTCGATTTAGAAAGAGAAGGAATAGAACCTATAGTATTTCAATGCGATGCAATTTGTGTGTTAATATGTCATTGTGAGGGATCGACGGATGCATTAAAAAAGGAATAGTGCATCCGAAAAAAGATACTCGCCTCCCAATATAAGATCCTGTCGTTGCCATAGAAACGTAACTCGATTTAGAAAGAGAAGGCATACAACCTATAGTATTTCATAGCGACGCAATTTCTGTGTTAATTCGTCATTGTGAAAGATCGACGAATGCAATAAAGAAGGAATAGTGCATCCGAAAAGATATACTCACCTCCCAATATAAGATCCTGTCGTTGCCATAGAAACGTTCCCCGATTAAGAAAGAGAAGGCATAGTACCTATAGTATTTCATAGCGACGCTATTTCTGTGTTAATTCGTCATTGTGAGGGATCGACGGATGCAATAACGAAGGAATAGTGCATCCGAAAAGAGATACTCACCTACTAATAGAAGATCCTGTCGTTGTATTGTAACGTTCCTCGATCAGAACGAGAAGGCACAGAACCTATAGTATTTCATACCAACGCAATTTCTGCGCTAATTCGTCATTGTGAGGGATCGACGGATGCAATAAAGAAGGAATAGTGCATCCGAAAAGAGATACTAGGCCTCCAATATAAGATCCTGTCGTTGCAATAGAAACGTTCCTCGATTTGGAAAGTGAAGGCATAGAACCTACAGTATTTCATAGTGACGCAATTACTGTATTAATTCCATATTGTGAGGGATCGACGGATGCAATAAAGAAGGAATTGTTCATCCGAAAAAAGATACTCGCCTCCCAACATAACATCATGTCGTTGCCATAGAAACGTTTCTTGATTAAGAAAGAGAAGGCATAGAACCTATAGCATTTCATCGCGACGCAATGTCTGTGTTAATTCCATATGCAATAAAGAAGGAAAAGTGCATCCGAAAAGAGATACTTGCTTCCCAATAGAAGATCCTGTCGTTGCCATAGAAACGATCCTCGATTTAGAAAGAGAAGGCATAGAACTTATAGTATTTCATAGCGACGAGATTTCAGGATTAATTCGTCGTTGTGAGGGATCGACGAATGCAATAAGGAAGGAATAGTGCATCCGAAAAGAGAAACTAGCCTAAAAATATAAGATCCTGTCGTTGCCATAGAACCGTTCCTCGATTTGGAAAGTGAAGGCATAGAACCTACAGTATTTCATAGTGACGCAATTACTGTGTTAATTCCATATTGTGAGGGATCGACAGATGCAATAAAGAAGGAACTGTGCATCCGAAAAGAGATACTCGCTTCCCAATAGAAGATCCTGTCGTTGCCATAGAAACGTTCCTCGATTTAGAAAGAGAATGCATAGAAACTATATTATTTTATAGCGACGCAATTTCTGTGTTAATTCCATATTGTGAGGGATCGACGGATGCAATAAAGAAGGAATTGTTCATCCGAAAAAAGATACTCGCCTCCCAACATAACATCATGTCGTTGCCATAGAAACGTTTCTCGATTAAGAAAGAGAAGGCATAGAACCTATAGTATTTCATCGCGACGCAATGTCTGTGTTAATTCCATATGCAATAAAAAAGGAAAAGTGCATCCGAAAAGAGATACTCGCTTCCCAATAGAAGATCCTGTCGTTGCCATAGAAACGATCCTCGATTTAGAAAGAGAAGGCATAGAACTTATAGTATTTCATAGCGACGAGATTTCAGGGTTAATTCGTTATAGTGAATAATCGACGGATGCAGTAAAGAAGGAATAGTGCATCCGAAAAGAGATACGCGCCCTCCAATATAAGATCCTGTCGTTGCCATAGAACCGTTCCTCGATTTGGAAAGTGAAGGCATAGAACCTACAGTATTTCATAGTGACGCAATTACTGCGTTAATTCCATATTGTGAGGGATCGACAGATGCAATAAAGAAGGAACTGTGCATCCGAAAAGAGATACTCGCTTCCCAATAGAAGATCCTGTCGTTGCCATAGAAACGTAGCTCGATTTATAAAGAGAATGCATAGAAACTATAGTATTTTATAGCGACGCAATTTCTGTGTTAATTCCATATTGTGAGGGATCGACGGATGCAATAAAGAAGGAAAAGTGCATCCAAAAAAAGATACTCACGTCCCAATATAAGATCCTGTCGTAGCCATAGAATCGTTCCTCGATTTAGAAAGAGAAGTCATAGAACCTATAGTATTTCATAGCGACGCAATTTCTGTGTTAATTCGTCATTGTGAGGGAACGACGAATGCAATAAAGAAGGAATAGTGCATCCGAAAAGATATACTCGCCTCCCATTATAAGATCCTGTCGTTGCCATAGAAACGTTCCTCGATTTAGAAAGAGGAGGCGTAGAACCTATAGTATTTCATAGCGACGCAATTAATGTGTTAATTCGTCATTGTGAGGGACCGACGAATCCAATGAAGAAGGAATAGTGCATCCGAAAAGAGATACTCGCCTGCTAATAGAAGATCCTGTCGTTGCCAATGTAACGTTCCACGATTTAGAAAGAGAAAGCATAGAAAATATAGACCTTCATAGCGACGCAATTTCTGTGTTAATTCGTCATTGGTGGGGATCGTCGGATGCAATAAAGAAGGAATAGTACATCCATAAAGAGATACTCGCCTCCCAATATAAGATCCTGTCGTTGCCATAGAAACGTTACTCGATTTAGAAAGAGAAGGCATAGGGCCTATAGTTTTTCATAGCGACGCAATGTCTGTGTAATTCGTCATTGTGAGATCGACGGATGCAACAAACAAGGAATTGTTCATCCGAAAGGAGATACTCGCCTCCCAATAGGAGATCATTTAGTTGCCATAGAAACGTTCCTATAATTAGAAAGAGAAGGCGTAGTACCTATAGTATTTCATAGCGACGCAATTTATGTGTTAATACGTCAATGTGATTGATGGAGGAATGCAATAAAGAGATTCTAGCGTCCCAATAGAATATCCTGTCGTTGCGATAGAAACGTTCCTCGATTTAGAAGGAGAATGCATAGAAACTATAGTATTTTATAGCGACGCAATTTCTGTGTTAATTCCATATTGTGGGGATCGACGGATGCAATAAAGAAGGAATCGTTCATCCGAAAAAAGATACTCGCCTCCCAATATGAAATCCTGTCGTTGCCATAGAAACGTTCCTCGATTTAGAAAGAGAAGGCATAGAACCTATAGTTTTTCAGAGCGACGCAATTTCTGTGTTAATTCCATATGCAATAAAGAAGGAAAAAAGCATCCGAAAAGAGATACTCGCTTCCCAATAGAAGATCCTGTCGTTGCCATAGAAACGTTCCTCGATTTAGAAAGAGAAGGCATAGAACGTATAGTATTTCATAGCGACGCAATTTCTGTGTTAATTCGCCATTGGGAGGGATCGACGAATGCAATAAGGAAGGGATAGTGCATCCGAAAAGAAATACTAGCCTCCCAATATAAGATCTTGTCGTTGCCATAGAAACGTTCCTCGATTTAGAAAGAGAATGCATAGAAACTATATTATTTTATAGCGACGCAATTTCTGTGTTAATTCCATATTGTGAGGGATCGACGGATGCAATAAAGAAGGAATTGTTCATCCGAAAAAAGATACTCGCCTCCCAACATAACATCATGTCCTTGCCATAGAAACGTTTCTCGATTAAGAAAGAGAAGGCATAGAACCTATAGTATTTCATCGCGACGCAATGTCTGTGTTAATTCCATATGCAATAAAGAAGGAAAAGTGCATCCGAAAAGAGATACTCGCTTCCCAATAGAAGATCCTGTCGTTGCCATAGAAACGATCCTCGATTTAGAAAGAGAAGGCATAGAACTTATAGTATTTCATAGCGACGAGATTTCAGGGTTAATTCGTCATTGTGAATAATCGACGGATGCAGTAAAGAAGGAATAGTGCATCCGAAAAGAGATACGCGCCCTCCAATATAAGATCCTGTCGTTGCCATAGAAACGTAGCTCGATTTATAAAGAGAATGCATAGAAACTATAGTATTTTATAGCGACGCAATTTCTGTGTTAATTCCATATTGTGAGGGATCGACGGATGCAATAAAGAAGGAAAAGTGCATCCAAAAAAAGATACTCACGTCCCAATATAAGATCCTGTCGTAGCCATAGAATCGTTCCTCGATTTAGAAAGAGAAGTCATAGAACCTATAGTATTTCATAGCGACGCAATTTCTGTGTTAATTCGTCATTGTGAGGGAACGACGAATGCAATAAAAAAGGAATAGTGCATCCGAAAAGATATACTCGCCTCCCATTATAAGATCCTGTCGTTGCCATAGAAACGTTCCTCGATTTAGAAAGAGGAGGCGTAGAACCTACAGTATTTCATAGCGACGCAATTAATGTGTTAATTCGTCATTGTGAGGGACCGACGAATCCAATGAAGAAGGAGTAGTGCATCCGAAAAGAGATACTCGCCTGCTAATAGAAGATCCTGTCGTTGCCAATGTAACGTTCCACGATTTAGAAAGAGAAAGCATAGAACCTATAGACCTTCATAGCGACGCAATTTCTGTGTTAATTCGTCATTGGGATGGATCGTCGGATGCAATAAAGAAGGAATAGTACATCCAAAAAGAGATACTCGCCTCCCAATATAAGATCCTGTTGTTGCCATAGAAACGTTACTCGATTTAGAAAGAGAAGGCATAGGGCCTATAGTTTTTCATAGCGACGCAATGTCTGTGTAATTCGTCATTGTGAGATCGACGGATGCAATAACGAAGGAATTGTTCATCCGAAACGAGATACTCGCCTCCCAATATAAGATCCTCTCGTTGCCGTAGAAACGTTCCTCGATTTAGAAAGATAAGGCATAGAACCTATAGTATTTCATAGCCACGCATTTTCTGTGTTAATTCGTCATTCTGAGGGATCGACGGATGCAATAAAGAAGGAATAGTGCATCCGAAAAGAGATACTCGCCTCCCAATAGAAGATCCTGACGTTGCCATAGAAACGTTCCTCAATATAGAAAGAGAAGGAATAGAACCTACAGTATTTCATAGCGACAGAATATCTGTGTTAATTCCATATTGTGAGGGATCGAAAGACGCAATAAAAAGGAATAGTGCATCCGAAAGGACATACTCGCCTCCCAATAGGAGATAATTTAGTTGCCATAGAAACGTTCCTATAATTAGAAAGAGAAGGCGTAGTACCTATAGTATTTCATAGCGACGCAATTTATGTGTTAATACGTCAATGTGATTGATGGAGGAATGCAATAAAGAGATTCTAGCGTCCCAATAGAATATCCTGTCGTTGCGATAGAAACGATCCTCGATTTAGAAGGAGAATGCATAGAAACTATAGTATTTTATAGCGACGCAATTTCTGTGTTAATTCCATATTGTGGGGATCGACGGATGCAATAAAGAAGGAATCGTTCATCCGAAAAAAGATACTCGCCTCCCAATATGAGATCCTGTCGTTGCCATAGAAACGTTCCTCGATTTAGAAAGAGAAGGCATAGAACCTATAGTTTTTCATAGCGACGCAATTTCTGTGTTAATTCCATATGCAATAAAGAAGGAAAAAAGCATCCGAAAAGAGATACTCGCTTCCCAATAGAAGATAATGTCGTTGCCATAGAAACGTTCCTCGATTTAGAAAGAGAAGGCATAGAACGTATAGTATTTCATAGCGACGCAATTTCTGTGTTAATTCGCCATTGGGAGGGATCGACGAATGCAATAAGGAAGGGATAGTGCATCCGAAAAGATATACTAGCCTCATAATATAAGATCCTTTCGTTGCCATAGAAACGTTCCCCGATTTAGAAAGAGAAGGCATAGAACGTATAGTATTTCATAGCGACGCAATTTCTGTGTTAATTCGTCATTGTGAGGAATCGACGGAAGCACTAAAGAAGGAATAGTGCATCCGAAAAGAGATACGCGCCTCCCAGTATAAGATCCTGTCGTTGCCATAGAAACGTTACTCGATTTAGAAAGAGAAGACATAGAGCCTATAGTATTTCATAGCGACGAAATGTCTGTGTAATTCGTCATTGTGAGGAATCGACGGATGAAATAAAGAAGGAATAGTTCATCCGAAAAGAGATACTCGCCTCCAAATATAAGATCCTGTCGTTGCCATAGAAACGTTACTCGATTTAGAAAGAGAAGGCATACAGCCTATAGTATTTCAGAGCGCCGCAATGTCTGTGTAATTCGTCATTGTGAGGAATCGACGGATGCAACAAAGAAGGAATAGTACATCCGAAAAGAGATACTCGCCTCCCAATAGGAGATCCTTTCGTTGCCATAGAAACGTTCCTACAATTAGAATAAAAAGGCGTAGAACCTATAGTATTTCATAGCGACGCAATTTATGTGTTAATTCGTCATTGTGAGTGATCGACGGATGCAATTAAGAAGGAATACTGCATCCGAAAAGAGATACTCGCCTCCAAATAGAAGATCCTGTCGTTGCGATAGAAACGATCCTCGATTTAGAAAGAGAAGGCACAGAACCTATAGTATTTCATAGCGACGCAATTTCAGTGCTAATTCCATACGCAATAAAGAAGGAATAGTGCATCCGAAAAGAGATACTCGACTCCCAATAGAAGATCCTGTCGATGCCATAGAAACGTTGCTCGATTTAGAAAGAGAAGGCATAGAACCTAAAGTATTTCAAAGCGACGCAACTTCTGTGATAATTCCATACGCAATAAAGAAGGAATAGTGCATCCGAAAAGAAATACTCGACTCCCAAAAGAAGATCCGGTCGTTGCCATTGAAACGTTCCTCGATTTAGAAAGAGAAGGCATAGAACCTATAGTATTTCATAGCGATGCAATTAATGTGCTAATTCGTCATTGTGAGGGATCGACGGATGCAATAAAGAGGGAATAGTGCATCCAAAAAGAGATACTCGCCCCTTAATAGAAGATCCTGTCGTTGCCATAGAAACGTTCCTCGATTTAGAAAGAGAAAGCATGGAACCTACAGTATTTCATAGCGACGCAATTTCTGTGTCAATTCGTCATTGTGAGGGATCGACAGATGCAATAAAGAAGGAATAGTACAACTGAAAAGAGATACTCGCCTCCCAATATAAGGTCGTCTCAATGCCATAGAAACATTCCTCGATTTAGATAGAGAAGGAACAGAACCTATAGTATTTCATAGCGACGCAATTTCTGTGTTAATTCGTCATTGTGAATGATCGACGGATGCAATAAAGAAGGAATAGTGCATCCGAAAAGAGATACTCGCCTTCTAACATCAGATTCTGTCGTTGCCATAGAAACGTTTCTCGATTTACAAGTAGAAGGCATAGAACCTATAGTATTTCATAAAGATGCATTTTCTGTGTTAATTCGTCATTGTGAGGGATCGATGGATGCAATAAAGAAGGAATAGTGCATCCGAAAAGAGATACTCGCCACCCAATATAAGATCCGGTCGTTGCCATAGAAACGTTCCTCGATTTAGAATGAGAAGGCATAGAACCTATAGTATTTCATAGCGACGAAATTTCTGTGTTAATTCGTCATTGTGAGGGATCGACGGATGCAATAAAGAAGGAATAGTGCATCCCAAAGGAGATACTCGCCACCCAATATAAGATCCTGTCGTTGCCATAAAAACGTACCTCGATTTAGAAAGAGATGGCATAGAACCTATAGTATTTCATTGCGACGCAATTTCTGTGTTAATTTGTCATTGTGAGGCATCGACGGATGCAATAAAGAAGGAATAGTGCATCCGAGAAGAGATACTCGCCTTCTAACATCAGATTCTGTCGTTTCCATAGAAACGTTTCTTGATTTACAAATAGAAGGCATAGAACCTATAGTATTCCATAGAGATGCATTTTCCGTGTTAATTCGTCATTGTGAGGGGTCGACGGATGCAATAAAGGAGGAATAGTGCATCCGAAAAGAGATAATCGCCTCCCGATATAAAATACGTTCGTTGCCATAGAAACGTTCCTCGATTTAGGAAGGGAAGGCATAGAACCCATAGTATTTCATAGCGACGCAATTTCTGTGTTAATTCATCATTGTGAAGGATCGACGGATGCAATTAAGAAGGAATAGTGCATCCGAAAAAAGATACTCGCCTCCCAATATAAGATCCAGTCGTTGCCATAGAAACATTCCTCGATTTAAAAGAGAAAGGCATAGAACCTATAGTATTTTATAGCGACGCAATTTCTGTGTTAATTCCATATTGTGAGGGATCGAAAGATGCAATAAAGAAGGAATTGTGCATCCGGAAAAAGATACTCGCCTCCCAATAGAAGATAGTGTTGTTGCCCTAGAAACGTTCCTCGATTTAGAAAGAGAAGGCATAGAACCTATATTATTTCATAGCGTCGCAATTTCTGTGTTAATTCCATATGCAATAAAGAAGGAATAGTGCATCCGAAAAGAGATACTCGCTTCCCAATAGAAGATCCTGTCGTTGCCATAGAAACGTTCCTCGATTTAGAAAGAGAAGGCATAGAAACTATAGTATTTCATATCGACGCAATTTCTGTGTTAATTCGTCATTGTGAGGGATCGACGGATGCAATAAAGAAGGAATAGTACATCCGAAAAGAGATACTCGCCTTCCAATAGGAGATGCTTTCGTTGCCATAGAAACGTTCCTATAATTAGAAAGAGAAGGCGTAGAACCTATAGTATTTCATAGCGACGCAACTTATGTGTTAATTCGTCAATGTGATTGATGGAGCGATGCAATAAAGAAGTAATAGTGCACCCGGATAGAGATACTCTCCTCCTAATATAAGATCCTGTCGTTGCGATAGAATCGTTCCTTGATTTAGAATGAGAAGGCATAGAACCTATAGTATTTCATAGCGTCGCAATTTCTGTGTTAATTCGTCATTGTGAGGGATCGACGAATGCAATAAAGAAGGAGTAGTGCATGCGAAAAGAGATACTCACCGCCCAATAGAATATACTGTCGTTGCGATAGAAACGTTCCGCGATTTAGAAAGAGAAGTCGTAGAACTCATCGTATTTCATAGCGACGCAATTTATGTGTTAATTCGTCATTGTGAGGGATAGACGAATGCAATAAAGAAGGACTAGTGCATCCGAAAAGAGATACTCGCCTGCCAATATGAGATCCTGTCGTTGCCATAGAAACGTTCCTCGATTTAGAAAGAGAAGGCATAGAGCCTATAGTATTTCATAGCGACGCAATGTCTGTGTAATTCGTCATTGTGAGGAATCGACGGATGAAATAAAGAAGGAATAGTTCATCCGAAAAGAGATACTCGCCTCCAAATATAAGAACCTGTCGTTGCCATAGAAACGTTACTCGATTTAGAAAGAGAAGGCATAGAGCCTATGGTATTTCATAGCGACGCAATTTATGTGTTAATTCGTCATTGTGAGTGATCGACGGATGCAATTAAGAAGGAATACTGCATCCGAAAAGAGATACTCGCCTCCAAATAGAAGATCCTGTCGTTGCCATAGAAACGATCCTCGATTTAGAAAGAGAAGGCATACTACCTATAGTATTTCATAGCGAAGCAATTTCAGTGCTAATTCCTTACACAATAAAGAAGGAATAGTGCATCCGAAAAGAGATACTCGACTCCCAATAGAAGATCTTGTCTTTGCCATAGAAACGTTGCTCGATTTAGAAAGAGAAGGCATAGAACCCATAGTATTTCATAGCGACGCATTTTCTGTGATAATTCCATACGCAATAAAGAAGGAATAGTGCATCCGAAAAGAGATACTCGACTCCCAATAGAAGATCCTGTCGTTGCCATAGAAACGTTCCTCGATTTAGAAAGAGAAGGCATAGAACCTATAGTATTTCATTGCGATGCAATTAATGTGTTAATTCGTCATTGTGAGGGATCGACGGATGCAATAGAGAGGGAATAGTGCATCCAAAAAGAGATACTCGCCTCCCAATAAAAGATCCTATCGTTACCATAGAAACGTTCCTCGATATAGAAAGAGAAAGCATAGAACCTACAGTATTTCATTGGGACGCAATTTCTGTGTCAATTCGTCATTGTGAATGATCGACGGATGCAATAAAGAAGGAATAGTGCATCCGAAAAGAGACACTCGCCTTCTAACATCAGATTCTGTCGTTGCCATAGAGACATTTCTCGATTTACAAGTAGAAGGCATAGAACCTATAGTATTTCATAGCGACGCAATTTCTGTGTTAATTCGTCTTTGTGAGGGATCGACGGATGCAATAAAGAAGGAATAGTGGATCCCAAAGGAGATACTCGCCACCCAGTATAAGATCCAGTCGTTGCCATAAAAACGTACCTCGATTTAGAAAGAGATGGCATAGAACCTATAGTATTTCATTGCGACGCAATTTCTGTGTTAATTTGTCATTGTGAGGCATCGACGGATGCAATAAAGAAGGAATAGTGCATCCGAAAAGAGATACTCGCCTTCTAACATCAGATTCTGTCGTTGCCATAGAAACGTTTCTTGATTTACAAATAGAAGGCATAGAACCTATAGTATTCCATAGAGATGCATTTTCCGTGTTAATTCGTCATTGTGAGGGATCGATGGATGCAATAAAGAAGGAATAGTGCATCCGAAAAGAGATAATCGCCTCCCGATATAAAATACGTTCGTTGCCATAGAAACGTTCCTCGATTTAGGAAGGGAAGTTATAGAACCTATAGTATTTCATAGCGACGTAATTTCTGAGATAATTCATCATTGTGAGGGATCGACGGATACAATAAAGAAGGAATAGTGCATCCGAAAAGAGATACTCGCCACCCAATAGAAGAACCTGTCGTTGCCATAGAAACGTTCCTCGATTTAGAAAGTGAAGCCATAGAACCTATAGTATTTCATAGCGACGCAATTTCTGTGTTAATTCGCCTTTGTGTGGGATCGACGGATGCAATAAAGAAGGAATAGTGCATCTGAAAGGAGATACTCGCCACCCAATATAAGATTCTGTCGTTGCCATAAAAACGTTCCTCGATTTAGAAAGAGAAGGCATAGAACCTATAGTATTTCATTGCGACCCAATGTATGTATTAATTTGTCATTGTGAGGCATCGACGGATGCAATAAAGAAGGAATAGTGCATTCGAAAAGAGATACTCGCCTTCTAACATCAGATTCTGTGGTTGCCATAGGAACGTTTAACGATTTACAAATAGAAGGCATAAAACCTATAGTATTTGATCGAGATGCATTTTCTGTGTTAATTCGTCATTGTGAGGGATCGATGGATGCAATAAAGAAGGAATACTGTATCCGAAAAGAGATACTCGCCACCCAATATAAGATCCGGTCGTTGCCATAGAAACGTTCCTCGATTTAGAAAGAGAAGGCATAGAACCTATAGTATTTCATAGCGACGCAATTTCTGTGTTAATTCATCATTGTGAGGGATCGACGGATGCAATAGAGAAGGAATAGTGCATCTGAAAAGAGATACTTGCCTCTTAATGGAAGAACCTGTCGTTTCCATAGAAACGTTCCACGATTTAGAAAGAGAATGCATGGAACCTATAGTGTTTCATAGCGACGCAATTTCTGTGTTAATTTGTCATTGTGAGGGATCGACGAATGCAATAAAGGAGGAATAGTGCATCCGAAAAGAGATACTCGCTTCCCAATATGAGATCCTTTCGTTGCCATAGAAACGTTCCTCGATTTAAAAGAGAAAGTCATAGAAATTATAGTACATCATAGCAACGCAATTTCTGTGTTAATTCGTCATTGTGAGTGATCGACGGATGCAATGAAGAAGGAATAGTGGATCCGAAAAGAGATACACGCCTCCCAATATAAGATCCTGTCGTTGCCATAGAAACGTCACTCGATTGAGAAAGGGAAGGCATAGAACCTATACAATGTCATAGCGACGCAATTTCTGTGTTAATTCATCATTGTGAGGGATCGACGGATGCAATAAAGACGGAATAGTGCATCCGAAAGGTGAATACCGCCTCCCAATATAAGATCCTGCCGTTGCTATAGCAACGTTCCTCGATTTAGAAGAGAAGGCTTACAACTTGTAGTATCTCATTGGCACGCAATTTCTGTGTTAATTCGTCATTGTGAGGGATCGACGGAAGGAATAGTGCATCCGAAAAGAGATACTCTCCTCCCAATATAAAATCCGGTCGTTGCCATAGAAACGTTCCTCGATTTAGAAAGAGAAGGCATAGAACCTATAGTATTTCATAGCGACGCAATTTCTGTGTTAATTCATCATTGTGAGTGATCGACGGATGCAATATAGAAGGAATAGTGCATCCGAAAAGAGACAGTCGCATCCCAATTTAAGAAATTGTCGTTGCCATAGAAACGTTCCTCGATTTAGAAAGAAAAGGCATAGAACCAATAGTATTTCATAGCGTCGCAATTTCTGTGTTAATTCGTCACTGTGAGGGATCGACGGATGCAGTAAAGAAGGAATAGTGCATCCGAAAGGAAATACTCACCTCCCAATATAAGATCCTGTCGTTGCCATAAAAACCTTCCTCGATTTAGAAAGAGAAGGCATAGGACGTATAGTATTTCATTGCGACGCAATTTCTGTGTTAATTCGTTATTATGAGGGATCAACGGATGCAATAAAGAAGGAATAGTGCATCCGAAAAGAGATACTCGCCTCCCAATATAAGATCCAGTCGTTGCCATAGAAACATTCCTCGATTTAAAAGAGAAAGGCATAGAACCTATAGTATTTCATTGCGACGCAATTTCTGTGCTAATTCGTCATTGTGAGGGATTGACAGAAGCAATAAAGAAGGAATAGTGCATCCGAAAAGAGATTCTCGCGTCCCAATAGGAGATCCTGTCGCTGCCATAGAAACGTACCTCGATTTGGAAAGTGAAGGCATAGACCCTATAGTATTTCATAGCGACGCAATTTCTGTGTTAATTCCATACTGTGAGGGATCGACAGATGCAATAAAGAAAGAATTGTGCATCCGAAAATAGATACTTGCCTCCCAATAGAAGATCCTGTCGTTGCCATAGAAACGTTCCTCGATTTAGAATAAGAAGGCATAGAACACATAGTATTTAATATCGACGCAATTTCTGTGTTAATTCGTCATTGTGAGGGAGCGACGGATGCAATAAAGAAGGAGTAGTACATCCGAAAAGAGATACTCGCCTACCAATACAAGATCTGCCGTTTCCATAGAAACGTTCCTCGATTTAGAAAGAAAAGGCATAGAAACTATAGTATTTCATAGCGACGCAATTTCTGTGTTAATTCATCATTGTGAGGGATCGACGGTTGCAATTAAGAAGGAATAGTGCATCCGAAAAGAGAAACTCGCCTACCAATAGAAGAACCTGTCGTTGCCATAGAAACGTTCCTCGATTTAGAAAGAGAATGCATAGAACTTATGGTATTTAATAGCGACGCAATTTCTGTGTTAATTCGTCATTGTGAGGGATCGACGAATGCAATAAGAAGGAATAGTGCATCCGAAAAGGGATACTCGCTTCCCAATATGAGATCCGGTCGTTGCCATAGAGACGTTTCTCGATTAATAAAGAGAAGGCATAGAACCTATAGTATGTCATAGCGACGCAATTTCTGTGTTAATTCATCATTGTGAGGGATCGACGGATGCAATAATGAAGGAATAGTGCATCCGAAAGGAGATACTCGCCTCCCAATAGAAGATCCTGTCGTTGCCATAGAAACGTTCCTCGATTTAGAAAGAGAAGGCATAGATCCTACAGCATTTCATAGCGACGCAATTTGTGTTTTCATTCGTCATTGTGAGGGATCGACGGTTGGAATAAAGAAGGAATAGTGCATCCGAAAACAGATACTCGCCTTCCAATAAAAGATCCTGTCATTGCCATAGAAACGTTACTCGATTTAGAAAGAGAAGGCATAGAAACTATAGTATTTCATAGCGACGCAATTTCTGTGTTAATACATCATTGTGAGTGATCGACGAATGCAATAAAGAAGGACTAGTGCATCCAAAAAGAGATACTCGCCTCCCAATATGAGATCCGGTCGTTGCCATAGAAACGTTCCTCGATTTAGAAAGAGATAGCATAGAATCTATAGTATGTCATAGCGACGCAATTTCTGTATTAATTCATCATTGTGAGGGATCGACGGATGCATTAAAGAAGGAATAGTGCATCCGAAAGGAGATACACGTCTCCCAATATAAGATCCTGCCGTTGCTATAGAAACGTTCCTCGATTTAGAAAGAGAAGGCATAGAACCTACATTATTGCATAGCGACGCAATTTCTGTGTTAATTCGTAATTGTGAGGGATCAACGTATGCAATAACGAAGGACTAGTGCATCAGAAAGAGATACTCGCCTCCCAATATAAAATCCGGTCCTTGCCATTTAAACGTTCCGCGATTTAGGAAGAGAAGGCATAGAACATATAGTATTTCATAGCGACACAATTTCTGTGTGAATTCGTCATTGTGTGGGATCGACGGATGCAATAAAGTAGGAATAGTGCATCCGAAAACAGATACTCTGTTCCCAGTAGAGGATCGTGTCGTTGCCATAGTAAAGTTCCTCGATTTAAAAGAGAAAGTCATAGAAACTATGGTATTTCATAGCAACGCAATACCTGTGTTAATTCGTCATTGTGAGTGATCGACGGATGCAATGAAGAAGGAATAGTGGATCCGAAAAGAGATACTCGCCTCCCAATATAAGATCCTGCCGTTGCCATAGAAACGTCCCTCGATTTAGAAAGAGAAGGCATAGAACCTATCGTATTTCATAGCGACGCAATTTCTGTGTTAATTCGTCATTGTGAGGGATCGACGAATGCAATAAAAAAGGACTAGTGCATCCAAAAAGAGATACTCGCCTCCCAATAGAAGATCCTGTCGTTGCCATAGAAACGTTCCTCGATTTAGAATGAGAAGGCATAGAACCCATAGTCTTTAATATCGACGCAATTTCTGTGTTAATTCGTCATTGTGAGGGAGCGACGGATGCAATAAAGAAGGAGTAGTACATCCGAAAAGAGATACTCGCCTACCAATATATGATCTGCCGTTGCCATTGAAACGTTCCTCGATTTAGAAAGAAAAGGCATAGAACCTATAGTATTTCATAGCGTCGCAATTTCTGTGTTAATTCGTCACTGTGAGGGATCGACGAATGCAATAAAGAAGGAATAGTGCATCCGAAAAGAGATACTCGCCTCCCAATATAAGATCCGGTCGTTGCCATAGAAACGTTCCTCGATTTAGAACGAGAATGCATAGAACCTATAGTATTTCATAGCGACGCAATTTCTGTGTTAATTCATCATTGTGAGGGATCGACGGTTGCAATTAAGAAGGAATAGTGCATCCGAAAAGAGAAACTCGCCTACCAATAGAAAAACCTGTCGTTGCCATAGAAACGTTCCTCGATTTAGAAAGAGAATGCATAGAATTTATGGTATTTCATAGCGACGCAATTTCTGTGTTAATTCGTCATTGTGAGGGATCGACGAATGCAATAAAGAAGGAATAGTGCATCCGATTAGGGATACTCGCTTCCCAATATGAGATCCGATCGTTGCCATAGAAACGCTCCTCGATTTAGAACGAGAATGCATAGAACCTATAGTATTTCATAGCGACGCAATTTCTGTGTTAATTCATGATTGTGAGGGATCGACGGATGCAATAATGAAGGAATAGTGCATCCGAAAGGAGATACTCGCCTCCCAATATAAGATCCTGACGTTGCTAAAGAAACGTTTCTCGATTTAGAAAGAGAAGGCATAGAATCTGTAGTATCTCATTGCGACGCAATTTCTGGGTTAAATCGTCATTGTGAGGGATCGACGGATTCCATAAAGAAGGAATAGTGCATCCGAAAAGAGATACTCGCCTCCCAATAGAAGATCCTGTCGTTGCCATAGAAACGTTCCTCGATTTAGAAAGAGAAGGCATAGATCCTACAGTATTTCATAGCGACGCAATTTGTGTTTTCATTCGTCATTGTGAGGGATCGACGGTTGGAATAAAGAAGGAATAGTGCATCCGAAAACAGATACTCGCTTTCCAATAAAAGATCCTGTCATTGCCATAGAAACGTTACTCGATTTAGAAAGAGAAGGCATAGAAACTATAGTATTTCATAGCGACGCAATTTCTGTGTTAATTCGTCATTGTGAGCGATTGACGGATGCAATAAAGTAGGAATAGTGCATCCGAAAAGAGAAACTCGCGTCCCAATAGAACATCGTGTCGTTCCCATAGAAACGTTCCTCGATTCGGAAAGAGAAGGCATAGAACCAATAGTATTTCATAGCGACGCAATTTCTGTGTTAATTCGTCATTGTGAGGGATCGACGGATGCAATAAAGAAGGAATAGTACATCCGAAAAGAGATGCTCGCTTTCCAATAGGAGATCCTTTCGTTGCCATAGAAACGTTCCTACAATTAGAAAGAGAAGGCGTAGAACTTATAGTATTTCATAGCGACGCAACTTACGTGTTAATTCGTCAAAGTGATTGATGGAGCGATGCAATATAGAAGTAATAGTGCATCCGCAAAGAGATACTCGCCTCCCAATAGAAGATCCTGTCGTTGTCATAGAAATGTTCCTCGATTTAGAAAGAGAAGGCATAGAACCCATAGTATTTCATAGCGATGCAATTTCTGTGTTAAATCGTCATTGTGAGGGATCTACGAATGCAATAAAGAAGGACTAGTGCATCCAAAAAGAGATACTCGCCTCCCAATAGGAGATCCGGTCGTTGCCATAGAAACGTTCCTCGATTTAGAAAGAGATAGCATAGAATCTATAGTATGTCATAGCGACGCAATTTCTGTATTAATTCATCATTGTGAGGGATCGACGGATGCATTAAAGATGGAATAGTGCGTCCGAAAGGAGATACTCGTCTCCCAATATAAGATCCTGCCGTTGCTATAGAAACGTTCCTCGATTTAGAAAGAGAAGGCATAGAACCTACATTATTTCATAGCGACGCAACTTATGTGTTAATTCGTCAATGTGATTGATGGAGCGATGCAATATAGAAGTAATAGTGCATCAGAAAGGGATACTCGCCTCCCAATATAGATCCTGTCGTTGCCATAGAAACGTACCTCGATTTAAAAAGAGAAGGCATAGAACCTATCGTATTTCATAGCGACACAATTTCTGTGTGAATTCGTTATTGTGTGGGATCGACGGATGCAATAAAGTAGGAATAGTGCATCCGAAAACAGATACTCTGTTCCCAGTAGAAGATCGTGTCGTTGCCATAGTAAAGTTACTCGATTTAAAAGAGAAAGTCATAGAAACTATGGTATTTCATAGCAACGCAATTCCTGTGTTAATTCGTCATTGTGAGTGATCGACGGATGCAATGCAGAAGGAATAGTGGATCCGAAAAGAGATACTCGCCTCCCAATATAAAATCCTGTCGTTGCCATAGAAACGTCCCTCGATTTAGAAAGGAAAGGCATAGAACCTATCGTATTTCATAGCGACGCAATTTCTGTGTTAATTCCATATTGTGAGGGATCGAAAGATGCAATAAAGAAGGAATTGTGCATCCGAAAAAAGATACTCGCCTCCCAATAGAAGATAGTGTCGTTGCCATAGAAACGCTCCTCGATTTAGAAAGAGAAGGCATAGAACCTATAGAATTTCATAGCGACGCAATTTATGTGTTAATTCGTCATTGTGAGGGATCGACGGATGCAATAAAGAAGGAATAGTACATCCGAAAAGAGATACTCGCCTTCCAATAGGAGATCCTTTCGTTGCCATAGAAACGTTCCTATAATTAGAAAGAGAATGCGTAGAACCTATAGTATTTCATAGCGACGCAATTTCTGTGTTAATTCGTCATTGTGAGGGATCGACGTATGCAATAAAGAAGGAGTAGTGCATCCGAAAAGAGATACTCACCTCCCAATAGAAGATACTGTCGTTGCCATAGAAACGTTCCGCGATTTAGAAAGAGAAGTCGTAGAACTCATCGTATTTCATAGCGACGCAATTTATGTGTTAATTCGTCATTGTGAGGGATAGACGAATGCAATAAAGAAGGACTAGTACAACCGAAAAGAGATACTCGCCTGCCAATATGAGATCCTGTCGTTGCCATAGAAACGTTCCTCGATTTAGAAAGAGATAGCATAGTACCTATAGTATGTCATAGCGTCGCAATTTCTGTATTAATTCATCATTGTGAGCGATCGACGGATGCATTAAAGAAGGAATAGTCCATCCGAAAAGAGATACTCGCCTCACAATAGAAGGTCTTGTCGTTGCCATAGAAACGTTCCTCGATTTAGAAAGAGAAGGCATAGAACCTACATTATTTCATAGCGACGCAATTTCTGTGTTAATTCGTCATTGTGAGGGATCGACGGATGCAATAAAGAAGGTCTAGTGCATCCGAAAAGAGACACTCGCCTCCCAATATAAAATCCGTTCGTTGCCATTTAAACGTTCCGCGATTTAGAAAGAGAACTCATAGAACATATAGTATTTCATAGCGACACAATTTCTGTGTTAATTCGTCATTGAGAGGGATCGACGGATGCAATAAACAAGGAATAGTGTATCCGAAAAGAGATACTCGCCTTCCAATATAAGATCCTGTTGTTGCCATAGAAACGTTCCTCGATTTACAAAGTGAAGGCATAGAAACTATAGTATTTCATAGAGATGCATTTTCTGTGTTATTTCGTCATTGTGAGGGATCGACGGATGCAATAAAGAAGGAATAGTGCATCCGAAAAGAGATACTCGCCTCCCAATATAAGATCCTTTCGTTGCCATAGAAACGTTCCTCGATTTAAAAGAGAAAGTCATAGAAACTATAGAATTTCATAGCAACGCAATTTCTGTGTTAATTCGTCATTGTGAGTGATCGACGGATGCAATGAAGAAGGAATAGTGGATCCGAAAAGAGATACTCGCCTCCCAATATAAGATCCTGTCGTTGCCATAGAAACGTCACTCGATTTAGAAAGAGAAGGCATAGAACCTATCGTATTTCATAGCGACGCATTTTCTGTGTTAATTCGTCATTGTGATGGATCGGCGGATGCAATAAAGAAGGAATAGTGCATCAGAAAAGAGATACTCGCCTCCCAAGATGGGATCCTGTCGTTAGCATAGTAACGTTTCTCGATTGAGAAAGGGAAGGCATAGAACCTACAGAATGTCATAGCGACGCAATTTCTGTGTTAATTCATCATTGTGAGGGATCGACGGATGCAATAAAGACGGAATAGTGCATCCGAAAGGAGATTATCGCCTCCCAATATAAGATCCTGCCGTTGCTATAGCAACGTTCCTCGATTTAGAAAGAGAAGGCATAGAACCTATAGTATTTCATAGCGACGCAATTTCTGTGTTAATTCATCATTGTGAGTGATCGACGGATGCAATAAAGAAGGAATAGTGCATCCGAAAAGAGACAGTCGCATCCCAATTTAAGAAATTGTTGTTGCCATAGAAACGTTCCTCGATTTAGAAAGAAAAGGCATAGAACCAATAGTATTTCATAGCGTCGCAATTTCTGTGTTAATTCGTCACTGTGAGGGATCGACGGATGCAGTAAAGAAGGAATAGTGCATCCGAAAGGAGATACTCACCTCCCAATATAAGATCCTGTCGTTGCCATAAAAACCTTCCTCGATTTAGAAAAAGAAGGCATAGGACATATAGTATTTCATTGCGACGCAATTTCTGTGTTAATTCGTTATTATGAGGGATCAACGGATGCAATAAAGAAGGAATAGTGCATCCGAAAAGAGATACTCGCCTCCCAATATAAGATCCAGTCGTTGCCATAGAAACATTCCTCGATTTAAAAGAGAAAGGCATAGAACCTATAGTATTTCATTGCGACGCAATTTCTGTGCTAATTCGTCATTGTGAGGGATTGACGGATGCAATAAAAAAGGAATAGTGCATCCGAAAATAGATTCTCGCGTCCCAATACGAGATCCTGTCGTTGCCATAGAAACGTACCTCGATTTGGAAAGTGAAGGCATAGAACCTATAATATTTCATAGCGACGCAATTTCTGTGTTAATTCCATAGTGTGAGGGATCGACAGATGCAATAAAGAAAGAATTGTGCATCCGAAAATAGATACTTGCCTCCCAATAGAAGATCCTGTCGTTGCCATAGAAACGTTCCTCGATTTAGAATGAGAAGGCATAGAACCCATAGTATTTAATATCGACGCAATTTCTGTGTTAATTCGTCATTGTGAGGGTGCGACGGATGCAATAAAGAAGGAGTAGTACATCCAAAAAGAGATACTCGCCTACCAATATAAGATCTGCCGTTGCCA
The DNA here is from genome assembly GCF_023864275.1 of Schistocerca cancellata. Classification (NCBI taxonomy): domain Eukaryota; kingdom Metazoa; phylum Arthropoda; class Insecta; order Orthoptera; family Acrididae; genus Schistocerca; species Schistocerca cancellata. The sequence goes on along the minus strand of NW_026046791.1, from coordinate 5,071,700 downwards.
TAGAAACGTTCCTCGATTTAGAAAGAAAAGGCATAGAACCTATAGTATTTCATAGCGTCGCAATTTCTGTGTTAATTCGTCACTGTGAGGGATCGACGAATGCAATAAAGAAGGAATAGTGCATCCGAAAAGAGATACTCGCCTCCCAATATAAGATCCGGTCGTTGCCATAGAAACGTTCCTCGATTTAGAACGAGAATGCATAGAACCTATAGTATTTCATACCGACGCAATTTCTGTTTTAATTCGTCATTGTGAGGGATGGACGGATGCAATAAAGAAGGACTAGTGCATCCGAAAAGAGATACTCGCCTCTTAATATAAAATCCGGTCGTTGCCATAGAAACGTATTCATTTAGAAAGTGAAGGCATAGAACCTATAGTATTTCATAGCGACGCAATTTCTGTGTTAATTCATCATTGCGAGGGAACGACGGATGCAATAAAGATGGAATAGTGCATCCAAAAAGAGATACTCGCCTCCCAATAGAAGAACCTGTCGTTGCCATAGAAGCGATCCTCGATTTAGAATGAAAAATCATAGAGCCTATAGTATTTCATAGCGTCGCAATTTCTGTGTTAAGTTATCACTGTGAGGGATCGACGGATGCAATAAAGAAGGAATAGTGCATCCAAAAGGAGATACTCGCCTTCCAATATAAGATCCTGTCGTTGTCATAAAAACGTTCCTCGATTTAGAAAGAGAAGGCATAGAACCTATAGTATTTGATTGCGATGCAATTTCTGTGTTAATTCGCCATTGTGAGGGATCGACGGATGCAATAAGGAAGGAATAGTGCATCCGAAAAGAGACACTCGCCTTCCAATATAAGATCATGTCGTTGCCATAGAAACGTTCCTCGATTTAGAAAGAGAAGGCATAGAACCTATAGTATTTCATAGCGACGCAAGTTCTGTGTTACTTCGTCATTGTGAGGGATCGACGAATGGAATAAAGAAGGTATAGTGCATCCGAGAAGAGATACTCGCCTTCCAAAAAGAGATCCTTTCGTTGCCAATGAAACTTTCCTATAATTAGAAAGAAAAGGCGTAGAACCTGTAGTATTTCATAGCGACGCAATTTATGTGTTAAATCGATAATGTAAGTGATGGAGGGATGCAATAAAGAAGGAATAGTGCATCCGGAAAGAGATACTCGCCTCCCAATATATAATCCTGTCGTTGCCATAAAAACTTTCCTCGATTTAGAAAGAGAAGGCATAGAACCTATAGTATTTCATAGCGACGCAATGTCTGTGTTAAGTCGTCGATGTGGGTGATGGAGGGATGCAATAATGAAGGAATAGTGCATCCAAAAAGAGATACTCGCATCCAAATAGAAGATGCTGTCGTTGCCATAGAATCGTTCCTCGATTTGGAAAGAGAAGGCATTGAACATACAGTATTTCATAGCGACGCAATTTCTGTGTTAATTCGTCAATGTGGGTGATGGAGGGACGCAATAAAGAAGGAATAGTGCATCCGAATAAAGATACTCGCCTCCCAATAGAAGATTGTTGTTGTTGTCATAGAAACGTTCCTCGATTTAGAAAGTGAAGGCATAGAACCTATAGTATTTCATAGCGAAGCAATTTCTGTGTTAATTCGTCATTGTGAGGGATCGACGGATGCAATAAAGTAGGAATAGTGCATCCGAAAACAGATACTCTGTTCCCAGTAGAAGATCCTCTCGTTGCCATAGAAAAGTTCCTCGATTTTGGAAGAGAACGGCATGGAACCCATAGTATTTCATAGCGTCGCAATTTCTGTGTTAATTCGTCATTGTGAGGGATCTACGGATACAACAAATAAGGAATAGTGCACCCGATACAAGATACTCGTCTCCCAATTGAAGATCCTGTCGTTGCCATAGAAACGCTCATCGATTTAGGAAGAAAAGGCATAGAACGTATAGTATTTCATAGCTACGCAATTCGTGTGTTAATTTGTCATTGTGTGGGATCGACGGATGCAGTAAAGAAGGAATAGTGCATCCGAAAAGAGATACTCGCCTCCCAATAGAAGATCCTGTCGTTGACATAGAGACGTCACTCGATTTAGATAGAGAAGGAATAGAACCTATCGTATTTCATAGCGACGAAATTTCTGTGTTAGTTCGTCATTGTGACAGATCGACGGATGCAGTAAAGAAGGAATAGTGCATCCGAAAAGAGATACTCGCCTCCCAATATAAAATCTTGTCGTTGCCATAGAAACGTTCCCCGATCTGGAGAGAGAAGGCATAGAACCTACAGTATTTCTTAGCGACGCAATTTCTGAGTTAAATCCATATTGTGAGGGATCGACAGATGCAATAAAGAAGGAATAGTACATCAGAAAAGAGATGCTCGCCTCCCAATAGAATATCCTTTCGTTGCCATAGAAACGTTCCTCTATATAGAAAGAGAAGGCATAGAACCTATAGTATTTCATAGCGACGCAATTTCTGTGTTAATTCCATATTGTGTGGGATCGAGAGACGCAAAAGAAAAGTAATAGTGTATTCGAAAGGAGATACTCGCCTCCCAAAAAGAGGTCCTTTCGATGCCAGAGAAACTTTCCTATAATTAGAAACAAAAGGCGTAGAACCTATAGTATTTCATAGCGACGCAATTTATGTGTAAATTCTATAATGTGAGTGATGGAGGGATGCAATAAAGAAGGAATAGTGCATCCGGAAAGAGATACTCGTCTCCCAATATAAGATCCTGTCGTTGCCATAGAAACGTTCATCGATTTAGAAAGAGAAGGCATAGAACCTATAATATTTCATAGCGACGCAATTTCTGTGTTATGTCGTCAATGTGGGTGATTGAGGGATGCAATAATGAAAGAATAGTGCATCCGAAAAGAGATACTCGCCTCCAAATAGAAGATCCTGACGTTGTCATAGAAACGTCCCTCGATTTACAAAGAGAAGGCATAGAACCTATAGTATTACATAGTGACGCAATTTATGTGTTAATCCGTCATTGTGAGGGATCGACGAATGCAATAAAAAAGGAATAGTGCATCCGAAAAGAGATGCTCGCCTCCCAATATAAGATCCGGTCGTTGCTATAGAAACGTTCCTTGATTTAGAAAGAGAAGGCTTAGAGTCTATAGTATTTCATTGCGACGCAATTTCTGTGTTAAGTCGTCATTGTGAGGGATCGACGGATGCAATAAAGAAGGAATGGTGCATCCGGATAGAGATACTCGCCTCCCAATAGAAGATCCTGTCGTTGCCATAGAAACGTTCCTCGATTTAAGAAAGAGAAGACATAGAACCTACAGTATTTCATAGCGACGTAATTTCTGTGTTAATTCCATATTGTGAGGGTTCGACAGATGCAATAAAGAAGGAATAGTGCAACCGAAAGGAGATACTCGCCTACCAATAGAAGATCCTGTCGTTGCCATAGAATTGCCATAGAAACGTTCCTATATTTGGAAAGAGAAGGCATAGAACCTATAGTATTTCATAGCGACGCAATTTCTGTGTAAATTCCATATACAATAAAGAAGGAACAGTGCATCCGAGAAGCGATACTCGCCTCCCAATAGAAGATCCTATCATTGCCATAGAAACGTTCCCCGATTTAGAAAGAGAAGGCATAGAACCTATAGTATTTCCTAGCGTCGCAATTTCTGTGTTAATTCGTCATTGTGACGTATCGACGAATGCAATAAAGAAGGAATAGTGCATCCGAAAAGAGGTACTCGCCACCCAATATAAGATCCATTCGTTGCCATAGAAACGTTCTTCGATTTAGAACGAGAAGGCATAGAACCTATAGTACTTCATAGCGACGCAATTTCTGTATTAATTCATCATTGTGAGGGATCGACGGATGCAATAAAGAATGAATAGTGCATCCGAAAAGAGATACTCGCCTCCCAATAGAAGAACCTGTCGTTGCCATAGTAACGTTCCTCGATTTAGAAAGAGAAGGCATAGAACCTATAGTATTTAATAGCGACGCAAGTTCTGTGTTAATTCGTCATTGTGACGTATCGACGAATGCAATAAAGAAGGAATAGTGCATCCGAAAAGAGGTACTCGCCACCCAATATAAGATCCATTCGTTGCCATAGAAACGTTCTTCGATTTAGAACGAGAAGGCATAGAACCTATAGTATTTCATAGCGACGCAATTTCTGTGTTCATTCATCATTGTGAGGGATCGACGGATGCAATAAAGAAGGAATACTGCATCCGAAAAGAGATACTCGCCTCCCAATAGAGGAACCTGTCGTTGCCATAGTAACGTTCCTCGATTTAGAAAGAGAAGGCATAGAACGTATAGTATTTCATAGCGATGGAATTTCTGTGTTAATTCGTCATTGTGAGGGATCGACGAATGCAATAAAGAAGGAATAGTGCATCCGAAAAGAGATACTCGCCTTCCAATATGAGATCCGTTCGTTGCCACAGAAACGTTCCTCGATTTAGAAAGAGAAGGCATAGAACTCATAGTATGTCATAGCGACGCAATTTCGGTGTTAATTCATCATTGTGAGGGATCGACGGATGCAATAAAGAGAGAATAGTGCATTCGACAAGAGATATTTGCCTCCCAATATAAAATCCTGCCGTTGCCATAGAAACGTTCCTCGATTTAGAAAGAGAAGGCATAGAACCTATAATATTTCATAGCGATGCAATTACTGTGTTAATTCGTCATTGTGAGGGATCGACGGATGCAATAAAGAAGGAATAGTGCATCTGAAAGGAGATACTCGCCTCCCAATATAAGATCCTGTCGTTGCCATAGAAACGTTCCTCGATTTACAAAGAGAAGTCATAGAACATATAGTATTTCATAGCGACACAATTTCTGTGTTAATTCGTCATTGTGAGGGATCGACGGATGCAATAAAGAAGGAATAGTGCATCCGAAAAGAGATACTCGTCTCCCAATAGAAGATCCTGTCGTTGCCATAGTAACGTTCCTCGATTTAGAAAGAAAAGGCGTAGAACGTATAGTATTTCATAGCGACGCAATTTCTGTGTTAATTCCATATTGTGTGGTATCGACGGATGCAATAAAGTAGGAATAGTGCATCCGAGAACAGATACTCTGTTGCCAGTAGACGATCCTGTCTTTGCCATAGAAAAGTTCCTCGATTTTGGAAGAGAAAGGCATGGAACCTATAGTATTTCATGGCGATACAATTTCCGAGTTAATTCGTCATTGTGAGGGATCGACGGATGCAATAAAGAAGGAATAGTGCATCCGAAACGAGATACTCGCCTCCCAATAGAAGATCCTGTCGTTGCCATAGAAACGTTCCTCGATTTAGGAAGAGAAAGCATAGAACGTATAGTATTTCATAGCGACGCAATTCCTGTGTTAATTCGTCATTGTGAGGTATCGAAGATGCAATAAAGAAGGAATAGTTCATCCGAATCGAGATACTCGCCTCCCAATATAAGATCCTGTCGTTGCCATAGAAACGTTACTCGATTTAGAAAGAGAAGGCATAGAGCCTATAGTATTTCATAGCGACGCAATGTCTGTATAATTCGACATTGTGAGGGGTCGACGGATGCAATAAAAAAGAAATAGTGCATCCGAAAAGAGATACTCGCATTCCAATATAAGATCCTGTTGTTGCCATAGAAACGTTCCTCGATTTACAAAGAGAAGGCATAGAAACTATAGTATTGCAAAGAAATGCATTTTCTGTGTTAATTCGTTATTGTGAGGGATCGACGGATGCAATAAAGAAGGAATTGTGCATCCGAAAAGAGATACTCGCCTCCCAATAGAAGATACTGTCGTTGCCATAGAAACGTTCCTCGATTTAGAAAGAGAAGGCATAGAACCTATAGGATTTCATAGCGACGCAATTTCTGTGTTAATTCGTCATTGTGAGGGATCGACGGATGCAATAAAGAAGGAATAGTACTTCCGAAAACAGATACTCACCTCCCAATATAAGATCCTTTCGTTGCCATAGAAACGTTCCAATAATTAGAAGGAGAAGGCGTAGAACCTTTAGTATTTCATAGCGACGCAATTTATGTGTTAATTCGTCAATGTGAATGATGGAGGGATGCTATAAAGAAGGAATAGTGCATCCGGAAACAGATACTCGCCTCCAAATATAAGATCCTGTCGTTGCCATAGAAACGTTCTTCGATTTAGAAAGAGAAGGCATAGAACCTATAGTATTTCATAGCGACGCAATTTCTGTGTTAATTCCATATGCAATAAATAAGGAACTGTGCATCCGAAAAGAGATACTCGCCTCCCAATAGAAGATCCTGTCATTGCCATAGAAACGTTCCTCGATTTAGAAAGAGAAGGCATAGAACCTATAGTATTTCATAGCGACGCAAGTTCTGTGTTAATTCGTTATTGTGAGGGATCGACGAATGCAATAAAGAAGGAATTGTGCATCCGAAAAGAGATACTCGCCACCCATTATAAGATTCGTTCGTTGCCATAGAAACGTTCCTCGATTTAAAAGAGTAAGGCATACAACCTATAGTATTTCATAGCGGCGCAATTTCTGTGTAATTCGTCATTGTGAGGGATCGACGGATGCAATAAAGAAGGTATAGTGCATCCGAGAAGAGATACTCGCCTTCCAAAAAGAGATCCTTTCGTTGCCAGAGAAACTTTCTTATAATTAGAAAGAAAACGCGTAGAACCTGTAGTATTTCATAGCGACGCAGTTTATGTGTTAATTCTATAATGTGAGTGATGGAGGGATGCAATAAAGAAGGAATACTGCATCTGGAAAGAGATACTCGCCTCCCAGTATAAGATCATGTCGTTGCCATAGAAACGTTCCTCGATTTAGAAAGAAAAGGCACAGAACCTATAGTATTTCATAGCGTCGCGATTTCTGTGTTAATTTGTCTCTGTGAGGGATCGACGGATGCAAACAAGAAGGAATAGTGCATCCGAAAAGAGATACTCGCCCTCCAATAAAAGATCCTGTCATTGCCATAGTAGCGTTCCTCGATTTTGAAAGAGAAGGCATAGAAACTATAATATTTCATAGCGACGCAATTTCTGTGTTATGTCGTCAATGTGGGTGATTGAGGGATGCAATAAAGAAAGAATAGTGCATCCGAAAAGAGATACTCGCCTCCAAATAGAAGATCCTGACGTTTCATAGAAACGTTCCTCGATTTACAAAGAGAAGGCATAGAACCTAGAGTATTACATTGTGACGCAATTTATGTTTTAATCCGTCATTATGAGGGATCGACGAATGCAATAAAAAAGGATTTGTGCATCCGAAAAGAGATACTCGCCTCCCAATATAAGATCCGGTCATTGCTATAGAAACGTTCCTCGATTTAGAAAGAGAAGGCATAGAGTCTATAGTATTTCATTGCGACGCAATTACTGTGTTAATTCGTCATTGTGAGGGATCGACGGATGCAATAAAGAAGGAATAGTGCATCCGGATAGAGATACTCGCCTCGCAATAGAAGATCCTGTCATTGCCATAGAAACGTTCCTCGATTTAAGAAAGAGAAGACATAGAACCTACAGTATTTCATAGCGACGCAATTTCTGTGTTAATTCCATATTGTGAGGGTTCGACAGATGGAATAAAGAAGGAATAGTGCATCCGAAAGGAGATACTCGCCTCCAAATAGAAGATCCTGTCGTTGCCATAGAAACGTTCCTCGTTTTGGAAAGAGAAGTCATAGAACAAATAGTATTTCATAGCGACGCAATTTCTGTGTTAATTCGTCATTGTGGGGGATCGACGGATGCAATAAAGAAGGAATAGTGCATCCGAAAAGAGATACTCGAATCCCAATATAAGATCATATCGTTGCCATAGAAACGTTCCTAGATTAAGAAAGAGAAGGCATAGAAATTATAGTACTTCATAGCGACGAATTTTCTGTGTTAATTCGTCACTGTGAGGGATCGACGGATGCAATAAAGAAGGAATAGTACATCAGAAAAGAGATATCCACCTCTCAATAGAAGATCGTGTAGTTGCCATAGAGACGCTCCTCTATTTAGAAAGAGAAGGCATAGAACCTATAGTATTTCATAGCTACGCAATTACTGTGTTAATTCGTCATTGTGAGGGATCGACAGATGCAATAAAGAAGGAATAGTGCATCTAAAAGGAAATACTCGCCTCCAAATAGAAGATCCTATTGTTGCCATTGAAACGTTAGTATATTTAGAAAGAGAAGGCATAGAACCCATGGTATTTCATAGCGACGCAATTTCTGTGTTAATTCTATATTGTGAGGGATCGACAGTTGCAATAAAGAAGGAATAGTGCAACCGAAAGGAGATACTCGCCTACCAATAGAAGATCCTGTCGTTGCCATAGAAACGTTGTTATATTTAGAAAGAGAAGGCATAGAACCTATAGTATTTCATAGCGACGCAATTTCTGTGTTAATTCGTCAATGTGAGTGATGGAGGGATGCAATAAAGAAGGAATAGTGCATCTGGAAAGAGATACTCGCCTCCCAGTATAAGATCCTGTCGTTGCCATAGAAACGTTCCTCGATTTAGAAAGAAAAGGCACAGAACCTATAGTATTTCATAGCGTCGCAATTTCTGTGTTAATTTGTCACTGTGAGGGATCGACGGATGCAATAAAGAAGGAATAGTGCATGTGAAAAGAGATACTCGCCCTCCAATAAAAGATCCTGTCAATGCCATAGAAGCGTTCCTCGATTTAGAAAGAGAAGGCATGGAACCTATAGCATTTCATAGCGACGCAATTTCTGTGTTAATTCGTCATTGTGAGGGATCGACGGATGCAATAAAGAAGGAATAGTGCATCCGAAAAGAGATACTCGCCTTCCAATAGAAGATCCTGTCGTTGTTATAGAAACGTTCCTCGATTTAGAAAAAGAAGGCATAGAATCTACAGTATTTCATAGCGACGCAATTTCTGTGTTAATTTCATATTGTGAGGGATCGACAGATGCAATAAAGAAGGAATGGTGCATCCAAAAAGAGATACTCGCCTCCCGATAGAAGATCCTGTCGTTGCCATAGAAACGTTCCTCGATTTAGAAAGAGAAGGCATATAACCTACAGTATTTCATAGTGACGCAATTTCTGTGTTAATTCGTTATTGTGAGGGATCGACGGATGCAATAAATAAGTAGTAGTGCATCCGAAAAGAGATACTCACCTCCCAATAGAAGATCCTGTCGTTGCCATAGAAACGTTCCGCGATTTAGAAAGAGAAGTCATAGAACTTATCGTATTTCATAGCGTCGCAATTTATGTGTTAATTCGTCATTGTGAGGGATCGACGGAAGCAATAAAGAAGGAATAGTGCATCCGAAAAGAGATACTCGCCTCCCGATATAAGATCCTGTCATTGCCATAGAAATGTTCCTCGATTTAGAAGGAGAAAGCATAGAACATACAGTATTTCATAGCGACACAATTTCTGTGATAATTCGTCAATTTGAGGGATCGACGGATGCAATAATGAAGGAATAGTGCATCTGCAATGAGATACTCGCCTCCCAGTAGAAGATCCAGTCGTTGCCATAGAAATGTTCCTCGATTTAGGAAGAGAAAGGCATGGAACCTATAGTATTTCATAGCGACGCAATTTATGTGTTAATTCGTCATTGTGAGTGATCGACGGAATCAATAAAGAAGGAATAAGGCATCCGAAAAGAGATACTCGCCTCCAAATAGAAGATCCTGTTGTTGCCAAAGAAACGTTCCTCGATTTGGAAAGAGAAGGCATAGAACATGTAGTATTTCATAGCGACGCAATTTCTGTGTTAATTCGTCAATGTGGGTGATGGAGGGATGCAATAAAGAAGGAATAGTGCATCCGAGAAGAGATACTCACCTCCCAATAGAAGATCCTGTCGTTGCCATAGACACGTTCCTCGATTTAGAAAGAGAAGGCATAGAATCTAAAGTATTTCATAGCGACGCAATTTCTGTGTTAATTCCATATTGTGAGGGATTGACAGATGCAATAAAGAAGGAATTGTGCATCCGAAAAGAGATACTCGCCTCCCAATAGAAGATCCTGTCGTTGCCATAGAAAAGTTCCTCGATTTAGAAAGAGAAAGCATAGAACCTACAGTATTTCATAGCGACGCAATTTCTGTGTTAATTCGTCATTGTGAGGGATCGACGGATGCAATAAAGAAGGAGTAGTGCATCCGAAAAGAGATACTCACCTCCCAATAGAAGATCCTGTCGTTGCCATAGAAACGTTCTGCAATTTAGAAAGAGAAGTCATAGAACTTATCGTATTTCATAGCGTCGCAAATTATGTGTTAATTCGTCATTGTGAGGGATCGACGGAAGCAATAAACAAGGAATAGTGCATCCGAAAAGAGATACTCGCCTCCCGATATAAGATCCTGTCATTGCCACAGAAATGTTCCTCGATTTAGAAGGAGAAAGCATAGAACATACAGTATTTCATAGCGACACAATTTCTGTATTAATTCGACATTTTGAGGGATCGACGGATGCAATAATGAAGGAATAGTGCATCTGCAATGAGATACTCGCCTCCCAGTAGAAGATCCAGTCATTGCCATAGAAACATTCCTCGATTTAGGAAGAGAAAGGCATGGAACCCATAGTATTTCATAGCGACGCAATTCCTGTGTTAATTCGTCATTGTGAGGGATCGACGGATGCAATAAAGAAGGATTAGTACATCCGAAAAGAGATACTCAACTCCCATTATAAGATCCTGTCGTTGCCATAGAAACGTTACTCGATTTAGAAAGAGAAGGCATAGAACCTACTGTATATCATAGCGACGGAATTTCTGTGTTAATTCCATATTGTGGGGGTTCGACAGATGCAACAAAGAAGGAATAGTGCATCAGAAAAGAGATGCTCGCCCCCAAATAGAAGATCCTGTTGTTGCCGTAGAAACGTTACTCGATGTGGAAAGAGAAGGCATAGAACATATAGTATTTCATAGCGACGCAATTTCTGTGTTAATTCGTCAATGTGGGTGATGGAGGGATGCAATAAAGAAGGAATAGTGCATCCGAAAAGAGATACTCGCCTCCAAATAGAAGATCCTGTCGTTGCCATAGAAATGTTCCTATATTTAGAAGGAGAAGGCATAGAACCCATAGTCTTCATAGCGACGCAATTTATGTGTTAATTCGTCATTGTGAGGGATCGACAGTTGCAATAAAGAAGGAATAGTGCAACCGAAAGGAGATACTCGCCTACCAATAGAAGATTCTGTCGTTGCCATAGAAAAGATCCTATATTTAGAAAGAGAAGGCATATAACCTATAGTATTTCATAGCGACGCATTTTATGTGTTAATTCGTCAATGTGAGTGATGGAGGGATGCAATAAAGAAGGAATAGTGCATCCGGAAAGAGATACTCGCCTCCCAATATAAGATTCTGTCGTTGCCATAGAAACGTTCCTCGACTTAGAAAGAGAAGGCATAGGACCTATAGTATTTCATAGCGACGCAATTTCTTGTTAATTCGTCATTGTGAGGTATCGACGGATGCAATAAAGAAGGAATAGTGCATCCGAAAAGAGATACTCGCCTCTCAATATAAGATCCGGTCGTTGCCTGAGAAACAATCTTAGATTTAGAAAGAGAAAGCATAGAACCAGTAGTATTTCATAGCGACGCAATTTCTGTGTTAATTCATCATTGTGAGGGATCGCCGGATGCAATATAGAAGGAATAGGGCATCCGAAAAGAGGTACTCGCCTCCCAATAGAAGAACCTGTCGTAGCCATAGAAACGTTCCTCGATTTTGAAAGAGAAGGCATAGAACATATAGTATTTCATAGCAACGCATTTTCTGTGGTAATTTTTTATTGTGAGGGATATACGGATTCAATAAAGTATTAATAGTGCATCCGAAAAGAGATACTCGCCCTCCAATATAAGATCCTGTGGTTGCCATTGAAACGCAACACGATTTAGAAAGAGAAGACATAGAACCTATAGTATTTCATAGCGACGCAAATTTTGTGTTAATCCTTCATTGTGAGAGATCGACGAATGCAAAAAAGAAGGAATAGTGCATCCGAAAAGAGATACTCGCCTCCCAATAGAAGGTCCTGTCGTTGTCATACAAACGTTCCTCGTTTTAGAAAGAGAAAGCATAGAATCTATAGTATTTCATAGCGACGCAATTTCTCTGTTAATTCGTCATTTTGAGGGATCGACGAATGCAATAAAGAAGGAATAGAGCATCTGAAAAAAGATACTCGCCTCCCAATATAAGATCCTGTCGTTGCCATTGAAACGTTCCTCGATTTAGAAAGAGAAGTCATAGAACCTATAGTATTTCATAGCGACGCAATTTCTGTGTTAATTCGTCATTGTGAGTGATCGACGGATGGAATAAAGAAGGAGTACTGCAGCCGAAAAGAGATACTCGCCTCCGAATATAAGATCCATTCGTTGCCATTGAAACGTTCCTCGACTTAGAAAGAAAAGGCATAGAACCCATAGTATTTCATAGCGACCCAATTTATGTGTTAATTCGTCATTGCGAGGGATCGACGGATGCAATAAAGATGGAATAGTGCATCCGAAAAGAGATACTCGCCGCCCAATATAAGATCCTGTCGTTGCCATTGAAACGCACCACGATTTAGAAAGAGAAGACATAGAACCTGTAGTATTTCATAGCGACGCAAATTCTGTGTTAATTCGTCATTGTGAGGGATCGACGGATGCAATAAAGAAGGAATAGTGCATTGGAAAAGAGATACTCGCCTCCCAATAGAAGATCCTGTCGTTGCCATAGAAACGTTCCTCGATTTAGAAAGTGAAGGCATAGAACCTATAGCATTTCGTAGCGACGCAATTTCTGTGTTAATTCGTCATTGTTAGGGATCTACAGGTGCAGTGAAAAAGGAATAGTTCATCCGAAAAGAGATACTCGCCTCCCAAAATGGGATCCTTTCGTTGACATAGAAACGTTCATCAATTTAGAAAGAGAAGGCATACAAACAATAGTATTTCATAGCGACGCAATTTCTGTTTAATTTTTCATTCTGAGGGATTGACAGATGCAATAAAGAAGGAATACTGCATCCGAAAAGAGATACTCGCCTCCCAATATAAGATCCTGTCGTTGCCATAGAAACGTTCATTGATTTAGAAAGAGAAGGCATAGAAACTATAGTATTTCATAGCGACGCAATTTCTGTGTTAATTTTTCATTGTGAGGGATAGACGGATGCAATAAAGAAGGAATACTGCATCCGAAAAGAGGTACTCGCCGCCCAATATAAGACCCTGTCGTTGCCATTGAAACGAATCACGATTTAGAAAGAAACCTACAGTATTTCATAGCGACGCAAATTCTGTGTTAATTCGCCATTGTAAGGGATCGACGAATGCAATAAAGAAGGAGTAGTGCATCCGAAAAGAGATACTCGCCCTCCAATATAAGATCCTGTCGTAACCATAGAAACGTTCCTTGATTTAGAAAGAGAAGGCATAGAACGTATAGTATTTCATAGCGACGCAATTTCTGTGTTAATTCGTCATTGTGAGGGATCGGCGGACGCAATGAAGCAGGAATAGTGCATCCGATTAGAGATACTCGCCTTCCAATAGAAGATCCTGTCGTTGCCATAGAAACGTTCCTCGATTAAAGAAAGAGAAGCCTTAGAGCCTATAGTATTTCATAGCGACGCAAGTTCTGTGTTAATTCGTCATTGTGAGGGATCGTCGTATGCAATAAAGAAGGAATAGTACATCCGAAAAGAGATACTCGCCGCCCAATATAAGACCCTGTCGTTGCCATTGAAACGCACCACGATTTAGAAAGAGAAGACATAAAACCTTCAGTATTTCATAGCGACGCAAATTCTGTGTTAATTCGCCATTGTGAGGGATCGACGAATGCAATAAAGAAAGCGTAGTGCATCCGAGAAGAGATACTCGCCCTCCAATATAAGATCCTGTCGTAAACATAGAAACGTTCCTTGATTTAGAAAGAAAAGGCATAGAACCTATAGTATTTCATAGAGACGCAATTTATGTGTTAATTCGTCATTGTGAGAGATCGACGAACGTAATAAAGAAGGAATAGTGCATCCGAAAAGAGATACTCGCCTCCCAATAAAAGATCCTGTCGTTGCCATAGAAACGTTCTTCGATTTAGAAAGATAAGGCATAGAACCTATAGTATTTCATAGCGCCGCAATTTCTGTGTTAATTCGTCATTGTGAGGGATCGACGGATGCAATAAAGAAGGAATAGTGCATCCGAAAAGAGATACTCGCCCTCAAATATAAGATCCAGTCGGTGCCATAGAAACGTTCCTCGATTTAGAAAAAGAAGGCACAGAACCTATAGTATTTCATAGCGACGCAATTTATGTGTTAATTTGTCATTGTGAGGGATCGAGGGATGCAATAAAGAAGGAATAGTGCATCCGAAAAGAGATACTCGCCTCCCAATATAAGATCCTGTCGTTGCCATAGAAACGTTCCTCGATTTAGGAAGAGAAGGCATAGAACGTATAGTATTTCATAGTGACGCAATTTCTGTGTTAATTCATCATTTTGAGGGATCTACGAATGCAATAAAGAAGGAATAGTGCATCCGAAAAGAGATATTCGCCTCCCAATAGAACATCCTGTCGTTGCCATAGAAACGTTCCTCGATTCAGAAAGAGAAGGCATAGAACGTATAGTATTTCATAGTGACGCAATTTCGGTGTTAATTCGTCATTGTGAGGGATCGACGAATGCAATAAAGAAGGAATAGTGCATCCGAAAAGAGATACTCGCCCTCCAATATATGATCCTGTCGTTGCCATAGAAACGTTCCTTGATTTAGAAAGAAAAGGCATAGAACCTACAGTATTTCATAGCGACGCAATTTATGTGTTAATTCGTCATTGTGAGGGATCTACGAATGCAATAAAGAAGGAATTGTGCATCCGAAAAGAGATACTCGCCTCCCAATATAAGATCCTGTCGTTGCCATAGAAACGTACTTCGATTTAGAAGGAGAAGGCATAGAACATATAGTATTTCATAGCGACGCAATTTCTGTGTTAATTCGTCATTGTGAGGGATCGACGGATGCAATAAAGATGATATAGTGCATTCGAAGACAGATATTCGCCCTCCAATATAAGATCCTGTCGGTGCCATAGAAACGTTCCTCGATTTAGAAAGAGAAGGCATAGAACATACAGTATTTCATAGCGATGCAATTTATGTGTTAATTTGTCATTGTGAGGGATCGAGGGATGCAAAAAAGAAGGAATAGTGCATCCGAAAAGAGATACTCGCCTCCCAATATAAGATGCTGTCGTTGCCATAGAAACGTTTCTCGATTTAGAAAGAGAAGGCATAGAACGTATAGTATTTCATAGTGACGCAATTTCTGTGTTAATTCGTCATGGTGAGGGATCTACGAATGCAATAAAGAAGGAATTGTGCATCCGAAAAGAGATATTCGCCTCCCAATATAAGATCCTGTCGTTGCCATAAAAACGTACGTCGTATTAGAAAGAGAAGTCTTAGAACCTATAGTATTTCATAGCGACGCAATTTCTGTGTTAATTCGTCATTGTGAGGGATCGACGGATGCAATAAAGAAGGAATACTGCATCCGAAAAGAGATATTCGCCTCCCAATAGAACATCCTGTCGTTGCCATAGAGACGTTCCTCGATTTAGAAAGAGAAGGCATAGAACGTATAGTATTTCATAGTGACGCAATTTCGGTGTTAATTCGTCGTTGTGAGGGATCGACGGATGCAATAAAGAAAGAGAAGTGCATCCGAAAAGAGATACTCGCCCCCAATATAAGATCTGGTGGCTGCCATAGAAACGTTCCTCGATTTAGAAAGAAAAGGCATCGAACCCGAAGTATTTCATAGCGACGCAATTTATGTGTTATTTCGTCATTGTGAGGGATCTACGAATGCAATAAAGAAGGAATTGTGCATCCGAAAAGAGATACTCGCTTCCCAATATAAGATCCTGTCGTTGCCATAGAAACGTACTTCGATTCAGAAAGAGAAGGCATAGAACCTATACTATTTCATAGCGACGCAAGTTCTGTGTTAATTCGTCATTGTGAGGGATCGACGGATGGAATAAAGATGATATAGTGCATCCGAAGAGATATACTCGCCCTCCAATATAAGATCCTGTCGGTGCCATAGAAACTTTCCTCCATTTAGAAAGAGAAAGCATAGAACCTATAGTATTTCATAGCGACGCAATTTATGTGTTAATTTTCATTGTGAGGGATCGAGGGATGCGATAAAGAAGGAATAGTGCATCCGAAAAGAGATACACGCCTCCCAATAGAAGATCCTGTCGTTGCCATGGAAACGTTCCTCGATTTAGAAAGAGGAGGAATAGAACCTATAGTATTTTATAGTGACGTAATTTCTGTGTTAATTCGTCATTGTGAGGGATCGACGTATGCAATAAATATGGAATAGTGCATCCGAAAAGAGATACTCGCCTCACAATATAAGATCCTGTCGTTGCCATAGAAACGTTCCTCTATTTACAAAGAGAAGGCATAGAACCTATAGTATTTCATAGCGACGCAATTTCTGTGTTAATTCGTCATTGTGAGGGATCGACGGATGCAATAAAGAAGGAATAGTGCATCCGAAAAGAGATACTCGCCTCCCAATAGAGGATCCTGTCGTTGCCATGGAAACGTTCCTCGATTTAGAAAGAGGATTCATAGAACCTATAGTATTTCATAGCGACGCAGTTTCTGTTTTAATTCGTCATTGTGAGGGATCGACGGATGCAATATCGAAGGAAAAGTGCATCCGAAAGGAGATACTCGCCTTCCGAAATAAGATCCTGCCGTTGCCATAGAAACGTTCCTCGATTTAGAGAGAGAAGGCATAACACCTATAGTATTACATAGCAACGCAATTTCTGTGGTAATTCGCAACTGTGAGGGATCGACGGATGCAATAAAGAAGGAATAGTGCATCAGAAAAGAGATACTCGCCTCCCAATAGAAGATCCTGTCGTTGCCATAGAAACGTACGTCGTTTTTGAAAGAGACGGCTTAGAACCTATACTATTTCATAGAGACGCAATTTCTGTGTTAATTCGTCATTGTGAAGGATCGACGGATGCAATAAAGAAGAAATAGTGCATCCGAAAAGAGATACTCGCTTCCCAACAGAAGATCCTGTCGATGCCATCGAAACGTTCCTCGATTTAGAAAGAGAAGGCATAGAACCCATAGTATTTCATAGCGACGCAATTTCTATTTTAATTCGTCATTGTGAGGGATCGACGGATGCAATAAAGAAGGAATAGTGCATCGGAAAAGAGATACTGGCCTCCCAATAGAACATCCTGTCGCTGCCATAGAAAAGTTCCTTGATTTAGAAAGAAAAGGCATAGAACGTATAGTATTTCATAGCGACGCAATTTATGTGTTAATTCGTCATTGTGAGGGATCTACGAATGCAATAAAGAAGGAATCGTGTATCCGAAAAGAGATACTCGCCTCCCAATATAAGATCCGGTCGTTGCCATAGAAACGTACTTCGATTTAGAAAGAGAAGGCATAGAACCTATACTAGTTCATAGCGACGCAATTTATGTGTTAATTTGTCATTGTGAGGGATCGAGGGATGCGATAAAGAAGGAATAGTGCATCCGAAAAGAGATACTCGCCTCCCAATATAAGATCCAGTCGTTGCCATAGAAACGTTCTTCGATTTAGGAAGAGTAGTCATAGAATCTATAGTATTTTATAGTGACGTAATTTCTGTGTTAATTCGTCATTGTGAGGGATCGACATATGCAATAAATATGGAATAGTGCATCCGAAAAGAGATACTCGCCTCCCAATATAAGATCCTGTCGTTGCCATAGAAACGTTCCTCTATTTAGAAAGAGAAGGCATAGAACCTATAGTATTTCATAGCGACGCAATTTCTGTGTTAATTCGTCATTGTGAGGGATCGACGGATGCAATAAAGAACGAATAGTGCAGCCGAAAAAAGATACTCGCCTCCCAATAGATGATCCTGTCGTTGCCATGGAAACGTTCCTCGATTTAGAAAGAGGAGGCATAGAACTTATAGTATTTCATAGCGACGCAGTTTCTGTTTTCATTCGTCATTGTGAGGGATCGACGGATGCAATATCGAAGGAAAAGTGCATCCGAATGGAGATACTCGCCTTCCGTAATAAGATCCTGTCGTTGCCATAGAAACGTTCCTCGATGTAGGAAGAAAAGGCCAGAACGTATAGTATTTCATAGTGACGCAATTTCTGTGTTAATTCGTCATTGTGAGGGATCGACGGATGCAATAAAGAAGGAATAGTGCATCGGAAAAGAGATACTGGCCTCCCAATAGAACATCCTGTCGCTGCCATAGAAAAGTTCCTTGATTTAGAAAGAAAAGGCATAGAACGTATAGTATTTCATAGCGACGCAATTTATGTGTTAATTCGTCATTGTGAGGGATCGACGGATGCAATAAAGAAGGAATAGTGCATCCGAAAAGAGATACTCGCCTCCCAATATAAGATCCTGTCGTTGCCATATAGTATTTCATAGCGACGAAATTTTTGTGTTAATTCGTCATTGTGAGGGATCGACGGATGCAATAGAGAAGGAATAGTGCATTGGAAAAGGGATACTAGCCTCCCAATAGAAGATCCTGTTGTTGCCATAGACACGTTCCTCTATTTAGAAAGAGAAGGCATAAAACCTATAGTATCTCATAGCGACGCAATTTCTGTGTTAATTCGTCATTGAGAGGGATCGACAGATGCAATGAAAAAGGAATAACGCATCCGTAAAGAGATACTTGCTTCCCAAAATGAAATCCTGTCGTTGACATAGCAACGTTCCTCAATTTAGAAAGAGAAGGCATAGAAACTACAGTATTATATAGCGACGCAATTTCTGTGTTAATTTGTCATTGTGAGGGATTGACGGATGCAATAAAGAAGGAATTCTGCATCCGAAAAGAGATACTCGCCTCCCAATATAAGATCATGTAGTTGCCATAGAAACGTTCCTCGATTTAGAAAGAGATGGCACAGAACCTATAGTCTTTCATAGCGACGCAATTTCTGTGTTAATTCGTTATTGTGAGGGATCGATGGATGCAATACAGAAGGAATAGTGCATCCGAAAAGAGATACACGCCTCCCAATGGAAGATCCTTTTGTTGCCATAGACACGTTCCTCGATTTAGAAAGAGAAGGCATAGAACCTAAAGTATTTCATAGCGACGCAATTTATGTGTTAATTCGTCATTGTGAGGCATCTACGAATGCAATAAAGTAAGAATAGTGCATCGGAAAAGAGATACTCGCCTCCCAATATAAGATACTGTCGTTGCCATAGAAACGTTCCTCTGTTTAGAAAGAGAACCATAGAACCCATACTATTTCATAGCGACGTAATTTCTGTTTTAATTCGTCATTATGAGGGATCGAAAGATGCAATAAAGAAGGAATAGTGCATCCGAAAGGAGATACACGCCTCCCAATAGGAGATCCGGTCGTTGCCATAGAAATCTTCCTTGATTTAGAAAGAGAAGGCATAGCACATATAGTATTTCGTAGCGACGCAATTTCTGTGTTAATTCGTCATTGTGAGTGATCGACGGATGCAATAAAGAAGAAATAGTGCATCCGAAAAGAGATACTCGCCTCCCAACAGAAGATTCTGTCGTTGCCATCGAAACGTTCCTTGATTTAGAAAGAGAAGGCATAGAACCCATAGTATTTCATGGCGACGCAATTTCTGTTTTAATTCGTCATTGTGAGGGATCGACGGATGCAATAAAGATGATATAGTGCATCCGAAGAGAGATACTCGCCCTCCAATATAAGATCCTGTCGGTGCCATAGAAACTTTCCTCGATTTAGAAAGAGAAAGCATAGAACCTATAGTATTTCATAGCGACGTAATTTATGTGTTAATTTGTCATTGTGAGGGATCGAGGGATGCAATAAAGAAGGAATAGTGCATCCGAAAAGAGACACTCGGCCTCCCAATATAAGATCCAGTCGTTGCCATAGAAACGTTCCTCGATTTAGGAAGAGTAGTCATAGAACCTATAGTATTTTATAGTGACGCAATTTCTGTGTTAATTCGTCATTGTGAGGGATCGACGGATGCAATAAATATGGAATAGTGCATCCGAAAAGAGATACTCGCCTCCCAATATAAGATCCTGTCGTTGCCATAGAAACGTTCCTCTATTTAGAAAGAGAAGGCATAGAACCTATACTATTTCATAGCGACGCAATTTCAGTTTTAATTCGTCAATGTGAGGGATCGCTGGATGCAATAACGAAGGAATAGTGCATCCGAAAGGAAATACACGCCTCCCAGTAGGAGATCCGGCCGTTGCCATAGAAACATTTCTTGATTTAGAAAGAGAAGGCATGGCACATATAGTATTTCATAGCGACGCAATTTCTGTGTTAATTCGTCATTGTGAGGGATCGACGGATGCAATAAAGAAGGAATAGTGCATCCGAAAAGAGATACTCGCCTCCGAATAGAAGATCCTGTCGTTGCCATGGAAACGTTCCTCGATTTAGAAAGAGGAGGCATAGAACCTATACTATTTCATAGCGACGCAGTTTCTGTTTTAATTCGTCATTGTGAGGGATCGACGGATGCAATATCGAAGTAAAAGTGCATCCGAAAGGAGATACTCGCCTTCCGAAATAAGATCCTGTCGTTGCCATAGAAACGTTCCTCGATTTAGAAAGAGAAGGCATAACACCAATAGTATTACATAGGAACGCAATTTCTGTGGTAATTCGCCACTGTGAGGGATCGACGGATGCAATAAAGAAGGAATAGTGCATCAGAAAAGAGATACTCGCCTCCCAATAGAAGATCCTGTCGTTGCCATAGAAACGTACGTCGTTTTTGAAAGAGAAGGCTTAGAACCTATAGTATTTCATAGCGACGCAATTTCTGTGTTAATTCGTTATTGTAAAGGTTCGACGGATGCAATAAAGAAGGGATAGCGCATCCGAAAAGAGATACTCGCCTCCCAATAGAACATCCTGTCGCTGCCATAGAAAAGTTCCTTGATTTAGAAAGAAAGGCATAGAACGTATAGTATTTCATAGTGACGCAATTTCTGTGTTAGTTCGTCATTGTGAGGGATCGACGGATGCAATAAAGAAGGAATAGTGCATCCGAAAAGAGATACTCGCCTCCCAATAGAACATCCTGTCGCTGCCATAGAAAAGTTCCTTGATTTAGAAAGAAAAGGCATAGAACGTATAGTATTTCATAGCGACGCAATTTCTGTGTTAATTCGTCATTGTGAGGGATCGACGGATGCAATAAAGAAGAAATAGTGCATCCGAAAAGTGATACTCGCCTCCCAATATAAGATCCAGTCGTTGCCATAGAAATGTTCCTCGATTTAGAAAGAAAAGGCATAAAACCTATAGTATTTCATAGTGACCCAATTTCTGTGTTAATTCGTCATTGTGGGGGATAGACCGATGCAATAAAGATGGAATAGTGCATTCGAAAAGAGCTACTCGGCTCCCAATATAATATCCTGTCGTTGCCATAGAAAAGTTCATCAATTTAGAAAGAGAAGGCGTAGAACCTATAGTATTTCATAGCGACGAAATTTTTGTGTTAATTCGTCATTGTGAGGGATCGACGGATGCAATACAGAAGAAATAGTGCATCTGAAGAGAGATACACGCCTCCCAATGGAAGATCCTGTTGTTGCCATAGACACGTTCCTCGATTTAGAAAGAGAAGGCATAGAACCTATAGTATGTCATAGCGACGCAATTTATGTGTTAATTCGTCATTGTGAGGCATCTACGAATGCAATAAAGTAAGAATAGTGCATCGGAAAAGAGATACTCGCCTCCCAATACAAGATCCTGTCGTTGCCATAGAAACGTTCCTCTGTTTAGAAAGAGAACCATAGAACCCATACTATTTCATAGCGACGTAATTTCTGTTTTAATTCGTCATTATGAGGGATCGAAAGATGCAATAAAGAAGGAATAGTGCATCCGAAAGGAGATACACGCCTCCCAATAGGAGATCCGGTCGTTGCCATAGAAATCTTCCTTGATTTAGAAAGAGAAGGCATAGCACATATAGTATTTCGTAGCGACGCAATTTCTGTGTTAATTCGTCATTGTGAGGGATCGACGGATGCAATAAAGAAGAAATAGTGCATCCGAAAAGTGATACTCGCCTCCCAATATAAGATCCAGTCGTTGCCATAGAAATGTTCCTCGATTTAGAAAGAAAAGGCATAAAACCTATAGTATTTCATAGTGACCCAATTTCTGTGTTAATTCGTCATTGTGGGGGATAGACCGATGCAATAAAGATGGAATAGTGCATTCGAAAAGAGCTACTCGGCTCCCAATATAATATCCTGTCGTTGCCATAGAAAAGTTCATCGATTTAGAAAGAGAAGGCGTAGAACCTATAGTATTTCATAGCGACGAAATTTTTGTGTTAATTCGTCATTGTGAGGGATCGACGGATGCAATACAGAAGAAATAGTGCATCCGAAAAGAGATACTCGCCTCCCAACAGAAGATTCTGTCGTTGCCATCGAAACGTTCCTCGATTTAGAAAGAGAAGGCATAGAACCCATAGTATTTCATAGCGACGAAATTTTTGTGTTAATTCGTCATTGTGAGGGATCGACGGATGCAATAAAGAAGGAATAGTGCATTGGAAAAGGGATACTCGCCTCCCAATAGAAGATCCTGTTGTTGCCATAGACACGTTCCTCTATTTAGAAAGAGAAGGCATAGAACCTATAGTATCTCATAGCGACGCAATTTCTGTGTTAATTCGTCATTGAGAGGGATCGACAGATGCAATGAAAAAGGAATAGTGCATCCGAAAAGAGATACTCGCTTCCCAAAATGAAATCCTGTCGTTTACATAGCAACGTTCATCAATTTAGAAACAGAAGGCATAGAAACTACAGTATTTCATAGCGACGTAATTTCTGTGTTAATTTGTCATATTGAGGGATTGACGGATGCAATAAAGAAGGAATACTGCATCCGAACAGAGATACTCGCCTCCCAATATAGGATCATGTAGTTGCCATAGAAACGTTCCTCGATTTGGGAAGAGATGGCACAGAACCTATAGTCTTTCATAGCGACGCAATTACTGTGTTAATTCGTCATTGTGAGGGATCGACGGATGCAATACCGAAGGAATAGTGCATCCGAAAGGAGATACTCGCCTCCCAACAGAAGATCCTGCGGTTCCATCTAAACGTTCCTCCATTTAGAAAGAGAAAGCATAGAACCCATAGAATTTCATAGCGACGCAATTTCTGTTTTAATTCGTCATTGTGAGGGATCGACGGATGCAATAACGAAGGAATAGTGCATCCGAAAGGAGATACACGCCTCCCAATACGAGATCCGGTCGTTGCCATAGAAATCTTCCTTGATTTAGAAAGAGAAGGCATAGCATATATAGCATTTCATAGCGACGCAATTTCTGTGTTAATTCGTCATTGTGAGTGATCGACGGATGCAATAAAGAAGAAATAGTGCATCCGAAAAGAGATACTCGCCTCCCAACAGAAGATCCTGTCGTTGCCATCGAAACGTTCCTCGATTTAGAAACAGAAGGCATTGAACCCATAGTATTTCATTGCGACGCAATTTCTGTTTTAATTCGTCATTGTGAGGGATCGACGGATGCAATAACGAAGGAATAGTGCATCCGAAAGGGGATACTCGCCTCCCAATAGTAGATTCTGTTGTTGCCATAGAAACATTCCTCGATTTAGAAAGAGAAGGCATAGCACATATAGTATTTCATAGCGACGCAATTTCTGTGTTAATTCGTCATTGTGAGCGATCGACGGATGCGATAAAGAAGGAATAGTGCATCCGAAAAGAGATACTCGCCCTCCAATATAAGATCCTGTCGGTGCCATAGAAACGTTCCTCGATTTAGAAAGAGAAGGCATAGAACCTATAGTATTTCATAGGAACGCATTTTCTGTGTTAATTTTTCATTGTGAGGGGTTAAACGGATGCAATAAAGTATTAATAGTGCATCCGAAAAGAGATACTCGCCTCCCAATAGAACATCCTGTCGCTGCCATAGAAAAGTTCCTTGATTTAGAAAGAAAAGGCATAGAACGTATAGTATTTCATAGCGACGCAATTTCTGTGTTAATTCGTCATTGTGAGGGATCGACGGATGCAATAAAGAAGAAATAGTGCATCCGAAAAGTGATACTCGCCTCCCAATATAAGATCCAGTCGTTGCCATAGAAATGTTCCTCGATTTAGAAAGAAAAGGCATAAAACCTATAGTATTTCATAGTGACCCAATTTCTGTGTTAATTCGTCATTGTGGGGGATAGACCGATGCAATAAAGATGGAATAGTGCATTCGAAAAGAGCTACTCGGCTCTCAATATAATATCCTGTCGTTGCCATAGAAAAGTTCATCAATTTAGAAAGAGAAGGCGTAGAACCTATAGTATTTCATAGCGACGAAATTTTTGTGTTAATTCGTCATTGTGAGGGATCGACGGATGCAATACAGAAGAAATAGTGCATCTGAAGAGAGATACACGCCTCCCAATGGAAGATCCTGTTGTTGCCATAGACACGTTCCTCGATTTAGAAAGAGAAGGCATAGAACCTATAGTATGTCATAGCGACGCAATTTATGTGTTAATTCGTCATTGTGAGGCATCTACGAATGCAATAAAGTAAGAATAGTGCATCGGAAAAGAGATACTCGCCTCCCAATATAAGATCCTGTCGTTGCCATAGAAACGTTCCTCTGTTTAGAAAGAGAACCATAGAACCCATACTATTTCATAGCGACGTAATTTCTGTTTTAATTCGTCATTATGAGGGATCGAAAGATGCAATAAAGAAGGAATAGTGCATCCGAAAGGAGATACACGCCTCCCAATAGGAGATCCGGTCGTTGCCATAGAAATCTTCCTTGATTTAGAAAGAGAAGGCATAGCACATATAGTATTTCGTAGCGACGCAATTTCTGTGTTAATTCGTCATTGTGAGGGATCGACGGATGCAATAAAGAAGAAATAGTGCATCCGAAAAGTGATACTCGCCTCCCAATATAAGATCCAGTCGTTGCCATAGAAATGTTCCTCGATTTAGAAAGAAAAGGCATAAAACCTATAGTATTTCATAGTGACCCAATTTCTGTGTTAATTCGTCATTGTGGGGGATAGACCGATGCAATAAAGATGGAATAGTGCATTCGAAAAGAGCTACTCGGCTCCCAATATAATATCCTGTCGTTGCCATAGAAAAGTTCATCGATTTAGAAAGAGAAGGCGTAGAACCTATAGTATTTCATAGCGACGAAATTTTTGTGTTAATTCGTCATTGTGAGGGATCGACGGATGCAATACAGAAGAAATAGTGCATCCGAAAAGAGATACTCGCCTCCCAACAGAAGATTCTGTCGTTGCCATCGAAACGTTCCTCGATTTAGAAAGAGAAGGCATAGAACCCATAGTATTTCATAGCGACGAAATTTTTGTGTTAATTCGTCATTGTGAGGGATCGACGGATGCAATAAAGAAGGAATAGTGCATTGGAAAAGGGATACTCGCCTCCCAATAGAAGATCCTGTTGTTGCCATAGACACGTTCCTCTATTTAGAAAGAGAAGGCATAGAACCTATAGTATCTCATAGCGACGCAATTTCTGTGTTAATTCGTCATTGAGAGGGATCGACAGATGCAATGAAAAAGGAATAGTGCATCCGAAAAGAGATACTCGCTTCCCAAAATGAAATCCTGTCGTTTACATAGCAACTTTCATCAATTTAGAAACAGAAGGCATTGAAACTACAGTATTTCATAGCGACGTAATTTCTGTGTTAATTTGTCATATTGAGGGATTGACGGATGCAATAAAGAAGGAATACTGCATCCGAACAGAGATACTCGCCTCCCAATATAGGATCATGTAGTTGCCATAGAAACGTTCCTCGATTTGGGAAGAGATGGCACAGAACCTATAGTCTTTCATAGCGACGCAATTACTGTGTTAATTCGTCATTGTGAGGGATCGACGGATGCAATACCGAAGGAATAGTGCATCCGAAAGGAGATACTCGCCTCCCAACAGAAGATCCTGTCGTTGCCATCGAAACGTTCCTCCATTTAGAAAGAGAAAGCATAGAACCCATAGAATTTCATAGCGACGCAATTTCTGTTTTAATTCGTCATTGTGAGGGATCGACGGATGCAATAACGAAGGAATAGTGCATCCGAAAGGAGATACACGCCTCCCAATACGAGATCCGGTCGTTGCCATAGAAATCTTCCTTGATTTAGAAAGAGAAGGCATAGCATATATAGCATTTCATAGCGACGCAATTTCTGTGTTAATTCGTCATTGTGAGTGATCGACGGATGCAATAAAGAAGAAATAGTGCATCCGAAAAGAGATACTCGCCTCCCAACAGAAGATCCTGTCGTTGCCATCGAAACGTTCCTCGATTTAGAAACAGAAGGCATTGAACCCATAGTATTTCATTGCGACGCAATTTCTGTTTTAATTCGTCATTGTGAGGGATCGACGGATGCAATAACGAAGGAATAGTGCATCCGAAAGGAGATACTCGCCTCCCAATAGTAGATTCTGTTGTTGCCATAGAAACATTCCTCGATTTAGAAAGAGAAGGCATAGCACATATAGTATTTCATAGCGACGCAATTTCTGTGTTAATTCGTCATTGTGAGCGATCGACGGATGCGATAAAGAAGGAATAGTGCATCCGAAAAGAGATACTCGCCCTCCAATATAAGATCCTGTCGGTGCCATAGAAACGTTCCTCGATTTAGAAAGAGAAGGCATAGAACCTATAGTATTTCATAGGAACGCATTTTCTGTGTTAATTTTTCATTGTGAGGGGTTAAACGGATGCAATAAAGTATTAATAGTGCATCCGAAAAGAGATACTCGCCCTCCAATATAAGATCCTCTCGTTGCCATGGAAACGTTCCTCGGTTTAGAAAGAGAAAACATAGAACCTATAGTATTTCATAGCGACGCAATCTTTGTGTTAATTCGTCATCGTCAGGGATCGACGGATGCAATAAAGAAGGAATAGTGCATCCGAAAAGAGATATTCGCCTCTCAATAGAAGATCCTGTCGTTGCCATGGAAACGTTCATCGATTTAGATAGAGACGGCATAGAAACTATACTATTTCATAGCGACGCAGTTTCTGTTTTAATTCGTCATTGTGAGGGATCGACGGATGCAATTAAGAAGGAATAGTGCATCCGAAAAGAGATACTCGCCTCCCAATATAAGATACCGTCGTTGCCATAGAAACTTTCCTCGATTTAGAAAGAGATGGCACAGGACAAATAGTATTTCATAGCGACGCAATTTCTGTGTTAATTCGTCATTGTGAGGGATCGACGGATGATATAAAGAAGGAATAGTGCATCGGAAAAGAGATACTCGCCTCCCAATAAAAGATCCTTTCGTTGCCACAGAAACGTCCCTCGATTTAGAATGAGAAGGCATAGAACCTATAATATTTCATAGCGACGCAATTTCTGTGTTAATTCGCCATTGTGAGGGTTCGACAGATGCAATGAAAAAGGAATATTGCATCCGAAAAGAGATACTCGCCTCCCAAAATGAGATCCTGTCGATAACATAGAAACGTTCCCCGATTTAGACAGAGAATGCATAGAAGCTATTCTATTTCATAGCGACGCAATTTGTGCGTTAACTTGTCATTGTGAGGGATTGACGGATGCAATAAAGAAGGAATACTGCATCCGAAAAGAGATACTCGCCTCCCAATATAAGATCACGTCGTTGCCATAGAAACTTTCCTCGATTTAGAAAGAGATGGCACAGGACCAATAGTATTTCATAGCGACGCTATATCTGTGTTAATTCGTCATTGTGAGGGATCGGCGGATGCAATAAACAAGGAATAGTGCATCCGATAAGAGATACTCGCCTTCCAATAGAAGACCCTGTCGTTGCCATAGAAACGTTCCTCGATTTAAAAAGATAAGGCTTAGTGCCTATAGTAATTCATAGCGACGCAAGTTCTGTGTTAATTCGTCATAGTGAGGGATCGGCGGATGCAATAAACAAGGAATAGTGCATCCGAAAAGAGATACTCGCCCTCCAATATAAGATCCTGTCGGTGCCATAGAAACGTTCCTCGATTTAGAAAGAGAAGGCATAGAACCTATAGTATTTCATAGCAACGCATTTTCTGTGTTAATTTTTCATTGTGAGGGGTTAAACGGATGCAATAAAGTATTAATAGTGCATCCGAAAAGAGATACTCGCCCTCCAATATAAGATCCTCTCGTTGCCATGGAAACGTTCCTCGGTTTAGAAAGAGAAAACATAGAACCTATAGTATTTCATAGCGACGCAATCTTTGTGTTAATTCGTCATCGTCAGGGATCGACGGATGCAATAAAGAAGGAATAGTGCATCCGAAAAGAGATATTCTCCTCTCAATAGAAGATCCTGTCGTTGCCATGGAGACGTTCATCGATTTAGATAGAGACGGCATAGAAACTATAGTATTTCATAGCGACGCAATTTCTGTGTTAATTTGTCATTGTGGGAGATTCACGGATGCAATAAAGAAGAAGTACTGCATCCGAAAAGAGATACTCACCTCCCAATATAAGATCCTGTCGTTGCCATAGAAACGTTCCTCTATTTACAAAGAGAAGGCATAGAACTTATAGTATTTCATAGCGACGCAATTTATGTGTTAATTCGTCATTGTGAGGGATCGACGGATGCAAAAAAGAGGGAATAGTTCATGGGAAAAGAGATACTCGCCTCCCAATAGAAGATCCTGTCGTTGCCATAGAAACGTTCCTCGATTTAGAAAGAGAAGGCATAGAACCTATAGTATTTCATAGCGACGCAATTTCTGTGTTAATTCGTCATTGTGAGGGTTCGACGGATGCAATAAAGAAGTAATAGTGCATCCGAAAAGAGATACTCGCCTCCCAATAGATGATCCTGTTGTTGACATAGAAACGTTCCTCGATTTAGAAAGAGAAGTCATAGAACCTACAGTATTTCATAGCGACGCAATTTCTGTGTTAATTCGTCATTGTGAGGGATCGACAGATGCAATGAAAAAGGAATGGTGCATCCGAAAAGAGATACTCGCCTCCCAAAATGAGATCCTGTCGTTGACATAGAAACGTTCCTAGATTTAGAAAGAGAAGTCATAGAAACTATAGTATTTCATAGCGACGCAATTTCTGTGTTAATATGTCATTGTGAGGGATTGACGGATGCAATAAAGAAGGAATACTGCATCCGAAAAGAGATACTCGCCCTCCAATATAAGATCCTGTCGTTGCCATAGAAACGTTCCTTGATTTAGAAAGAGAAGGCATACAACCTATAGTATTGCATAGTGACACAATTTCTGTGTTAATTCGTCATTGTGAGGGATCGACGGATGCTATAAAGATGATATAGTGCATCCGAAAAGAGATACTCGCCTCCCAATATAAGATCCTGTCGTTGCCATAGAAACGTTCCTTCATTTAGAAAGAGAAGGCATAGAACCTATAGTATTGCATAGTGACGCAATTTCTGTGTTAATTCGTCATTGTGAGGGATCGACGAATGCAATAAAGAGGGAATAGTGCATCTGAAAAGAGATACTAGCCCTCCAATATAAGATCCTGTAGTTGCCATAGAAACGTTCCTTGATTTAGAAAGATAAGGCATTGAACCTATAGTATTTCATAGTGACGCAATTTCTGTGTTAATTCGTCATTGTGAGGGATCGACGTATGCAATAAATAAGGAATAGTGCATCCGAAAAGAGATACTCGCCTCCCAATAGAAGATCCTGTCGTTGCCATGGAAACGTTCCGTGATTTAGAAAGAGTAGGCATAGAACCTATAGTAATTCATAGCGACGAAATTTCTGTTTTAATTCGTCATGTGAGGGATCGACGGGTGCAATATCGAAGGAAAAGTGCATCCGAAAGGAGATATACGCCTCCCAGTAGGAGATCTTGTCGTTGCCATAGAGACATTCCTGGATTTAGAAAGAGAATGCATAGCACATATAGTATTTCATAGCGACGCAATTTCTGTTTTAATTCGTCATTGTGAGGGATCGACGGATGCGATAAGGGAGGAATAGTGCATCCGAAAAGAGATACTCGTCCTCCAATATAAGATCCTATCAATGCCATAGAAACGTTCCTCGATTTAGAAAGAGAAGGCATAGAACCTATAGTATTTAATAGCGACGCCATTTATGTGTTAATTCGTCATTGTGAGGGATCGACGGATGCAATAAAGAAAGAATAATGCATTGAAAAGAGATACTCGCCTCCCAATATAAGATCCTATCGTTGCCATAGAAACGTTCCTCGATTTAGAAAGAGAAGGGATAGAACCTATAGTATTTCATAGCGACGCAATTTCTGTGTTAATTCGTCATTGTGAGGGATCGACGGATGCAATAAAGAAGGAATAGTGTATCCGAAAAGACATACTCGCCCTCCAATATAAGATCCTGCCGTTGCCATAGAAACATTCCTCGATTTAGAAAGAGAAGGCAAAGAACCTATAGTATTTCATAGCGACGCAATTTACATGTTAGGACGTCATTGTGAGGGATCGACGAATGCAGTAAGGAACGAATAGTGCATCCGAAAAGAGATGATCGCCTCCCAATATAAAATCCAGTCGTTGCCATAGAAACGCTCCTCGATTTAGAAAGAGAAGTCATAGAACCTATAGTATTTCATAGCGACGCAATTTCTATGTTAATTCGTCATTGTGAGGGATCGACGGATGCAATAAAGATGATATAGTGCATCCGAAAAGAGATACTCGCCTCCCAATGTAAGAACCTGTCGTTGCCATAGAAACGTACCTCGAATTAGAAAGAGAAGGCATAGAACCTATAGTATTTCATAGCGACGCAATATCTGTGTTAAATCGTCATTGTGAGGGTTCGACGGATGCAATATAGAAGTAATAGTGCATCCGAAAAGAGATACTCGCCTCCCAATAGAAGGTCGTGTCGTTGCCATAGAAACGTTCCTCGATATAGAAAGAGAAGGGATAGAACCTATAGTATTTCCTAGCGACGCAATATCTGTGTTAATTCGTCATTGTGAGGGATCGACGGATGCAATAAAGAAGGAATAGTGCATCCGAAATGAGATACTCGCCTCCCAATATAAGAGCCTGTCGTTGCCATAGAAACGGTCCTCGATTTAGAAACAGAAGGCATAGAACCAATTGTATTCCATAGCGACGCAATATCTGTGTTAATTCGTCATTGTGAGGGATCGGCGGATGCAATAAACAAGAGGAAAAGAGATACTCGCCTCCCAATAGAAAATCCTGTTGTTGACATATAAACGTTCCTCGATTTAGAAAGAGAAGGCATAGAACCTATAGTATTTCAAAACGACGCAATTTCTGTGTTAATTCGTAATTGTGAGGGATCGACGGATGCAATAAAGAAGGAATAGTGCATCCGAAATGAGATACTCGCCTCCCAATATAAGATCCTATCGTTGCCATAGAAACGTCACTCGATTTAAAATGAGAAGGCATAGAACCTATAGTATTTCATAGCGACGCAATTTCTGTGTTAATTCGTCATTGTGAGGGATCGACAGATGCAATGAGAAACGAATAGTGCATCCGGAAAGAGATAGTCGCCTCCCAAAATGAGATCCTGTCGTTGACATAGAAACGTTCCTCGATTTAGAAAGAGAATGCATAGAAACTATTGTATTTCATAGCGACGCAATTTCTGCGTTAACTTGTCATTGTGAGGGATTGACGGTTGCAATAAAGAAGGAAAACTGCATCCGAAAAGAGATACTCGCCCTCCAATATAAGATCCTGTCGTTGCCATAGAAACGTTCCTTGATTTAGAAAGAAAAGGCATAGAACCTATAGTATTTCATAGCGACGCAATTTATGTGTTAATTCGTCATTGTGAGGGATCGACGAATGCAATAAGGTATTAATAGTGCATCCGAAAAGAGATTCTCGCCTTCCATCCTGTTGATGACATAGAAAAGTTCCTCGATTTAGAAAGAGAAGGCATAGAACCTATAGTATTTCATAGCGACGTAATTTCTGTGTTGATTCGTCATTGTGAGGGATCGACAGATGCAATGAAAATGGAATAGTGCATCCGAAAAGAGATACTCGTCTCCCAAAATGAGATCCTGTCGTTGACATAGAAACGTTCCTAGATTTAGAAAGAGAAGTCATAGAAACTATAGTATTTCATAGCGTCGCAATTTCTGTGTTAATTTGTCATTGTGAGGGATTGACGGATGCAATAAAGAAGGAATACTGCATCCGAAAAGAGATACTCGCCCTCCAATATACTCGCCTTCCAATATAAGATCCTGTCGTTGCCATAGAAACGTCCCTCGATTTAAAAAGAGAAGGAATAGAACCTATAGTATTTCATAGCGACAGAATTTCTGTGTTAATTCGTCATTGTGAGGGATCGACGGATGCAATAAAGAAGGAATAGTGCATCCGAGAAGAGATATTCGCCTCCCAATAGAAGATCCTGTCGTTGCCATAGAAACGTTCCTCGATTTAGAAAGAGAAGGCATACAACCTGTAATATTTCATAGCGATGCAATTTCTGTGTCAGTTCGTCATTGTGAGGGATCGACGGATGCAATACAGATGAAATAGTGCATCCGAAAAGAGATACACGCCTCCCAATATAAGATCCTGTCGTTGCCATAGAAACGTTCCTCTATTTAGAAAGAGAAGGCATAGAACCTATAGTATTTCATAGCGACGCAATTTATGTGTTAGTTCGTCATTGTGAGGGTTCGACGAATGCAATAAAGAAGGAATACTGCACCCGAAAAGAGATACTCGCCTCCCAATATAAGATCCTGTCGTTGCCATAGAAACGTTCCTCGATTTAGAAAGAGAAGTCATAGAACCTATAATATTTCATAGCGACGCCATTTCTATGTTAATTCGTCATTGTGAGGGATCGACGGATCAATAATGATGAAATAAGGTATTAATAGTGCATCCGAAAAGAGATTCTCGCCTTCCAATAGAAGATCCTGTTGATGACATAGAAAAGTTCCTCGATTTAGAAAGAGAAGGCATAGAACCTATAGTATTTCATAGCGACGTAATTTCTGTGTTGATTCGTCATTGTGAGGGATCGACAGATGCAATGAAAATGGAATAGTGCATCCGAAAAGAGATACTCGTCTCCCAAAATGAGATCCTGTCGTTGACATAGAAACGTTCCTAGATTTAGAAAGAGAAGTCATAGAAACTATAGTATTTCATAGCGACGCAATTTATGTGTTAGTTCGTCATTGTGAGGGTTCGACGAATGCAATAAAGAAGGAATACTGCACCCGAAAAGAGATACTCGCCTCCCAATATAAGATCCTGTCGTTGCCATAGAAACGTCCCTCGATTTAGAAAGAGAAGTCATAGAACCTATAATATTTCATAGCGACGCAATTTCTGTGTTATTTCGTCATTGTGAGGGAACGACGAATGCAATAAAGAAGGAATAGTGCATCCGAAAGGGGATACTGGCTTCCCAATAGAAGATCCTGTCGTTGCCATAGAAACGTTCCTCTATTTAGAAAGAGAAAGCATAGAACCTATAGTACTTCATAGCGACGCAATTTCTGTGTTAATTCGTCATTGTGAGTGATCGACGGATGCAATAAAGAAGGAATAGTGCATCCGAAAAGAGATACTCGCCCCCCTATATAAGATCCTGTCGTTGCCATAGAAACGTTCCTCGATTTAGAAAGAGAAGGATTAGAACCTATTGTATTTCATAGCGACGCAATTTCTGTTTTAATTCGTCATTGTGAGGGATCGACGGATGTGATAAAGAAGGAATGGTGCATCCGAAAAGGGATACTCGCCTCCCAATATAAGATCCTGTCGTTGGCATAGAAACGTCCCTCGATTTAGAAAGTGAAGGCATAGAACTTATCGTATTTCATAGCGACGCAATTTCTGTGTTAATTCGTCATTGTGAGGGATCGACGGATGCAATAAAGAAGGAATAGTGCATCCGAAAGGAGATAATAGCCTCCCAATACAAGATCCTTTCGTTGCCATAGAAATGTTCCTCGATTTAGAAAGAGAAGGCATAGAACCTATAGTATTTCATAGCGACGCAATTTATGTGTTAATTCGTCATTGTGAGGGATCGACGAATCAATAAAGATGAAATAGTGCATCCGAAACGAGATATTCGCCTTCCAATATAAGATCCTGTCGTTGCCATAGAAACGTTCCTCGATTTAGAAAGAGAAGGCATAGAACCTATAGTATTTCATAGCGACGCAATTTATGTGTTAATTCGTCATTGTGAGGGATCGACGAATCAATAAAGATGAAATAGTGCATCCGAAACGAGATACTCGCCTTCCAATATAAGATCCTGTCGTTGCCATAGAAACGTTCCTCGATTTAGAAAGAGAAGGCATAGAACCTATAGTATTTCATAGCGACAGAATTTCTGTGTTAATTCGTCATTGTGAGGGATCGACGGATGCAATTAAGAAGGAATAGTGCATCCGAGAAGAGATACTCGCCTCCCAATAGAAGATCCTGTCATTGCCATAGAAACGTTCCTCGATTTAGTAAGAGAAGGCATAGAACCTATAGTATTTCATAGCGACGCAATTTCTGTGATAATTCGTTATTGTGAGGGATCGACGGATGCAATAAAGATGATATAGTGCATCCGAAAAGAGATACTCGCCCTCCACTATAAGATCCTGTCGGTGCCATAGAAACGTTCCTCGATTTAGAAAGAGAAGGCATAGAACCTATAGTTTTTCATTGTGAGGGATCGAGGGATGCTATAAAGAAGGAATAGTGCATCCGAAGAGAGATACTCGCCCTCCAATATAAGATCCTGTCGTTGCCATAGAAACGTTCCTCGATTTAGAAAGAGAAGGGATAGAACCTATAGTATTTCATAGCGACGCAATTTATGTGTTATTTCGTCATTGTGAGGGATCGACGAATGCATTAAAGAAGGAATAGTGCATCCGAAAGGAGATAGTCGCCTCCCACTTGTGATGTTACACAATAAAAGTGATGTTGTTATTCAATGGAAAGTTGGAAATTGAGATTTAGCTTACTGTTTTATTAATCACAAAAGGCGTAAGAATCATGGATGGACCATTGTCATAAAGTATTGCATTATGAGATGTGATTAGTTTTTACTTGCAGTTTCGCGTGGCTTGAGGCAGTCACAACTAGCGTGCTATTGATTAAGAAATCGCATTATCATCTTTCTAATTACTTCATGATCGTAGATACGATCATACCCGGTCGTGAAGTTATTGTTATGACAAAACAATTTCCTAAGGGACCAGAAAGTTCTTAAGGGCGCAAAAACAACTGTAACATCACTCAAAAGGGAAATTCAATATTAAAGCTGATGCAAGATGACGATAAAACAGTTTTCTTTTTATCAATGTAACACGCACATTGGACTGCTGATCTTGGAGTCTGTAATATTAGCAAAATGCATAATTAAAATGTAAATAATACTGAGGAGATAATAGAAATGAGCACTGCTAAATGATTCAGTATTCCCAGAACAAATATTTATTATAACTAAAACATATATCGTACCTTAAGCTTAATACTACAATGACGGTAGATATTTATGTCCATATCATGTCCATTGAGCGCTCTTTTATATAGCCATTGTCTTCTTTGAGTCACCCCTGCGTCGTCACGATAAGTTTTAACAGTTCTTCTTACACTTCACTCAAACTTAGATGGAACACGTTTTTATTTATTTAGTAAAAATAATTAGATCAGACCGCCACAAATCTGCGTCCGTCTTACTCGAGAAAAACAGTAAAAGTCTTTTTAGCGCTCAAGGCTTCATTTGTTCTCCAGCGGACAAAATAGTGAAGGATCGCATATCTATCCGTATTTTCCTGTTTATATTGCCGCCCAAAGACGACGAATTACATTATTTAAAAAATTCCACCGTCGCCATGCGACGCCTCATTATACATTAATCATTATTTATAAACAAGTATTTGCCTTCTGGCTGAAAGTATTAACTACTCGTATTTGCTGTTTTAATGAAGTCAATAATAGCGAATATCACATTGCCTCCCATGAGGAGAGAGGGAATGCCGAAGGATTACCTCGATCCTCATGTCCTCATGAGATATTCGTGATTTTTGGTGTGACATTTACATAATGTTACTGGCGTACAAAGTACATAAATTGAAATTACATTTATAAACATATATCAGATATTTATCATTTTTCAAATTAAAGTTTTTCATTCTTTGTTCATCAGTCACTTCATTCCATAATACCAAGATTAACATTTATGTGCATATTTAAGTTTGGTCCATATTTGCTTATAACAATAAGTGAACGTTCATTTCGCACTTCAGGGGATAGAATTCAGAAATTACTTTCTCTTGAGCTTAACAACTAATATATGAGTACAGTGAGTGCTTATTTTCACTAAACTAGAGTGGACAATGTTCGAGCTTCTGTTGACTCATTGTGGTTCAATTACAGTTTAATAACGTAGCACTACACTTCGCGATGCTTTTACTTTCTGTGTTAGCTGTCTACGGCGTTCATCATGCAGTACATCTGTCCTTTCCACTGTGGTGCCAGGAATACAAGTGGCTTCCCGGGTTTTTATTTACAATATGAAACAGAAGAAGTGGAAAATTATTAGTATAACTTACAACCTATTGGATACATTTGTTAAGGATCGGGACTGGTCTGGAGTTTAGGGTCTTCCTATAGTGCACATTCATTTTCTTTGTCCATCAAGAGACAGGATTATAATCCATTTTGAGCAGTGTTCAGGAGTGCCGGTATTAATGGCTTCAAGGCCTGAGTAATCTAACAATCTACTTCTCACTCATCTTAACTTCAACACAAGAGAATTGCTTAATTTACGTATGAAAATGTAGTCACACAAGTGTACAAATGTCTTTCCTCCAGTATGTACGATGGAAGTCATGGCGGTTAGCAGTTTGAAGTTTGAATTGTTTCGTCACTCACACGTCAGCCACTCACAGCGGCTGCACAGTGTTGCGTGAGCTCCAATACTTAGTATACGTTCGCGCTCAGGCTGTAACAGAGCTGCTGGTCGTCGATTGCTCCCTTTTTTTTTTTTGTGAACTTCGTATCACACGAGTGCATCGATACAAACACCTCGCGCGCGTTTTCCATCGGAGGAGCCGGACACTGAAGCTGCCTCCATACTTCTCTGTCAACTGCCTCCCATGAGCCTCATAGGTAAGTGACGACGAATGTTTTAGCTGTCGCTGCACTTAGAACAACACTGAACTTTGCGTTGCACCTGTTGTCGTAGCCTTGACTTCTTTTTACACTTGCAGTACAACAATACCACTAGTATACAGTGAACAGTTATTTTTATTATGCACGTCGCACTTTAGTGTGCATCTTCACACAACATTCGTGCTTAGTTCCTTCGCCGATAGAATTCATTTACAAAACAATTAATTTTGCAGGTTTCCTCCATTGGTACAGAAAGACTTATATTCTACTATTTACAAAAGATCACTTACGAGCTAATATTTACAATTAATGGTCACTCCTTTTGTTAAGTCCAGTGAACAACTGCTTTATGAATGGACTCTTTATATCTCAAGGTTTACTTTCACTAGTGAACCTAAAAATATTCTTTCAAACTTTCTTTTAAGTGCTCATCTCCTTATTATGAAAACTACAGGTTTCGCAACACTCGTTGCATTTATTCTTTAGTGCACCCAAGATCATTTTCTACTGCCACGCAGCATATCTACTACTTAACGAGTACACATTTAACGCTGAATTTTTTTTTTTCTTTTTGTGCTTTCCTTTGTGCTTGCCAAAATTTTTTTTTTTTATATTTGAGGGCAGAATGGATAACAATAGGTCTCCCTCTTCGCTTCATGTACTCAGCAATCGTTCTCTGTTAAAAAAAAAAAATAGGGTAACGCGTGTCTACTATTTTTCGCATGAATGGAATTACCGACAGTTCACTGGGTTTACTCAACCGGTCCATAACGAACATTACCAAAGCTAGCGAAGTTCATCACACTACGTGTCTCATTTCTCATAAGCACTGCTTTGCTTCGAAGCACACGTGCCTTTTACAAGTCGACCCTTGGTCTGGGTTAATGAACCAGGATCAAAAGGAACGGGCACAAGGAAAATGGCTTTCATAAGAGGAGTGTCTTAGGAGACATTTTTGCAATAAAATCTGCATGTAAATAAAATTATCATAATAAACATAGGAACATATATAAATTTCAACCTCTTTCATTACAGCATGCTTTGCTACTTCTATACTCTGGTTATAGTCAATATTAAGTTTAAATATCACTGCATTGCTTGTTCTTTAGATTAGCCTTCAATTAGGGCGTTGAATGGTCGCTAGATTACACTACAAATCTTCTGAAGATCTTTACTTGGACTTATTTATGATACAGGGGGCTTGCTGTGTGGTTATTTAGCACCTCGATTCTACTGAGATCAATTCGTCAGCTAACATTACTCATATACTCTTTACATTGGGCTCAGATCACAGGGAAATAGTTTACTTTCATAGCAATTAGTGGCCTCGTGGAGTACTTACGCTACATTATTGATGCTTCATGGTTTGCCTCTATTTGTACTGTATTTCACCTAACTTAGTTTACTACAGCTTATTATCTCCTTGCGTGAACACATATGGGTTACCACTTGTTTTTCCACTTAACAGCACGCTTTAACTGAACTTTAAGCTATTTCTTCTACTCCTGTCCACTGTCTGGACTGTTTGAACATGTACCCTTTTTTTTTTTTTTAAGCAGGTAATTTGGGCGTTTACAACAGAACTTCAAGTACTTACATTACTAAAAATAAATCTATTAATCTCCTTGTACCTTGAGAGAAGTGCTTATTTACGCATCCTCCTCCATTTCTCACCTTTACATATTTATATAGCTCCGGGCAATCACCTCACAAGCACTTTTTTTTTCTTAATACTAACTTAAAATTAAATTGAAATTCTTGGTGCAACCTCAATTTCCTGCTTCAGCTTGTTGAAGAAATATCAGTTCATGTCCATCACTATAAACAATTTTCCCATACATAGCATTTAATACTTAAAGTTTACATGTAGTAGCCGTTACCATGTAGTCAGTGCGCTGTTCAACACAATACTTATCATTAACAGTTCACACAAGGAAATTTCCAGTAAGCAAGAATTCATTTCCACGACAGTATTTAACCACTACCATTATAAAATTTCTTTAAGTCTTGGTGGTGAAATAAGCCTTTTACTCTCCCCTCCCCGCAGCCGGGTCAGTTAATAAATAACTCCCTATGTGCGGTTTCCTTAAAATAAGGTAAGGACCTTGGTACATGTGTTGCCACTTGCGATTTTTTTTACATATTAAGGATGGCTTGAAATGAGTCTTAAGTAATACCTTTTCACCTACATGGTAATTTACAACTTTGTTTACTTTTTTATCATAGCCTTTCTTCCTTAATTGAGCATTGGTGGTAATGGAACTTAAAGCTTCTCGAATTTTGACATCTAGATCTACCTCAGGGCTAGGTATCTTGGGAAGAGGGTCAACCCACTCATTCTGTTCCTTCTTTCGAGATATCAGCTCTTGTGGAGTAAAACCTGTGGAAGTGTGTGTGGCAAATTATTAACTATCTCCTCAAAAGGTGTCACAAAATCAACCCAACGAGTTTGCTTGTCTGGAATGTACGTCCGAACAAATCCGTTAAACTCCTTGAAGATCCGCTCAGTCAAGTTCGACTGAGGCCTAAAACGTGATATTAAGATCTGCTTGACATTGTGATGGGCCAAAAACTTACGCCATTTGCGGCAAGTAAAGTTGGATGCATTATCTGAAAGTATAGATTCGGGGACTCCGAATCGAGGGAAATAGTCATTTTCAAGACAGTGTATAATAGGCGGAGCATAAGAGGTCTTCATAACATACATTC
The DNA here is from genome assembly GCF_023864275.1 of Schistocerca cancellata. Classification (NCBI taxonomy): domain Eukaryota; kingdom Metazoa; phylum Arthropoda; class Insecta; order Orthoptera; family Acrididae; genus Schistocerca; species Schistocerca cancellata. Next base: position 5,031,706 of record NW_026046791.1, on the reverse strand, counting down.
GAACGTATTTTGTGAAGTTGTCGAGAACAGCAACGAGGTATTTGACACCTCCCCTACCCATCGGTAGAGGGCCAGCCAGGTCAATGCTAATGAGCTGATTAGGTCTTTCTGCGATGATCGGATTCAATGGAATTAAAGTAGGAATATTCAGAGCTTTCGCCTTTTGGCAGATGACACAGAATTTTAGCAATTTGTGTATCCGACGATGTAGGTTGGGCACATAACAGTAAGTAGCAATCTTCTTTTTACACTTCTCTGGACCATAGTGGCCCCAAGAAATGTGGGTATACCACAAAAGATGTTCGACAAAACTGCTAGGTATACAAACAAGCCAGATGTCTGATGACACAGAGGTACGATGAAATAATACCTGATTATGAATCTTGAAGAATTTGAACAACTTATGGTTTGGATTTTCTTGAAGAAGTCTGATTATTTTTCCCCACTTAGGATCTGTGCTCTGTAGTGTCTGGATTTGCTTGCACAGTTCCAAGAAATATTTTCTATGAATGGGATCCTGCATAAGAAGAACTTTGTAATTCGACATCTGTTCTACCAACTCACTTGTCTCAGGCAGACCTTCTGGTGAACGAGAAAGTGCGTCTGCAATAATGTTATCCTTGCCCTTTATATACACAATATCAAAGTCGTATTCTTGCAAAAATAAACACCACCTGGTCAGGCGCGGATGTTGTAATTTACAGGTCAAAAGATACGAAAGTGCTTGATGGTCCGTAAATACTTTTATCTTTCTGCCAAAAATGTAATAATTAAACCTCTTGAAGGCCCAAATAACTGCAAGTGCCTCCAGCTCAGTAACTGAATAGGACTTTTCACATTCTGTTAAGACCCTACTCGCAAAACTAATCACTCCGATCTGCTCTGTTTCGTCTACTAATTCATTCTGAAACAAACAAGATCCAATTCCAACAAACGAAGCGTCTGAGGTGATACAAAATTCTTTGTCCATTTGTGGATGACAGAGAATGTTATTGTTGAAAAGACCATCTTTAATTGCCTGAAAAGCTTTCTGGCACTCTGGTGTCCAAATCCAATGCGTACTTTTCTTGAGAAGATTGTGCAAAGCGGGATTGTTCATTACTTGACCAGACAGAAATCGTCGAAAGAAAGACGAAAGACCGAGATATCCTCTTAGTTGCCTCTTAGTTACCGGTTATAAAGGCAAATTTGCATGCCGAGCGTGAGTTTCCGCGGAAACGCGAAATATTAATTAAATAAATAATCAGTGACAAATAAATAAAGCCTATGGCATACAACTGCAGCGCTGTGTCGCTGATAAAACAAAAGCACAATTACGTTACTCTTATGTTTAATTAAGAAGAAAGGGAGAGCTCTGGTTGAAGTGGTGCGAGAAGCACGTATTTTATTTTATTGTCTGGCACACCGCCATATTTCATGTTAGAGAAGAATACTGCGAGTTGCAACCAGACTAGGCACTCGATTCTATAAAGAATTTATATTTATAAAAGTAAGTAGGATTATGAACTGTAGGCTTATTCATTGAATATATCTGATTTAACTAACTGTGTAACTTTTTTATGTTTAGTAGACAGACACCTCTGTACGACGTATTGACATGGCTGGCAAATTATTCTAATATTGAGATTTAGATTTGAGTCCGCATCTACCGCAGCAGTCTTTGGAAACGATTTATTTACGAAGTCCGATTATTTCAGTTTTATTTCACGGTCAACTACGAGTAACATTGCCTTTACGAAAAAGCCATTGTCAAGCGTCTGATACCGAATAATTAAACGTCCACGTTCCAGATAAGCAAATATCAATTACAATTACAAACACCATCATACAGATAGAATAATTAATATATTATTATTTTTAATTTATTTTATATTGGCGACCGTGAAAAATCAACTTTCTGGACCTGGACGTCAATGTATGAGAGATAACAAAATTGGAAGATATTTTCAAATTCTGAAATTTTGCCGGAAGACGCAAAGAAGCTTCCAGCAAAATAAGGCAAAGGCATTAGCAGGCTTGACCAGACGTATAATTCAGTGTATTAGCTTTTCAGTAAATTCTGTAGTGTTTCTTTTCCGCATAACAGTTTCAGTGATAAATTTCGTTCTCAGTACTTTTCCCTAAACAATAACGTATGCAACAATACCAATACACGAGTGTACAATATGGCCGACTTCTGTACGATATCATGTAACATGGCCAGCAGCCATTACCAATAATCTCAAATTCAGTTTATATTTTTAAATTAACAGACAGCCATTGTTGCTACGAGCGATTCATGCTCAACTACATTTTATTTTAAAATCAGTGTCAAAAATTTTCTTGAAACATATATCACGTGTGGCATGGTAATAACTAGAAAACAATACGCAAAAATGGAACAGCAAGGACGTACTATTCAGACGCAATCCGACTCGGACGTGAGACAAGTGTTAGAAAATGACTTTACGACAGCAACCGGTAGTGACGATTCATCAAACATTGACGCAAGTGTTGACGAAAATTTTGACAATAGGCCGTCCACCACAAAAATTTCAAAGTCTCAATCAGAGCCCATGTTAATGCATGACGTCACGTCTAATGACGCGGCGGGGGCAGAGACCTTGCAAACGGTAAACATTGCCGACATGTTACAAAAGCTAATGAAACAAAACGCAGAAAATATGGCAACCATAAGGAAACAGAACGCGGAAAAAATGGCAACCTTAAAGACACAAAATGAACAGTTAAAGACACAAAATGACGCAATTAAATCTGACCTCATAGCACTCAAGACAGGTAATGACACTTTATGTAAACGTGTGGAACTTATAGACGCCACACTGACCAAACAGATGACTGAACTCAGTACTAAATTTTCCCAGCTTAATACGAGACAAGAAAAGACTACAACTGACGTAGCACTTTTACAGACACAAGTAAAAAACCTTAATGTCACGTGTGAAGTTCTTACTGAACAAATTCAAACATATCCTTCAGTACATGACAACCTTGAAAAACGAATTACTGACGTACAGAATAAATTTGACAATGTTGAACAACACCTGACTGACATCTTACAATCTGATGCCACAGCTCATTTTCAAAATATTAATAAGGAATTTAATGATTGGGTAGTGAACAAAGACAAACATTTTGATACATGCTTACGTGAAAATTTACCAACAATTGTGCACGACTCCGTAGCGCAATACATTACTAATAACAAACAGCTGATCAGTGACGCAGTACAATCCGTCACTGCACCCATGAGACAATTCACCGATCGACCACAGTCTGAATGTAACGAAAATATCAGTCAAAATGCACAGTTCAGGAACCAATATACATTCGAGTATGACACACACATACCGCACACGACAAACACACAAGAACAAAACACACCACGACTACAACACATACCACGATGTGCAAACACAAACACAAGCTATTATCATGGTAAACCACAGCAACATTATCGTAATTACTCGCCAGCTGAACATACCAGTAATTACAGTGGAATAAATCCATATCACAATACGAAGGAAGAAGAACGCTTAATGAAACACAGGCAATTTCAGATTTTTATCCCAGAAAAACGAACCATTCATCCGGTGATTTTTCTTAAATCCTTTAGTAACGCATTTCCACGCACTTGGAGTGACCGGAAAAAGATTTCATATATTGTCGGTTACATCCAAGGCGATGCAGCTGTCTGGGCATACAGTCAAGCTGACGTATGTACCACGTACAGTGAGTTTGAGCGTGCTTTTCTGAACAAATTCTGGTCGCAATCCGTCCAGGAGCGACTCAGAAGACAAATTTTAGAACCTGAAACTTTTAACAGTAAAAATGGTAACTTACGCAGATATTTTGAAAAATACTTTTTAAACGAACCAGTCGCAACGCGTGATATACTCCGTGCGTTGAAGGCCAAATTGCCTTTCAACATCAAAGAAAAACTCCTACATATCCCGGATGACGATTCAGATTATTTTTTAACAGCTTTAGATTCGGTTGACATGTTACTTGAAGACCAGCGCTTCGCGCGGCAAAACAGCAGCCACAATGTTTACACTAGTGGTATGCAAAACATGCAGGCTTGCCAACACAATTCAGACGTGTCCACAGTTGGATACGCGGTACAACAAAAACAGCAAACTCACATGCCGTCTCAGTACGGAAATCAAAATCAACACGCGTATTCCAATACAAACAATAGTTACAACAGTAATAACACTTCATGCGGCAATCCATACAAAAGGCACCGCGGTAATAACTACAACGGTAACAACGGATACAAAGGCAACAACAAAAACACAAACAGAAATAGAAATAATAACAACTACGAGCCAAGACAGCATCAAGGTTGGACTCGTAACGATCAGTACTTTCATTCAAACTCTGCTTTACCACAGCAGACACCAGGACAAAATTGGAGCATACCTTGTGACCGACAGGTAAGTTATAATGAGCAACAGCAACAACAACCGCAAAAGTTTGGAGATCGTAATAGGCAATATCCGAATGTGAATATAATAGAAATGACACCTGATGCACAACCTCAATCTGTGTCAGTACCTAGTACAAATGCTAATCCAACAAACTAGAAACAGTCACTACTATGCCCCAGGTCGTGGCTGAAGAATTCTTGGGGGGCGACTTCAATGTTAATCAGTTATTTGACACCACACTTGAACAACAGAATAATGATATGCCGAATAATTCTAAACAAAAATTACCTGTTTTATTTATAAGATACAACCACAATGAGAATATATCAGATGAACTTTTGCAAGACAGTACACAATGTCGTTCAAACACAAATGAAATTGTTTTAGCATCTACTACTGGTGTAGTAGGTGGGATTCCAACTACTATTATCCTAGATACAGGTGCAGCTGTGAGCGTTTTGTCTTTTAATTTCTATAAAAAGATGTGTGAATTGGAACCTGTGCCTGAGTTTCCTGCCCAAAACTGTAAAATAACTACTGCACTAGGTAATAAGTCATGTAGGGTTACGAAGCAAGTTTTTGTAAACGTTAAAATAGGTAATGGAACCGTACAATGGCCATTCCTGGTTGTACAAAACCTTGTGACAAATTGCATATTAGGAATAGATATTATGAGCGAGAAGGACTGCATTATAGACTTCTCCAAAGGTAAATGTATTTTAAATGATAAAAGCAGGGTAATTATTATTGATTTGGAGAACTCTAAAGCATGACAAACACTGTACAGGGTACAAGGTTCAGTTAGTACTTGACAAAGACATTCAAGACATGCAAACACACTCATCTGACACAGAGCTAATGGACTTGAAAACATTGCTTGATCATAAGATAAGTGAAGCTACAGCTCTCAGTGTACATGAACGTATAAAACTACAGGAAGTGTTATCCAAATATTTACAAGTTTTTACCAAACGATTGGGTGTTATCAACATGTATGTGTACAAGATTGAAGTTAAGCCTCACAAGATCTTCTACCATAAGACATATAACGTACCGTTATCTCAACGACCTGCTGTGTGGCAAGAATTAAAACAAATGTTAGACTGGAAGGTCATTGAACCATCCACCTCACCGTATTGTAGTCCTCTACTTGTTGTCAAAAAATCGAATGGAAGCATTAGGTTAGTGTTAGACGCACGAGCAATTAATGAAATAATTTTACCGGGTTCACACAAAACCCGAACGCAATTTATGTGATAATTCGACATTGTGAGGGATCGACGAATGCAATAAAGAAGGAATAGTGCATCCGAAAAGAGATACTCGCCCCCCAATAGAAGATTCTGTCGTTACCATAGAAAGGTTCCTCGATTTAGAAGGAGAAGGCATAGAATCTATAGTATTTCATTGCGACGCAATTTCTGTGTTAATTCGTCATTGTGAGGGATCGACGAATGCAATAAAGAAGGAATAGTGCATCCGAAACGACATACTTGCCCTCCATTATAAGATCCTGTCGTTGCCATAGAAACGTTCCTCGATTTAGAAAGAGAAGGCATAGAACCTATAGTAGTTCATAGCGACGCAATTTCTGTGTTAATTCGTCATTGTGAGGGATCGACAAATGCAATAAAGAAGGAATAGTGCGTCCGAAAAAAGATACTCGCCTCCCAATATAAGATCAGGACGTTGCCATAGAAACGTTCCTCTATGTGTTGAGAGAAGGCATAGAATCTATAGTATTTTATAGCAACGCAATTTCTGGTTTAATTCGTCATTGTGAGGGATCGACGGATGCAATAAAGTAGGAATAGTGTATCCGAAAAGAGATACTCACCTCCCAATAGAAGATATTGTCGTTGATATAGAAACGTTCCTCGATTTAGGAAGTGAAGGCATAGTACCTATAGTATTTCATAGCGACGCAATTTCTGTGTTAATTCGTCATTGTGTGGGATGGACGGATGCAATTAAGAAGGAATAGTGCATCTGAAAAGAGATAGTCGCCTCCCAATATATGATCCTGTCGTTGCCAATGAAACGTTCCTCGATTTAGAAAGTGAAGGCATAGAACCTATAGTATTTCATAGCGACGCAATTTCTGTGTTAATTCGTCATTGTGAGGGATCGACGGATGCAACAAAGAAGGAATAGTGCATCCGATAAGAGATACTTGCCTTCCAATATAAGACTCTGTCGTTGCCATAGAAAAGTTCCTCGTTTTAGAAAGAGAAGGCATAGAACCTATAGTAGTTCATAGCGACGCAATTTTTGTGTTAATTCTTCATTGTGAGGGATCAACGAATGCAATAAAGAAGGAACAGTGCATCCGAAAAGACATACTTGCCCCCCATTATAAGATCCTTATAAAGGCACATTTGCATGCCGAGCGTGAGTTTCCTCGGAAACGCGAAATATTAATTAAATAAATAATCAGTGACAAATGAATAAAGCCTATGGCACACAACTGCAGCGCTGTGTCGCTGATAAAACAAAAGCACAATTACGTTACTCTTATGTTTGATTAAGAAAGGAGAGAGCTCTGGTAGAAGTAGTGCGAGAAGCACGTATTTTATTCTATTGTCTGGCACACCGCCATATTTCATGTTATAGAAGAATACTGCGAGTTGCAACCAGACTAGGCACTCGATTCTGTAAAGAATTTATATTTATAAAAGTAAGTAGGATTATGAACTGTAGGCTTATTCATTGAATATATCTGATTTAACTAACTGTGTAACTTTTTTATGTTTAGTAGACAATCACCTCTGTACGACGTATTGGCATGGCTGGCAAATTATTGAAATAGTGAGATTTAGATTATGAGTCCGCACCTACCGCAGCAGTCTTTGGAAACGATTTATTTACGAAGTCCGATTATTTCAGTTTTATTTCACGGTCAACTACGAGTAACATTGCCTTTACGAGAAAGCCATTGTCAAGCGTCTGATACCGAATAATTAAACGTCCACGTTCCAGATAAGCAAATATTAATTACAATTACAATCACAATCACCATCATACAGATAGAAAAATTAATATTTAAATAAATAATATTTTTTATTTTATTTATTTTATATTGGCGACTGCGTGTCGGACTTGTTATTTTGTCATTTGTTACATTGTTCTCTTTGTTTCATGTGAAAAATCAACTTTCTGGACCTGGACGTGAATGTATGAGAGATAACAAAAAATCTGAAGATATTTTCCAATTCTAAAATTTTGCGGGAAGACGCAATGAAACTTCCAGCAAAATAAGGTAAGACGCAGCATCTTTGCATTAGCAGGCTTGACCAGACGTATAATTCAGTGTATTAGCTTTTCAGTAGATTCTGTAGTGTTTCTTTCGTGCATAACAGTTTTCAGTGATAAATTTCATTCTCAGTACTTTTCCTTAAACAATAACGTATGCAACAATACCAATACACGAGTGTACAATATGGCCGACTTCTGTACGATACGTAGTAACATGGACAGCAGCCATTACCAATAATCTCAAATTCAGTTTATATTTTTAAATTAACAGACAGCCATTGTTGCTACGAGCGATTCATGCTCAACTGCATTTTATTTTAAAATCAGTGTCAAATATTTTCTTGAAACATATATCACGTGTGGCATGGTAATAACTAGAAATCAATACGCAAAAATGGAACAGCAAAGACGTACTATTCAGACGCAATCCGACTCGGACGAGAGACAAATGTTAGAAAATGACTTTACGACAGCAACCGGTAGTGACGATTTATCAAACATTGACGCAAGTGTTGACGGAAATTTTGGCAATAGGCCGTCCACTACAAAAATTTCAAAGTCTCAGTCAGAGCCCATGTTGATGCATGACGTCACGTCTAATGACGCGACGGAGGCACAGACCTTGCAAACAGTAAACATTGCCGACATGTTACAAATGCTAATGAAACAAAACGCCGAAAACATGGCAACCTTACAGACACAAAATGACGCAATTAAATCTGACCTCATAGCACTCAAGACAGGTAATGACACTTTATGTAAACGTGTGGAACTTATAGAGGCCACACTGACCAAACAGATGACTGAACTCAGTACTAAATTTTCCCAGCTTAATACGAGACAAGAAAAGACTACAACTGACGTAGCACTTTTACAGACACAAGTAAAAAACCTTAATGTCACGTGTGAAGTTCTTACTGAACAAATTCAAACATATCCTTCAGTACATGACAACCTTGAGAAACGAATTACTGACGTACAGAATAAATTTGACAATGTTGAACAACACCTGACTGACATCTTACAATCTGATGCCACAGCTCATTTTCAAAATATTAATAAAGAATTTCATGATTGGGTAGTGAACAAAGACAAACATTTTGATAGATGCTTACGTGAAAATTTACCAACAATTGTGCACGACTCCGTAGCGCAATACATTACTAATAACAAACAGCTGATCAGTGACGCAGTACAATCCGTCACTGCACCCATGAGACAATTCACCGATCGACCACAGTCTGAATGTAACGAAAATATCAGTCAAAATGCACAGTTCAGGAACCAATATACATTCGAGTATGACACACACATACCGCACACGACAAACACACAAGAACAAAACACACCACGACTACAACACATACCACGATGTGCAAACACAAACACAAGCTATTATCATGGTAAACCACAGCAACATTATCGTAATTACTCGCCAGCTGAACATACCAGTAATTACAGTGGAATAAATGCATATCACAATGCGAAGGAAGAAGAAAGCTTAATGAAACAAAGGCAATTTCAGATTTTTATCCCAGAAAAACGAACCATTCATCCGGTGATTTTTCTTAAATCTTTTAGTAACGCATTTCCACGCACTTGGAGTGACCGGAAAAAGATTTCATATATTGTCGGTTACATCCAAGGCGATGCAGCTGTCTGGGCATACAGTCAAGCTGACGTATGTACCACGTACAGTGAGTTTGAGCGTGCTTTTCTGAACAAATTCTGGTCGCAATCCGTCCAGGAGCGACTCAGAAGACAAATTTTAGAACCTGAAACTTTTAACAGTAAAAATGGCAACTTACGCAGATATTTTGAAAAATACTTGAACATGGGACACTTTTTAGACGAACCAGTCGCAACGCGTGATATACTCCGTGCGTTGAAGGCCAAATTGCCTTTCAACATTAAAGAAAAACTCCCACATATCCCGGATGACGATTCAGATTATTTTTTAACAGCCTTAGATTCGGTTGACATGTTACTTGAAGATCAGCGCTTCGTGCGGCAAAACAGCAGCCACAAAGTTTACACTTGTGGTATGCAAAACATGCAGGCTTGCCAACTCAATTCTGGCGCGCCCACAGTTGGATACGCGGTACAGCAAAAACAGCAAACTCACATGCCGTTTCAATACGAAAATCAAAGTCAACACGCGTATTCCAATACAAACAATAGTTACAACAGTAATAACACTTCATGCGGCAATCTATACAAAAGGCACCGCGGTAATAACTACAACGGTAACAACGGATACAAAGGCAACAACAAAAACACAAACAGAAATAGAAATAATAATAACTACGAGCCAAGACAGCATCAAGGTTGGACTCGTAACGATCAGTACTTCCATTCAAACTCTGCTTTACCACAGCAGCCACCAGGACAAAATTGGAGCATACCTTACGACCGACAGGTAAGTTATAATGCGCAACAGCAACAACAACCGCAAAAGTTTGGAGATCATAATAGGCAATACCCGAATGTGAATATAATAGAAATGACACCTGATGCACAACCTCAATCTGTGTCAGTACCTAGTACAAATGCTAATCCAACAAACTAGAAACAGTCACTACTATGCCCCAGGTCGTGGCTGAAGAATTCTTGCGGGGCGACTGCAATGTTAATCAGTTATTTGACACCACACTTGAACAACAGAATAATGATATGCCGAATAATTCTAAACAAAAATTACCTGTTTTATTTATAAGATACAACCACAATGAGAATATATCAGATGAACTTATACAAGACAGTACGCAATGTCGTTCAAACACAAATGAAATTGTTTTAGCATCTACTACTGGTGTAGTAGGTGGGATACCAACTACTATTATCCTAGATACAGGTGCAGCTGTGAGCGTTTTGTCTTTTAATTTCTATAAAAAGATGTGTGAATTGGAACCTGTGCCTGAGTTTCCTGCCCAAAACTGTAAAATAACTACTGCACTAGGTAATAAGTCATGTAGGGTTACGAAGCAAGTTTTTGTAAACATTAAAATAGGTAATGGAACCGTACAATGGCCATTCCTGGTTGTACAAAACCTTGTGACAAATTGCATATTAGGAATAGATATTATGAGCGAGAAGGACTCTATTATAGACTTCTCCAAAGGTAAATGTATTTTAAATGATAAAGGCAGTGTAATTATTATTGATTTGGACAGGAGAACTCTAAAGCATGACAAACACTGTACAGGGTACAAGGTTCAGTTAGTACTTGACAATGACATTCAAGATATGCAAACACACTCATCTGACACAGAGCTAATGGACTTGAAAACATTGCTTGATCATAAGATAAGTGAAGCTACAGCTCTCAGTGTACATGAACGTATAAAACTACAGGAAGTGTTATCCAAATATTTACAAGTTTTTACCAAACGATTAGGTGTTATCAACACGTATGTATACAAGATTGAAGTTAAGCCTCACAAGATCTTTTACCACAAGACATATAACGTACCGTTATCTCAACGACCTGCTGTGTGGCAAGAATTAAAACAAATATTAGACTGGAAGGTCATTGAACCATCCACCTCACCTTATTGTAGTCCTCTACTTATTGTCAAAAAATCAAATGGAAGCATTAGGTTAGTGTTAGACGCACGAGCAATTAATGAAATTATTTTACCGGTTCACACAAAACCCGAAAATTTAGAAGAGCAATTACAGAAATTTCTAGATGCAAAATATTTTTCCACAATAGATCTCGCTAATTCGTTTTGGCAGGTGGGTATCACTCCTGATTCACGGAAATATACTGCATTTATGTTCGGGGGGCGAACCTATCAGTTTTGTGTTCTACCTTTCGGACTGAATGTCAGCTCTGGGGTATTCATTACAGTCCTGGATACCGTGCTTGGCGACGATTTAGTTGAGACAGTCACACACTATGTAGATGATATACTGATAGCTACACAGTCTTGGAAGGAACACGTTGGCACACTTCAAAGAATTTTAGAAAAATACGCACACTGAGATCTTAGAGCATTTCATGCTGAATAATGTCAAAGTCATACCCATCGAAATATTGGTAAGCAACTCGAAAAACTCTGTTGTTACAACACAGATAATAAGTAGTGTAGAAATTTTCATTTCAGCGTTCCAGAGTCGCAGTTGAAGACAGAAGAACTCTTCTTCCAGCGCGCGCCTCCACCTGGAAGACGGAATATTAAAATAAAATTTATGATTACGTAGCAGTGAATGATATATTAATTTTTCACGGAACATTTGTTATTGTAGGTACCACTGACTTGGTATGACACCTGACGAACCGACAGACGTCATCTGTGAAGCGATCTTTTACTTTGAGAAATAGATTAGACGCACATCTCTCAACACGAAAAGCATCTATCAGTAGTCAAGGCCACACAGACACTCTACACACACGCACAAAACGCGAGGAATCGAACATTTTCTCTCTCTTACTATTTTGAATATTATTGAGTAGTGAAAACGCCTGGTCTTGCCTACTGATGTAATGAATGTTGTGTCTAACCTATCTTAATTTCAGATGACATCACGTGACACAATGTAATAACCTATAGCTATGTAATGATGATGCAAACATGTTTATGTGCAACTGTATTATGTTTATGCTAAGAAAATATGTGACGTGTGTATGTATAATTACTTATTTTTTTAACTGATGTATCATGTAACTGTTACTATGTAAAAAATTTGAACAAAACGAGTGCCAAAAAGACATTGCATAGTGAACCTCTGTTCACGGACATTAACGAACATTACTAACTCTGCAACTACGCAGAAACCTATGTGAAAGAAACGGTTAATGCCATTCATTATGCAGCGTATCTATGTAAACGCGATGAATGATTTCTTTGATTAATAACTACGAACATTTAGGTGAGCTATATTCAGCAAAAAACTGAAAATGTGAAGGGCATAATTCGTGCATCGTCTAGTGACATTACTACAGTACCTAACTTCAAGATGTTAACTGGATTAAATGGACACAAAGTGCCTGTCCAGAAAACAACACGACGGGTGGAAGAATTTTGGTTGGAACTTCAGGGAATGAAATGTTCTCGAAATGTGACGGACACTCTTACCTGGACTGTCCAAGGATCGACGCCAGCTATGTGCCGTCTGAGGTTCTGCAACCAAGCTTCCACGGAATGTAAAAAAAAAACGAACTGCACGTGGACCAATTACTCGACGGGTCACGTCTGATCTGTAATGAGCAATGCCTTTAGTCACAACGAACTGCATCACAACGACTATAATGGAAATGGGAAATGGACACGCTTATGTATTAATCACGTTGTTATACAACGATGTTACTGTGATCAAAAAAACTTTACCACGACGATACTAACCTGTAAAAAAAAAATTATTGTGCAGCAGATGAATATGAACTGTAATAACGACACGATGTGTATAGGTCAACGCACCTGAAACATACGGACATTTTTCTTTGAAGTATTTCAAAACAATACTATGTAACTAAGAACATTCAACAATCTAAGTTGTATTGTGTTATAACAAATATTGTAAATTTAAAACTAAGTTACCTGTCATAGAATGTAGTCTTCATATGTAATCTTGGTTGAATATTTTCTTTGTGCAACGACTGAGAAACGCGCGCACACGAACAATATGAACTGCAATACTGTGCCGCGTGATCTAACTGTACGATATAACGGCAGTGCCAGAGTCACACAGACGCTTCTGCGCATGCGCGCACTCTATCTGCCAACATAAGAACTTTTACAGCGCACCCCCGTCATTCAAATTTTATATATAATGTGTATAATGTAAGTCATGTAAATAGTTGTAGATAACTTAGATTTTCTTGTGCCTTTAGGTGAATTGCTCGCCTGCAGGTGTGTCCTTTCGCCTCGCAATTCAGGGGGCAATATAAAGGAACATTTGCATGCCGAGCGTGAGTTCCCTCGGAAACGCGAAATATTAATTAAATAAATAATCAGTGACAAATAAATAAAGCCTATGGCACACAACTGCAGCGCTGTGTCGCTGACAAAACAAAAGCACAATTACGTTACTCTTATGTTTGATTAAGAAAGGAGAGAGCTCTGGTAGAAGTGGTGCGAGAAGCACGTATTTTATTCTATTGTCTGGCACACCGCCATATTTCATGTTATAGAAGAATACTGCGAGTTGCAACCAGACTAGGCACTCGATTCTGTAAAGAATTTATATTTATAAAAGTAAGTAGGGTTATGAACTGTAGGCTTAATCATTGAATATATCTGATTTAACTAACTGTGTAACTTTTTTATGTTTAGTAGACAATCACCTCTGTACGACGTATTGGCATGGCTGGCAAATTATTGAAATAGTGAGATTTAGATTATGAGTCTGCACCTACCGCAGCAGTCTTTGGAAACGATTTATTTACGAAGTCCGATTATTTCAGTTTTATTTCACGGTCAACTACGAGTAACATTGCCTTTACGAGAAAGCCATTGTCAAGCGTCTGATACCGAATAATTAAACGTCCACGATCCAGATAAGCAAATATTAATTACAATTACAATCACAATCACCATCATACAGATAGAAAAATTAATATTTAAATAAATAATATTTTTTATTTTATTTATTTTATATCCTGTCGTTGCCATAGAAACGTTCCTCGATTTAGAAAGAGAAGGCATAGAACCTATAGTAGTCATAGAGACGCAATTTCTGTGTTAATTCGTCATTGTGACGGATCGACGAATGCAATAAAGAAGGAATAGTGCATCCGAAAAAAGATACTCGCCTCCCAATATAAGATCAGGTCGATGCCATAGAAACGTTCCTCTATTTGGAGAAAGAAGGCATATAATCAATAGTATTTTATAGCAACGCAATTTCTGGGTTATTTCGTCATTTTGAGGGATCGACGGATGCAATAAAGTAGGAATAGTGTATCCGAAAAGAGACTCACCTCCCAATAGAAGATCCTGTCGTTTCCATAGAAACGTTCCTCGATTTAGGAAGTGAAGGAATAGAACCTATAGTATTCCATAGCGACGCAATTTCTGTGTTAATTCGTCATTGTGTGGGATGGACGGATGCAATAAAGAAGGAATAGTGCATCTGAAAAGAGATAGTCGCCTCCCAATATATGATCATGTCGTTGCCATAGAAACGTTCCTCGATTTAGAAAGAGAAGGCATAGAACCTATAGTATTTCATAGCGATGCAATTTCTGTGTTAATTCGTCATTGTGAGGGAACGACGGATGCAATAAAGAAGGAATAGTGCATCCGAAAAGAGATACTCACGTCCCAATATAAGATCCAGTTGTAGCCATAGAAACGTTCCTCGATTTAGAAAGAGAAGCCATAGAAGCTATAGTATTTCACAGCGACGCAATTTCTGTTTTAATTCGTCATTGTGAGGGATCGACAGATGCAATAAAGAAGGAATAGTGCTTCCGAAAAGAGATACTCGCCTCCCAATATAAGATCCTGTCGTTGCCATTGCAACGTTCCTCGATTTAGAAAGAGAAGGCATAGAACCTATAGTATTTCACAGCGACGCAATTTCTGTTTTAATTCGTCATTGTGAAGGATCGACAGATGCAATAAAGAAGGAATAGTGCTTCCGAAAAGAGATACTCGCTTCCCAAAATAAGATCCTGTCGTTGCCATAGAAACGTTCCTCGATTTAGAAAAAGAAGGCATAGAAATTATAGTATTTCATAGCGACGCAATTTCTGTGTTAATTCGTCATTGAGAGGGATCGACGGAAGCAATATAGAAGGAATAGTGCATCCGAAAAGAGATACTCACCTCCCAATATAAGATCCAGTCGTTGCCATAGAAACGTTCCTCGATTTAGAAAGACAAGGGATAGAACCTATAGTTATTCATAGCGACCCAATTTCTGTGTTAATTCGTCATTGTAAGGGATCGACGGATGCAATAAAGAAGGAATAGTGCATCCGAAATGAGATACTCGCCTCCCAATATAAGATCCAGTCGTTGGCATAGAAACGTCCCTCGATATAGAGAGAGAAGGCATAGAACCTATCGTATTTCATAGCGACGCAATTTCAGTGTTAATTCGTCATTGTGAGGGATCGACGGATGCAATAAAGAAGGAATATTGCATCCAAAAAGAGATACGCACCTCCTAATATAAGATCCTGTCGTTGCCATAGAAAGGTTCCTCGATTTAGAAAGAGAAGGCATAGAACCTATAGTATTTCATAGCGATGCAATTTCTGTGTTAATTCGTCATTGTGAGGGAACGACGAATGCAATAAAGAAGGAATAGTGCATCCGAAAAGAGATACTCACCTCCCAATACAAGATCCAGTTGTTGCCATAGAAACGTTCCTCGATTTAGAAAGAGAAGCCATAGAAGATATAGTATTTCACAGCGACGCAATTTCTGTTTTAATTCGTCATTGTGAGGGATCGACAGATGCAATAAAGAAGGAATAGTGCTTCCGAAAAGAGATACTCGCCTCCCAATATAAGATCCGGTCGTTGCCATAGAAACGTTCCTCGATTTAGAAAGAGAAGACATAGAACCTATAGTATTTCATAGAGACGCAATTTCTGTGTCAATACGACATTGTGAGGGATCGACAGATGCAATAAAGAAGGAATAGTAAATCCGAAAAGAGATACTCGCCTCCCAATAGAAGATCCTGTCGTTGCATTGTGACGTTCCTCGATTTAGAAAGAGATGGCTTTGAACCTATAGTATTTCATAGCGACGCAATTTCTTTGTTAATTCGTCATTGTGAGGGATCGACGGATGCAATAAAGAAGGAATAGTGCATCTGAAAGGAGATACTCTCCTCCCAATATAAGGTCCTGTCGTTTCCATAGAAACGTTCCTCGATTTAGAAAGAGAAGGCATATAACCTATAGTATCTCATAGCGACGCAATTTCAGTGTCAATTCGCCATTGTGAGGGATCGACTGATGCAATAACGAAGGAATAGTGCATCCGAATAGAGATACTCGCCTCCCAATATAAGATCCTGTCCTTGCCGTAGAAACGTTCCTCGATTTAGGAAGAGAAGGCATAGAACCTATAGTATTTAATAGCGACGCAATTTCTGTGTTATTTGGTGATTGTGACGGATCGACGGATGCAATAAAGGATGAATAGTGCATCCGAAAAGAGATACTCTCCTCCCAATATAAGATCCTGACGTTGCCGTAGAAACATTCTCGATTTAGAAAGACAAGGCATAGAACCTATAGTATTTCATAGCGACCCAATTTCTGTGCTAATTCGTCATTATGAGGGATCGACGGATGCAATAAAGAAGGAATAGTGCATCCAAAAAGAGATACTCGAATCCCAATATAATATCCAGTCGTTGTCATAGAAACGTTCCTCGATTTAGAAAGAGAAGGCATAGAACCTATCGTATTTCATAGCGACGCAATTTCAGTGCAATTCGTCATTGTGAGGGATCAACAGATGCAATAAAGAAGGAATAGTGCATCTGAAAGGAGATACTCTCCTCCCTATATATGGTCCTGTCGTTTCCATAGAAACGTTCCTCGATTTACAAAGAGAAGGCATATAACCTATAGTATTTCATAGCGACGCAATTTCTGTGTTAATTCATCATTGTGAGGGATCGACTGATGCAATAACGAAGGAATAGTACATCCTAAAAGAGATACCTGCCTCCGAATATAAGATCCTGTCGTTGCCATAGAAACGATATTCGATTTAGAAAGAGAAGGCATAGAACTTATAGTATTTCATAGCGACACAATTTCTGTGTTAATTCGACATTGTGAGGGATCGACGGATGGAATAAAGAAGGAATAGTGCTTCCAAAAAGAGACACTTGCCTCCCATATAATATCCTGTCGTTGCCATTGAAACGTTCCTCGACTTAGAAAGAGAAGGCATAGATCCTATTGTATTTCATAGAGACGCAATTTCTGTGTCAATACGACATTGTGAGGGATCGACGGATGCAATAAAGAGGGAATAGTAAATCCGAAAAGAGATACTCACCTCCCGATATAAGATCCTGTCGTTGCCATAGAAATGTTCCTCGATTTAGAAAGAGAAGGCATAGAACCCATAGTATTTCACAGCGACGCAATTTCTGTTTTAATTCGTCATTGTGAGGGATCGACAGATGCAATAAGGAAGGAATAGTGCTTCCGAAAGGAGATACTCGCCTCCCAATATAAGATCTTTTCTTTGCCATAGAAACGTTCCTCGATTTAGAAAGAGAGGGCATAGAACCTATTGTATTTCACAGCGACGCAATTTCTGTTTTAATTCGTCATTTTGAGGGATCGACAGATGCAATAAAGAAGGAATAGTACATCGGAAAAGGGATACTCGCCTCTCAATGTAATATCCTGTCGTTGCCATAGAAAAGTTCCTCAATTTAGAAAGAGAAGACATAGAAGCTATAGTATTTCATAGCGACGCAATTTCTGTGTTAATTCGTCATTGTGAGGGATCGACGGGGCAATAAAGAAGGAATAGTGCATCCGAAAAGAGTTACTTGCCTCCCAATATAAGATCCGATCGTTGCCATAGAAACGTTCCTCCATTTAGAAAGAGAAGGCATAGAACCCATAGTATTTCATAGCGACGCAACTCGTGTGTTAATTCCTCACTGTGAGGGATCGACGGATGCAATAAAGAAGGAATAGTGCATCAGAAAAGAGTTACTCGCCTCCCAATAGATGATCCTGTCGTTGCCATTGTGACCTTCCTCGATTTAGAAAGAGATAGCATTGAACCTATAGTATTCCATAACGACGCAATTTCTTTGTTAATTCGTCATTGTGAGGGATCGACGGATGCAATAAAGAAGGAATAGTGCATCTGAAAGGAGATACTCTTCTCCCAATATAAGGTCCTGTCGTTTCCATGGAAACGTTCCTCGATTTAGAAAGAGAAGGCATATAACCTATAGTATTTCATAGCGACGCAATTTCTGTGTTAATTCATCATTGTGAGGGATCGACTGATGCAAAAACGAAGGAATAGTGCATCCGAATAGAGATACTCGCCTCCGAATATAAGATCCTGTCGTTGCCATAGAAACGTTCCTCGATTTAGAAAGAGAAGGAATAGAACTTATAGTGTTTCATAGCGACACAATTTCTGTGTTAATTCGACATTGTGACGGATCGACGGATGGAATAAAGAAGGAATAGTGCATCCGAAAGGAGATACTCACCTCCCAATATAAGATCCTTTCGTTGCCATAGAAAGGTTCCTCAATTTGGATAGATAAGGCATAGAACCTATTGTATTTCATAGCGACGCAATTTCTGTGTTAATTCGTCATTGTGAGGGATCGACGGATGCAATAAAGAAGGAATAGTGCATCCGAAAAGAGATACTCGCCTCACAATATAAGATCCAGTTGTTGCCATAGAAACGTTCCTCGATTTAGAAAGAGAAGGCATAGAACCTATAGTATTTCACAGCGACGCAACTTCTGTTTAAATTCGTCATTGTGAGGGATCGACAGATGCAATAAAGAAGGAATAGTGCTTCCGAAAATGAATACTCTCCTCCCAATATAAGATCCTGTCGTTGCCATAGAAACGTTCCTCGATTTAGAAAGAGAAGGCATAGAACCTATAGTGTTTCACAGCGACGCAATTTCTGTTTTAATTCCTCATTTTGAGGGATCGATAGATGCAATAACGAGGGAATAGTGCTCCAAAAAGAGATACTCGCCTCCCAATATAAGATCCTGTCCTTGCCATAGAAACGTTCCTCGATTTAGAAAGAGAAGGCATAGAAACGATAGTATTTCATAGCGACGCAATTCATGTGTTAATTCCTCATTGTGAGGGATCGACGGATGCAATAAAGAAGGAATAATGCATCAGAAAAGAGATACTCGCCACCCAATAGAAGATCCTGTCGTTGGCATTGTAACGTTCCTCGATTTAGAAGGAGAAGGCATAGAACCTATCGTATTTCATAGCGACGCAATTTCAGTGTTAATTCATCATTGTGAGTAATCGATAGATGCATTAAAGAGGGAATAGTGCATCTGAAAGGAGATACTCGCCTCCCAATATAAGTTCCCGTCGTTTCCATACGAACGTACCTCGATTTAGAAAGAGAAGCCATAGAACCTATCGTATTTCAAAGACGCAATTTCTGTGTTAATTCATCATTGTGAGTGATCGACGGATGCAAAAAAGAAGGAATAGTGCATCCGAATAGAGATACTCGCCTCCCAATATAAGATCCTTTCCATGCCGTAGAAACGTTCTCGATTTAGAAAGAGAAGGCTTAGAACTTATAATATTTCATAGCGACAAAATTTCTGTGTTAATTCGACATTGTGAGGGATCGACGGATGCAATAAAGAAGGAATAGTGCTTCCGAAAAGAGATACTCGCCTCCCAATATAAGATCCTGTCGTTGCCATAGAAACGTTCCTCGATTTAGAAAGAGAAGGCATAGAACCTTTAGTATTTCACAGCGACGCAATTTCTGTTTTAATTCGTCATTGTGAGGGATCGAGAGATGCAATAAAGATGGAATAGTGCTTCCGAAAAGAGATACTCGCCTCCCAATATAGGATCCTGTCGTTGCCATAGAAACGTTACTCGATTTTGAAAGAGAAGGCATAGAACCTATAGTATATCATAGCGATGCAATTTCTGTGTCAATACGACATTGTGAGGAATCGATGGATGCAATAAAGAAGGAATAGTACATCGGAAAAGAGATACCCGCCTCCCAATATAAGATCCTGTCGTTGCCATAGAAACGTTCCTCGATTTAGAAAGAAAAGACATAGATCCTATAGTATTTCGTAGCGACGCAATTTTTGTGTTAATTCGTCTTTGTGAGGGATCGACGGATGCAATTATGAAGGAATAGTACATCCGAAAGAGATACTCACCTCCCAATATAAGATCCAGTCGTTGCCATAGAAACGTTCCTCGTTTTAGAAAGAGAAGGCATAGAACCTATAGTATTTCATTGCGACGCAATTTCTGTGTTATTTCGTCATTGTGAGGGATCGACGGATGCAATAAAGATGGAATAGTGCTTCCGAAAAGAGATACTCGCCTCCCAATGTAAGATCCTGTCGTTGCCATAGAAAAGTTCCTCGATTTAGGAAGAGAAGGCATAGCACAATTAGTACTACATAGCGACGCAATTTCTGTGTTAATTCTTCATTGTGAGGGATCGACGGATGCATTAAAGAACGAATAGTGCATCCGAAGATAGATACTCGCCTCCCTTATAATATCCTGTCGTTGCCATTGAAACGTTCCTCGATTTAGAAACAAAAGGCATAGATCCTATTGTATTTCATAGCGACGCAATTTCTGTTTTAATTCGTCACTGTGAAGGATCGACGGATGCAATAAAGGAGCATTAGTGCATCAGAAAAGAGATACTCGCCTCCCAATATAAGATCCTGACGTTGCCATAGAAACGTCCCCCGATTTAGAAAGAGAAGGCATTGAATCTATCGTATTTCATTGCGACGCAATTTCTGTGTTATTTCGTCATTGTGAGGGATCGACGGAAGCAATAAAGAGGGAATAGTGCCTTCGAAAAGAGATACTTGCTTCCCAATATAAGATCCTGTCGTTGCCATAGAAACGTTCCTCGATTTAGAAAGAGAAGGCATAGAACCTATAGTATTTCATAGCGTCTCAGTTTCTGTGTCTATACGTCATTGTGAGGGATCGACGGATGCAATAAAGAAGGAATAGTAAATCCGAAAAGAGATACTCGCCTCCCATATAATATCCTGTCGTTGCCATTGAAACGTTCCTCGATTTAGAAAGAGAAGGCATAGATCCTATTGTATTTCATAGCGACGCAATTTCTGTTTTAATTCGTCTTTGTGTGGGATCGACGGATGATATAAAGAAGGAATAGTGCATCAGAAAAGAGATACTCGCCTCCCAATATAAGATCCTGTCGTTGCCATAGAAACGTCCCTCGATTTAGAAAGAGAAGGCATTGAACCTATCGTATTTCATAGCGACGCAATTTCAGTGTTAATTCGTCATTGTGAGGGATCGGCGGATGCAATAAAGAAGGAATAGTGCATCCGATAAGAGATACTGACCTCCCAATATAAGATCCTGTCGTTGCCATAGAAACGTTCAACGAATTAGAAAGAGAAGTCATAGAACCTATAGTATTTCATAGCGACGAAATTTCTGTGTTAATTCGTCATTGTGAAGGATCGACGGATGCAATAAAGAAGGAATAGTGCATCCGAAAAGAGAAACTCGCCTCCCTATGTAAGATGCTGTCGTTGCCATAGAAACGTTCCTCGATTTAGGAAGGGAAGGCATAGAACCTATAGTATTTCTTAGCGTCGCAATTTCTGTGTTAATTCACCATTGTGAGGGATCGACGGATGCAATAACGAAGGAATAGTGCATCCGAATAGAGATACTCGCCTCCCAATATAAGATCCCGTCCTTGCCGTAGATACGTTCCTCGGTTTAGGAAGAGAAGGCATAGAACCTATAGTATTTAATAACGACGCAATTTCTGTGTTAATTCGTGGTTGTGACGGATCGACGGATGCAATAAAAGAGGAATAGTGCATCCGCAAAGAGATACTCTCCTCCCAATATAAGTTCCTGTCGTTGCCATAGAAACGTTCTCGATTTAGAAAGACAAGGAATAGAACCTATAGTATTTCATAGCGACAAAATTTTTGTGTTAATTCGTCATTGTGAGGCATCGACGGATGCAATAAAAAAGGAATAGTAAATCCGAAAAGAGATACTCGCCTCCCAATATAATATCCTGTCATTGCCATTGAAACGTTCCTCGATTTAGAAAGAGAAGGCATAGATCCTATTGTATTTCATAGCGACACAATTTCTGTGTTAATTCGTCATTGTGAGGGATCGACAGATGCAATAAAGAAGGAATAGAGCTTCCGAAAAGATATACTCGCCTCCCAATATAAGATCCTATCGTTGCCATAGAAACGTTCCTCGATTAAGAAAGAGAAGGCATAGCACCTGTAGTACTACATAGCGACGCAATTTCTGTGTTAATTCTTCATTGTGAGGGATCGACGGATGCAATAAAGAAGGAATAGTGCATCCGAAAATAGATACTCGCCTCCCAATAGAAGATCCTGTCGTTGCCATAGAATCGTTCCTCGATTTAGAAAGAGAAGGCATATAACCTATAGTATTTCGTAGCGACGCAATTTTTGTGTTAATTCGTCTTTGTGAGGGATCGACGGAAGCAATTAAGAAGGAATAGTACATCCGAAAAGAGATACTCACCTCCCAATATAAGATCCTGTCGTTGCCATAGAAACGTTCCTCGATTTAGAAAGAGAAGGCATAGATCCTATTGTATTTCATAGCGACACAATTACTGTGTTAATTCGTCATTGTGAGGGATCGACAGATGCAATAAAGAAGGAATAGTAATTCCGAAAAGATATACTCGCCTCCCAATATAAGATCCTATCGTTGCCACAGAAACGTTCCTCGATTTAGAAAGAGACGGCATAGCACCTGTAGTACTACATAGCGACGCAATTTCTGTGTTAATTCTTCATTGTGAGGGATCGACGGATGCAATAAAGAAGGAATAGTGCATCCGAAAATAGATACTCGCCTCCCAATAGAAGATCCTGTCGTTGCCATAGAATCGTTCCTCGATTTAGAAAGAGAAGGCATAGAACCTATAGTATTTCGTAGCGACGCAATTTTTGTGTTAATTCGTCTTTGTGAGGGATCGACGGATGCAATTAAGAAGGAATAGTACATCCGAAAAGAGATACTCACCTCCCAATATAAGATCAAGTCGTTACCATAGAAACGTTCCTCGATTTAGAAAGAGAAGGCATAGAACCCATAGAATTTCATTGCGACGCAATTTGTGTGTTATTTCGTCATTGTGAGGGATCGACGGAAGCAATAAAGAGGGAATTGTGCCTTCGAAAAGAGATACTTGCTTCCCAATATAAGAACCTGTTGTTGCCATAGAAACGTTCCTCGATTTAGAAAGAGAAGGCATAGAACCTATAGTATTTCATAGCGTCTCAGTTTCTGTGTCTATACGTCATTGTGAGGGATCGACGGATGCAATAAAGAAGGAATAGTAAATCCGAAAAGAGATACTCGCGTCCCATATAATATCCTGTCGTTGCCATTGAAACGTTCCTCGATTTAGAAAGAGAAGGCATAGATCCTATTGTATTTCATAGCGACGCAATTTCTGTTTTAATTCGTCTTTGTGAGGGATCGACGGATGAAATAAAGGAGCATTAGCGCATCAGAAAAGAGATACTCGCCTCCCAATATAAGATCCTGTCGTTGCCATAGAAACGTCCCTCAATTTAGAAAGAGAAGGCATTGAACCTATCGTATTTCATAGCGACGCAATTTCAGTGTTAATTCGTCATTGTGAGGAATCGGCGGATGCAATAAAGAAGGAATAGTGCATCCGATAAGAGATACTCACCTCCCAATATAAGATCTTGTCGTTGCCATAGAAAAGTTCCTCGATTTAGAAAGAGAAGTCATAGAACCTATAGTATTTCATAGCGACGAAATTTCTGTGTTAATTCGTCATTGTGAAGGATCGACGGATGCAATAAAGAAGGAATAGTGCATCCGAAAAGAGAAACTCGCCTCCCAATGTAAGATGCTGTCGTTGCCATAGAAACGTTCCTCGATTTAGGGAGGGAAGGCATAGAACCTATAGTATATCATAGCGTCGCAATTTCTGTGTTAATTCATCATTGTGAGGTATCGACGGGTGCAATAACGAAGGAATAGTGCATCCGAATAGAGATACTCGCCTCCCAATATAAGATCCTGTCCTTGCCGTAGAAACGTTCCTCGGTTTAGGAAGAGAAGGCATAGAACCTATAGTAATTAATAGCGACGCAATTTCTGTGTTAATTCGTGGTTGTGAGGTATCGACGGATGCAATAAAAGAGGAATAGTGCATACGCAAAGAGATACTCTCCTCCCAATATAAGATCCTGTCGTTGCCATAGAAACGTTCTCGATTTAGAAAGACAAGGCATAGAACCTATAGTATTTCATAGCGACAAAATTTTTGTGTTAATTCGTCATTGTGAGGGATCGACGGATGCAATAAAGAAGGAATAGTGCATCCGATAAGAGATACTCACCTCCCAATATAAGATCTTGTCGTTGCCATAGAAAAGTTCCTCGATTTAGAAAGAGAAGGCATTGAACCTATCGTATTTCATAGCGACGCAATTTCAGTATTAATTCGTCATTGTGAGGGATCAACAGATGCAATAAAGGAGGAATAGTACATCCGAAAAGAGATACCTGCCTCCGAATGTAAGATCCCGTCGTTGCCATAGAAACGTTCCTCGATTTCGAAAGAGAAGGCATAGAACCTATAGTATTTCACAGCGACGGAATTTCTGTTTTAATTCGTCATTGTGAGGGATCGACACATGCAATAAAGAAGGAATAGTGCTTCCGAAAAGAGATACTCTCCTCCCAATATAAGATCCTGTCGTTGCCATAGAAACGTTCCTCGATTTAGAAAGAGAAGGCATAGAAACGATAGTATCTCACAGCGACGCGATTTCTGTTTTAATTCGTCATTGTGAGGGATCGACAGATGCAATAAAGAAGGAATAGTGCTTCCGAAAAGAGATACTCGCCTCCCAATATAAGATCCAGTCGTTGCCATAGAAACGTTCCTCGATTTAGAAAGAGAAGGCATAGAACCTATAGTATTTCATTGCGACGCAATTTCTGTGTTATATCGTTATTGTGAGGGATCGACGGATGCAATAAAGAAGGAATAGTGCCTTCGAAAAGAGATACTTGCTTCCCAATATAATATCCTGTCGTTGCCATAGAAACGTTCCTCGATTTAGAAAGAGAAGGCATAGAACCTATAGTGTTTCATAGCGTCTCAGTTTCTGTGTTAATTCGTCATTGTGAGGGATCGACAGATGCAATAAAGAAGGAATAGTGCTTCCGAAAAGAGATACTCTCCTCCCAATATAAGATCCTGTCGTTGCCATAGAAACGTTCCTCTATTTAGAAAGAGAAGGCATAGAACCTATAGTGTTTCACAGCGACGCAATATCTGTTTTAATTCCCCATTTTGAGGGATCGACAAATGCAATAAAGAAGGAATGGTGCTCCAAAAAGAGATACTCGCCTCCCAATATAAGATCCTGTCCTTGCCATAGAAACGTTCCTCGATTTAGAAAGAGAAGGCATAGATCCTATTGTATTTCATAGCGACGCAATTTCTGTTTTAATTCGTCTTTGTGAGGGATCGACGGATGAAATAAAGGAGCATTAGCGCATCAGAAAAGAGATACTCGCCTCCCAATATAAGATCCTGTCGTTGCCATAGAAACGTCCCTCAATTTAGAAAGAGAAGGCATTGAACCTATCGTATTTTATAGCGACGCAATTTCAGTGTTAATTCGTCATTGTGAGGGATCGGCGGATGCAATAAAGAAGGAATAGTGCATCCGATAAGAGATACTCACCTCCCAATATAAGATCTTGTCGTTGCCATAGAAACGTTCCTCGATTTAGAAAGAGAAGTCATAGAACCTATAGTATTTCATAGCGACGAAATTTCTGTGTTAATTCGTCATTGTGAAGGATCGACGGATGCAATAAAGAAGGAATAGTGCATCCGAAAAGAGAAACTCGCCTCCCAATGTAAGATGCTGTCGTTGCCATAGAAACGTTCCTCGATTTAGGAAGGGAAGGCATAGAACCTATAGTATATCATAGCGTCGCAATTTCTGTGTTAATTCATCATTGTGAGGGATCGACGGATGCAATAACGAAGGAATAGTGCATCCCAATAGAGATACTCGCTTCCCAATATAAGATCCTGTCCTTGCCGTAGAAACGTTCCTCGGTTTAGGAAGAGAAGGCATAGAACCTATAGTAATTTATAGCGACGCAATTTCTGTGTTAATTCGTGGTTGTGAGGGATCGACGGATGCAATAAAAGAGGAATAGTGCATCCGCAAAGAGATACTCTCCTCCCAATATAAGATCCTGTCGTTGCCATAGAAACGTTCTCGATTTAGAAAGACAAGGCATAGAACCTATAGTATTTCATAGCGACAAAATTTTTGTGTTAATTCGTCATTGTGAGGGATCGACGGATGCAATAAAGAAGGAATAGCGCATCCAAAAAGAGACACTCGAATCCCAATATAAGATCCAGTCGTTGTCATAGAAACGTCCCTCGATTTAGAAAGAGAAGGCATAGAACCTATCGTATTTCATAGCGACGCAATTTCAGTGTTAATTCGTCATTGTGAGGGATCAACAGATGCAATAAAGGAGGAATAGTACATTCGAAAAGAGATACCTGCCTCCGAATATAAGATCCCGTCGTTGCCATAGAAACGTTCCTCGATTTAGAAAGAGAAGGCATAGAACCTATAGTATTTCACAGCGACGGAATTTCTGTTTTAATTCGTCATTGTGAGGGATCGACAGATGCAATAAAGAAGGAATAGTGCTTCCGAAAAGAGATACTCTCCTCCCAATATAAGATCCTGTCGTTGCCATAGAAACGTTCCTCGATTTAGAAAGAGAAGGCATAGAAACGATAGTATCTCACAGCGACGCGATTTCTGTTTTAATTCGTCATTGTGAGGGATCGACAGATGCAATAAAGAAGGAATAGTGCTTCCGAAAAGAGATACTCGCCTCCCAATATAAGATCCAGTCGTTGCCATAGAAACGTTCCCCGATTTAGAAAGAGAAGGCATAGAACCTGTAGTATTTCATAGCGACGCATTTTCTGTGTCAATATGACATTGTGAGGGATCGATGGATGCAATAAAGAAGGAATAGTACATCGGAAAAGAGGTACCCGCCTCCCAATATAAGATCCTGTCATTGCCATAGAAACGTTCCTCGATTTAGAAAGAGAAGACATAGAACCTATAGTATTTCATAGCGACGCAATTTCTGTGTTAATTCGTCATAGTGAGGGATCGACGGATGCAATAAAGAAGGAATAGTGCATCCGAAAAGAGACACTTCCCTTGCAATATAAGATCCTGTCGTTGCCATAGAAACGTTCCTCGATTTAGAAAGAGACGGCATTGAACCTATAGTATTTCACAGCGACGCAATTTCTGTTTTAATTCGTCATTGTGAGGGATCGACGGATGCAATAAAGAAGGAATGGTACATCGTAAAAGAGATACTCGCCTCCCAATATAAGATCCAGTCGTTGCCATAGAAGCGTTCCTCGATTTAGAAAGAGAAGGCATAGAACCTATAGTATTTCATAGCGACGGAATTTCTGTGTCAATACGTCATTGTGAGGGATCGACGGATGCAATATAGAAGGAATAGTAAATCCGAAAAGAGATACTCGCCTCCCAATATAATATCCTGTCGTTGCCATTGAAACGTTCCTCGATTTAGAAAGAGAAGACATAGAACCTATAGTATTTCATTGCGACGCAATTTCTGTGTTATATCGTTATTGTGAGGGATCGACGGATGCAATAAAGAAGGAATAGTGCCTTCGAAAAGAGATACTTGCTTCCCAATATAATATCCTGTCGTTGCCATAGAAACGTTCCTCGATTTAGAAAGAGAAGACATAGAACCTATAGTGTTTCATAGCGTCTCAGTTTCTGTGTTAATTCGTCATTGTGAGGGATCGACAGATGCAATAAAGAAGGAATAGTGCTTCCGAAAAGAGATACTCTCCTCCCAATATAAGATCCTGTCGTTGCCATAGAAACGTTCCTCTATTTAGAAAGAGAAGGCATAGAACCTATAGTGTTTCACAGCGACGCAATATCTGTTTTAATTCCCCATTTTGAGGGATCGACAAATGCAATAAAGAAGGAATAGTGCTCCAAAAAGAGATACTCGCCTCCCAATATGAGATCCTGTCCTTGCCATAGAAACGTTCCTCGATTTAGAAAGAGAAGGCATAGAAACGATAGTATTTCATAGCGACGCAATTTATGTGTTAATTCCTCATTGTGAGGGATCGACGGATGCAATAAAGAAGGAATAGTGCATCCGAAAAGAGATACTCGCCTCCCAATAGACGATCCTGTCGTTGGCATTGTAACGTTCCTGGATTTAGAAGGAGAAGTCATTGAACCTATAGTATTTCATAGCGACGCAATTTCTTTGTTAATTCGTCAGTGTGAGGGATCGACAGATGCAATAAAGAGGGAATAGTGCATCTGAAAGGAGATGCCCGCCTCCCAATATAAGTTCCCGCCGTTTCCATAGAAACGTTCCTCGATTTAGAAAGAGAAGGCATAGAACCTATAGTATTTCATAGCGTCTCAGTTTCTGTGTTAATTCGTTATTGTGAGGCATCGACGGATGCAATAAAGAAGGAATAGTGCATCCGAGAAGAGATACTCGCCTCCCAAAATATAAAATCCTATCGTTGCCATAGAAACGTTCCTCGATTTAGAAAAAGAAAGCATAGAACCTATAGTATTTCATAGCGACGGAATTTCTGTGTTAATTCGTCATCGAAAGGGATCGACGGATGCAATAAAGTAGGAATAGTACATCCGAAAAGAGATACTCGCCTCCCAATAGAAGATCCTGTCGTTGCCATAGAAACGTTCCTCGATTTAGAAACAGAAGGCATAGAACCTATAGTATTTAATAACGACGCAATTACTGTGTTAATTCGTCAATGTGAGGGATCCACGGATGCAATAAAGAAGGAATAGTGCATCCGAAAAGAGATACTCACCTCCCAATATAAGATCCTGTAGTTGCCGTAGAAACGTTCCTCGATTTAGAAAGAGAACGCATAGAACCTATAGTATTTCATAGCGACGCAATTTCAGTGTCAATTCGCCATTGTGAGGGATCGACAGGTGCAATAAAGAAGGAATAGTACATCCGAAAAGAGATACCTGCCTCCCAATATAAGATCCTGTCGTTGCCATAGAAACGTTCCTCTATTTAGAAAGGGAAGGCATAGAACCTATAGTATTTCATAGCGACGCAATTCATGTGTTAATTCCTCAATTTGAGGGATCTACAGATGCAATAAAGAAGGAATACTGCATCCGAAAATAGATACTCGGCTGCCAATATAAGATCCTGTCCTTGCCTTAGAAACGTTCTCGATTTAGAAAGAGAAGGCTTAGAACTTATAGTATTTCATAGCGACACAGTTTCTGTGTTAATTCGACATTGTGAAGGATCGACGGATGCAATAAAGAAGGAATAGTGCTTCCGAAAAGAGATACTCGCCTCCCAATATAAGATCCTGTCGTTGCCATAGAAAGTTCCTCGATTTAGAAAAAGAAGTCATAGAACCTATAGTACACTCCTGGAAATGGAAAAAAGAACACATTGACACCGGTGTGTCAGACCCACCATACTTGCTCCGGACACTGCGAGAGGGCTGTACAAGCAATGATCACACACACGGCACAGCGGACACACCAGGAACCGCGGTGTTGGCCGTCGAATGGTGCTAGCTGCGCAGCATTTGTGCACCGCCGCCGTCAGTGTCAGCCAGTTTGCCGTGGCATACGGAGCTCCATCGCTGTCTTTAACACTGGTAGCATGCCGCGACAGCGTGGACGTGAACCGTATGTGCAGTTGACGGACTTTGAGCGAGGGCGTATAGTGGGCATGCGGGAGGCCGGGTGGACGTACCGCCGAATTGCTCAACACGTGGGGCGTGAGGTCTCCACAGTACATCGATGTTGTCGCCAGTGGTCGGCGGAAGGTGCACGTGCCCGTCGACCTGGGACCGGACCGCAGCGACGCACGGATGCACGCCAAGACCGTAGGATCCTACGCAGTGCCGTAGGGGACCGCACCGCCACTTCCCAGCAAATTAGGGACACTGTTGCTCCTGGGGTATCGGCGAGGACCATTCGCAACCGTCTCCATGAACCTGGGCTACGGTCCCGCACACCGTTAGGCCGTCTTCCGCTCACGCCCCAACATCATGCAGTCCGCCTCCAGTGGTGTCGCGACAGGCGTGAATGGAGGGACGAATGGAGACGTGTCGTCTTCAGCGATGAGAGTCGCTTCTGCGTTGGTGCCAATGATGGTCGTATGCGTGTTTGGCGCCGTGCAGGTGAGCGCCACAATCAGGACTGCATACGACCGAGGCACACAGGGCCAACACCCGGCATCATGGTGTGGGGAGCGATCTCCTACACTGGCCGTACACCACTGGTGATCGTCGAGGGGACACTGAATAGTGCACGGTACATCCAAACCGTCATCGAACCCATCGTTCTACCATTCCTAGACCGGCAAGGGAACTTGCTGTTCCAACAGGACAATGCACGTCCGCATGTATCCCGTGCCACCCAACGTGCTCTAGAAGGTGTAAGTCAACTACCCTGGCCAGCAAGATCTCCGGATCTGTCCCCCATTGAGCATGTTTGGGACTGGGTGAAGCGTCGTCTCACGCGGTCTGCACGTCCAGCACGAACGCTGGTCCAACTGAGGCGCCAGGTGGAAATGGCATGGCAAGCCGTTCCACAGGACTACATCCAGCATCTCTACGATCGTTTCCATGGGAGAATAGCAGCCTGCATTGCTGCGAAAGGTGCATATACACTGTACTAGTGCCGACATTGTGCATGCTCTGTTGCCTGTGTCTATGTGCCTGTGGTTCTGTCAGTGTGATCATGTGATGTATCTGACCCCAGGAATGTGTCAATAAAGTTTCCCCTTCCTGGGACAATGAATTCACGGTGTTCTCATTTCAATTTCCAGGAGTGTATTTCACAGCGCCGCAATTTCTGTTTTAATTCGTCATTGTGAGGGATCGACAGATGCAATAAAGAAGGAATAGTGCTTCCGAAAAGAGATACTCGCCTCCCAATATAAGATCCTGTCGTTGCCATAGAAACGTTCCTCGATTTAGAAAGAGAAGGCATAGAACCTATAGTATTTCATAGCGACGCAATTTCTGTGTTAATTCGTCATAGTGAGGGATCGACGGATGCAATAAAGAAGGAATAGTACATCGGAAAAGAGATACTCGCCTCCCAATATAAGATCCTGTCGTTGCCATAGAAGCGTTCCTCGATTTAGAAAGAGAAGGCATAGAACCTATAGTATTTCATAGCGACGGAATTTCTGTGTCAATACGTCATTGTGAGGGATCGACGGATGCAATAAAGAAGGAATAGTAAATCCGAAAAGAGATACTCGCCTCCCAATATAATATCCTGTCGTTGCCATTGAAAGGTTCCTCGATTTGGAAAGAGAAGGCATAGATCCTATTGTATTTCATAGCGACACAACTTCTGTGTTAATTCGTCATTGTGAGGGATCGACAGATGCAATAAAGAAGGAATAGTGCTTCCGAAAATAGATACTCGCCTCCCAATATAAGATCCTGTCGTTGCCATAGCAACGTTCCTCGATTTAGAAAGAGAAGGCATAGCACCTATAGTACTACATAGCGACGCAATTTCTGTGTTAATTCTTTATTGTGAGGGATCGACGGATGCAATAAAGAAGGAATAGTGCATCCGAAAATAGATACTCGCCTCCTAATAGAAGATAATGTCGTTGCCATAGAAACGTTCCCCGATTTAGAAAGAGAAGGCATACAACCTATAGTATTTCGTAGCGACGCAATTATTGTGTTAATTCGTCATTGTGAGGGATCGACGGATGCAACTAAAAAGGAATAGTACATCCGAAAAGAGATACTCACCTCCCAATATAAGATCCTGTCGTTGCCATAGAAACGTTCCTCGATTTAAAAGAGAAGGCAGAGAACCTATAGTATTTCATAGCGACGCAATTTCTGTATTATTTCGTCATTGTGAGGGATCGACGGATGCAATAAAGAAGGAATAGTGCCTTCGAAAAGAGATACTTGCTTCCCAATACAATATCCTGTCGTTGCCATAGAAAAGTTCCTCGATTTGGAAAGAGAAGGCATAGAACCTATAGTATTTCATAGCGTCTCAGTTTCTGTGTTAATTCGTCATTGTGAGGCATCGACGGATGCAACAAAGAAGGAATAGTGCATCCGAAAAGAGATACTCGCCTCCCAAAATATAAAATCCTATCGTTGCCATAGATACGATCCTCGATTTAGAAAGAGAAGGCATAGAACCTATGGTATTTCATAGCGACGCAATTTCTGTGTTAATCCGTCATTGAAAGGGATCGACGGATGCAATAAAGTTGGAATAGTACATCCGAAAAGAGATACTCGCCTCCCAATAGAAGATCCTGTCGTTGCCACAGAAACGTTCCTCGATTTAGAAAGAGAAGGTATAGAACCTATAGTATTTAATAACGACGCAATTACTGTGTCAATTCGTCAATGTGAGGGATCCACGGATGAAATAAAGCAGGAATAGTGCATCCGAAAAGAGATACGCACCTCCCAATATAAGATCCTGTCGTTGCCGTAGAAACGTTCCTCGATTTAGAAAGAGAACGCATAGATCCTATTGTATTTCATAGCGACACAATTTCTGTGTTAATTCGTCATTGTGAGGGATCGACAGATGCAATAAAGAAGGAATAGAGCTTCCGAAAAGATATACTCGCCTCCCAATATAAGATCCTATCGTTGCCATAGAAACGTTCCTCGATTAAGAAAGAGAAGGCATAGCACCTGTAGTACTACATAGCGACGCAATTTCTGTGTTAATTCTTCATTGTGAGGGATCGACGGATGCAATAAAGAAGGAATAGAGCATCCGAAAATAGATACACGCCTCCCAATAGAAGATCCTGTCGTTGCCATAGAATCGTTCCTCGATTTAGAAAGAGAAGGCATAGAACCTATAGTATTTCGTAGCGACGCAATTTTTGTGTTAATTCGTCTTTGTGAGGGATCGACGGAAGCAATTCAGAAGGAATAGTACATCCGAAAAGAGATACTCACCTCCCAATATAAGATCCAGTCGTTGCCATAGAAACGTTCCTCGATTTAGGAAGAGAAGGCATAGATCCTATTGTATTTCATAGCGACACAATTTCTGTGTTAATTCGTCATTGTGAGGGATCGACAGATGCAATAAAGAAGGAATAGTAATTCCGAAAAGATATACTCGCCTCCCAATATAAGATCCTATCGTTGCCATAGAAACGTTCCTCGATTTAGAAAGAGAAGGCATAGCACCTGTAGTACTACATAGCGACGCAATCTCTGTGTTAATTCTTCATTGTGAGGGATCGACGGATGCAATAAAGAAGGAATAGTGCATCCGAAAATAGATACTCGCCACCCAATAGAAGATCCTGTCGTTGCCATACAATCGTTCCTCGATTTAGAAAGAGAAGGCATAGAACCTATAGTATTTCGTAGCGACGCAATTTTTGTGTTAATTCGTCTTTGTGAGGGATCGACGGATGCAATTAAGAAGGAATAGTACATCCGAAAAGAGATACTCACCTCCCAATATAAGATCAAGTCGTTGCCATAGAAACGTTCCTCGATTTAGAAAGAGAAGGCATAGAACCCATAGTATTTCATTGCGACGCAATTTGTGTGTTATTTCGTCATTGTGAGGGATCGACGGAAGCAATAAAGAGGGAATTGTGCCATCGAAAAGAGATACTTGCTTCCCAATATAAGAACCTGTTGTTGCCATAGAAACGTTCCTCGATTTAGAAAGAGAAGGCATAGAACCTATAGTATTTCATAGCGTCTCAGTTTCTGTGTCTATACGTCATTGTGAGGGATCGACGGATGCAATAAAGAAGGAATAGTAAATCCGAAAAGAGATACTCGCCTCCCATATAATATCCTGTCGTTGCCATTGAAACGTTCCTCGATTTAGAAAGAGAAGGCATAGATCCTATTGTATTTCATAGCAACGCAATTTCTGTTTTAATTCGTCTTTGTGAGGGATCGACGGATGAAATAAAGGAGCATTAGCGCATCAGAAAAGAGATACTCGCCTCCCAATATAAGATCCTGTCGTTGCCATAGAAACGTCCCTCAATTTAGAAAGAGAAGGCATTGAACCTATCGTATTTCATAGCGACGCAATTTCAGTGTTAATTCGTCATTGTGAGGGATCAGCGGATGCAATAAAGAAGAAATAGTGCATCCGATAAGAGATACTCACCTCCCAATATAAGATCTTGTCGTTGCCATAGAAAAGTTCCTCGATTTAGAAAGAGAAGTCATAGAACCTATAGTATTTCATAGCGACGAAATTTCTGTGTTAATTCGTCATTGTGAAGGATCGACGGATGCAATAAAGAAGGAATAGTGCATCCGAAAAGAGAAACTCGCCTCCCAATGTAAGATGCTGTCGTTGCCATAGAAACGTTCCTCGATTTAGGGACTGAAGGCATAGAACCTATAGTATATCATAGCGTCGCAATTTCTGTGTTAATTCATCATTGTGAGGGATCGACGGATGCAATAACGAAGGAATAGTGCATCCGAATAGAGATACTCGCCTCCCAATATAAGATCCTGTCCTTGCCGTAGAAACGTTCCTCGGTTTAGGAAGAGAAGGCATAGAACCTATAGTAAATAATAGCGACGCAATTTCTGTGTTAATTCGTGGTTGTGAGGGATCGACGGATGCAATAAAAGAGGAATAGTGCATACGCAAAGAGATACTCTCCTCCCAATATAAGATCCTGTCGTTGCCATAGAAACGTTCTCGATTTAGAAAGACAAGGCATAGAACCTATAGTATTTCATAGCGACAAAATTTTTGTGTTAATTCGTCATTGTGAGGGATCGACGGATGCAATAAAGAAGGAATAGCGCATCCAAAAAGAGACACTCGAATCCCAATATAAGATCCAGTCGTTGTCATAGAAACGTCCCTCGATTTAGAAAGAGAAGGCATAGAACCTATCGTATTTCATAGCGACGCAATTTCAGTATTAATTCGTCATTGTGAGGGATCAACAGATGCAATAAAGGAGGAATAGTACATCCGAAAAGAGATACCTGCCTCCGAATGTAAGATCCCGTCGTTGCCATAGAAACGTTCCTCGATTTCGAAAGAGAAGGCATAGAACCTATAGTATTTCACAGCGACGGAATTTCTGTTTTAATTCGTCATTGTGAGGGATCGACACATGCAATAAAGAAGGAATAGTGCTTCCGAAAAGAGATACTCTCCTCCCAATATAAGATCCTGTCGTTGCCATAGAAACGTTCCTCGATTTAGAAAGAGAAGGCATAGAAACGATAGTATCTCACAGCGACGCGATTTCTGTTTTAATTCGTCATTGTGAGGGATCGACAGATGCAATAAAGAAGGAATAGTGCTTCCGAAAAGAGATACTCGCCTCCCAATATAAGATCCAGTCGTTGCCATAGAAACGTTCCTCGATTTAGAAAGAGAAGGCATAGAACCTATAGTATTTCATAGCGACGCATTTTCTGTGTCAATATGACATTGTGAGGGATCGATGGATGCAATAAAGAAGGAATAGTACATCGGAAAAGAGGTACCCGCCTCCCAATATAAGATCCTGTCGTTGCCATAGAAACGTTCCTCGATTTAGAAAGAGAAGACATAGAACATATAGTATTTCATAGCGACGCAATTTCTGTGTTAATTCGTCATAGTGAGGGATCAACGGATGCAATAAAGAAGGAATAGTGCATCCGAAAAGAGACACTTCCCGTGCAATATAAGATCCTGTCGTTGCCATAGAAACGTTCCTCGATTTAGAAAGAGACGGCATTGAACCTATATTATTTCACAGCGACGCAATTTCTGTTTTAATTCGTCATTGTGAGGGATCGACGGATGCAATAAAGAAGGAATGGTACATCGGAAAAGAGATACTCGCATCCCAATATAAGATCCAGTCGTTGCCATAGAAGCGTTCCTCGATTTAGAAAGAGAAGGCATAGAACCTATAGTATTTCATAGCGACGGAATTTCTGTGTCAATACGTCATTGTGAGGGATCGACGGATGCAATATAGAAGGAATAGTAAATCCGAAAAGAGATACTCGCCTCCCAATATAATATCCTGTCGTTGCCATTGAAACGTTCCTCGATTTAGAAAGAGAAGACATAGAACCTATAGTATTTCATTGCGACGCAATTTCTGTGTTATATCGTTATTGTGAGGGATCGACGGATGCAATAAAGAAGGAATAGTGCCTTCGAAAAGAGATACTTGCTTCCCAATATAATATCCTGTCGTTGCCATAGAAACGTTCCTCGATTTAGAAAGAGAAGGCATAGAACCTAAAGTGTTTCATAGCGTCTCAGTTTCTGTGTTAATTCGTCATTGTGAGGGAACGACAGATGCAATAAAGAAGGAATAGTGCTTCCGAAAAGAGATACACTCCTCCCAATATAAGATCCTGTCGTTGCCATAGAAACGTTCCTCTATTTAGAAAGAGAAGGCATAGAACCTATAGTGTTTCACAGCGACGCAATATCTGTTTTAATTCCCCATTTTGAGGGATCGACAAATGCAATAAAGAAGGAATAGTGCTCCAAAAAGAGATACTCGCCTCCCAATATAAGATCCTGTCCTTGCCATAGAAACGTTCCTCGATTTAGAAAGAGAAGGCATAGATCCTATTGTATTTCATAGCGACGCAATTTCTGTTTTAATTCGTCTTTGTGAGGGATCGACGGATGAAATAAAGGAGCATTAGCGCATCAGAAAAGAGATACTCGCCTCCCAAAATAAGATCCTGTCGTTGCCATAGAAACGTCCCTCAATTTAGAAAGAGAAGGCATTGAACCTATCGTATTTCATAGCGACGCAATTTCAGTGTTAATTCGTCATTGTGAGGGATCGGCGGATGCAATAAAGAAGGAATAGTGCATCCGATAAGAGATACTCACCTCCCAATATAAGATCTTGTCGTTGCCATAGAAACGTTCCTCGATTTAGAAAGAGAAGTCATAGAACCTATAGTATTTCATAGCGACGAAATTTCTGTGTTAATTCGTCATTGTGAAGGATCGACGGATGCAATAAAGAAGGAATAGTGCATCCGAAAAGAGAAACTCGCCTCCCAAAGTAAGATGCTGTCGTTGCCATAGAAACGTTCCTCGATTGAGGAAGGGAAGGCATAGAACCTATAGTATATCATAGCGTCGCAATTTCTGTGTTAATTCATCATTGTGAGGGATCGACGGATGCAATAACGAAGGAATAGTGCATCCCAATAGAGATACTCGCCTCCCAATATAAGATCCTGTCCTTGCCGTAGAAACGTTCCTCGGTTTAGGAAGAGAAGGCATAGAACCTATAGTAATTTATAGCGACGCAATTTCTGTGTTAATTCGTGGTTGTGAGGGATCGACGGATGCAATAAAAGAGGAATAGTGCATCCGCAAAGAGATACTCTCCTCCCAATATAAGATCCTGTCGTTGCCATAGAAACGTTCTCGATTTAGAAAGACAAGGCATAGAACCTATAGTATTTCATAGCGACAAAATTTTTGTGTTAATTCGTCATTGTGAGGGATCGACGGATGCAATAAAGAAGGAATAGCGCATCCAAAAAGAGACACTCGAATCCCAATATAAGATCCAGTCGTTGTCATAGAAACGTCCCTCGATTTAGAAAGAGAAGGCATAGAACCTATCGTATTTCATAGCGACGCAATTTCAGTGTTAATTCGTCATTGTGAGGGATCAACAGATGCAATAAAGGAGGAATAGTACATTCGAAAAGAGATACCTGTCTTCGAATATAAGATCCCGTCGTTGCCATAGAAACGTTCCTCGATTTCGAAAGAGAAGGCATAGAACCTATAGTATTTCACAGCGACGGAATTTCTGTTTTAATTCGTCATTGTGAGGGATCGACAGATGCAATAAAGAAGGAATAGTGCTTCCGAAAAGAGATACTCTCCTCCCAATATAAGATCCTGTCGTTGCCATAGAAACGTTCCTCTATTTAGAAAGAGAAGGCATAGAACCTATAGTGTTTCACAGCGACGCAATATCTGTTTTAATTCCCCATTTTGAGGGATCGACAAATGCAATAAAGAAGGAATAGTGCTCCAAAAAGAGATACTCGCCTCCCAATATGAGATCCTGTCCTTGCCATAGAAACGTTCCTCGATTTAGAAAGAGAAGGCATAGAAACGATAGTATTTCATAGCGACGCAATTTATGTGTTAATTCCTCATTGTGAGGGATCGACGGATGCAATAAAGAAGGAATAGTGCATCCGAAAAGAGATACTCGCCTCCCAATAGACGATCCTGTCGTTGGCATTGTAACGTTCCTGGATTTAGAAGGAGAAGTCATTGAACCTATAGTATTTCATAGCGACGCAATTTCTTTGTTAATTCGTCAGTGTGAGGGATCGACAGATGCAATAAAGAGGGAATAGTGCATCTGAAAGGAGATGCCCGCCTCCCAATATAAGTTCCCGCCGTTTCCATAGAAACGTTCCTCGATTTAGAAAGAGAAGGCATAGAACCCATAGTATTTCATAGCGTCTCAGTGTATGTGTTAATTCGTTATTGTGTGGCATCGACGGATGCAATAAAAAAGGAATAGTGCATCCGAAAAGAGATACTCGCCTCCCAAAATATAAAATCCTATCGTTGCCATAGAAACGTCCCTCGATTTAGAAAAAGAAAGCATAGAACCTATAGTATTTCATAGCGACGGAATTTCTGTGTTAATTCGTCATCGAAAGGGATCGACGGATGCAATAAAGTAGGAATAGTACATCCGAAAAGAGATACTCGCCTCCCAATAGAAGATCCTGTCGTTGCCATAGAAACGTTCCTCGATTTAGAAACAGAAGGCATAGAACCTATAGTATTTAATAACGACGCAATTACTGTGTTAATTCGTCAATGTGAGGGATCCACGGATGCAATAAAGAAGGAATAGTGCATCCGAAAAGAGATACTCACCTCCCAATATAAGATCCTGTAGTTGCCGTAGAAACGTTCCTCGATTTAGAAAGAGAACGCATAGAACCTATAGTATTTCATAGCGACGCAATTTCAGTGTCAATTCGCCATTGTGAGGGATCGACAGATGCAATAAAGAAGGAATAGTACATCCGAAAAGAGATACCTGCCTCCCAATATAAGATCCTGTCGTTGCCATAGAAACGTTCCTCTATTTAGAAAGGGAAGGCATAGAACCTATAGTATTTCATAGCGACGCAATTCATGTGTTAATTCCTCAATTTGAGGGATCTACAGATGCAATAAAGAAGGAATACTGCATCCGAAAATAGATACTCGGCTGCCAATATAAGATCCTGTCATTGCCTTAGAAACGTTCTCGATTTAGAAAGAGAAGGCTTAGAACTTATAGTATTTCATAGCGACACAGTTTCTGTGTTAATTCGACATTGTGAAGGATCGACGGATGCAATAAAGAAGGAATAGTGCTTCCGAAAAGAGATACTCGCCTCGCAATATAAGATCCTGTCGTTGCCATAGAAAGTTCCTCGATTTAGAAAGAGAAGTCATAGAACCTATAGTACACTCCTGGAAATGGAAAAAAGAACACATTGACACCGGTGTGTCAGACCCACCATACTTGCTCCGGACACTGCGAGAGGGCTGTACAAGCAATGATCACACACACGGCACAGCGGACACACCAGGAACCGCGGTGTTGGCCGTCGAATGGTGCTAGCTGCGCAGCATTTGTGCACCGCCGCCGTCAGTGTCAGCCAGTTTGCCGTGGCATACGGAGCTCCATCGCTGTCTTTAACACTGGTAGCATGCCGCGACAGCGTGGACGTGAACCGTATGTGCAGTTGACGGACTTTGAGCGAGGGCGTATAGTGGGCATGCGGGAGGCCGGGTGGACGTACCGCCGAATTGCTCAACACGTGGGGCGTGAGGTCTCCACAGTACATCGATGTTGTC
Organism: Schistocerca cancellata; assembly: GCF_023864275.1. Lineage (NCBI taxonomy): Eukaryota > Metazoa > Arthropoda > Insecta > Orthoptera > Acrididae > Schistocerca > Schistocerca cancellata. The sequence goes on along the minus strand of NW_026046791.1, from coordinate 4,991,254 downwards.
GCCAGTGGTCGGCGGAAGGTGCACATGCCCGTCGACCTGGGACCGGACCGCAGCGACGCACGGATGCACGCCAAGACCGTAGGATCCTACGCAGTGCCGTAGGGGACCGCACCGCCACTTCCCAGCAAATTAGGGACACTGTTGCTCCTGGGGTATCGGCGAGGACCATTCGCAACCGTCTCCATGAACCTGGGCTACGGTCCCGCACACCGTTAGGCCGTCTTCCGCTCACGCCCCAACATCATGCAGTCCGCCTCCAGTGGTGTCGCGACAGGCGTGAATGGAGAGACGAATGGAGACGTGTCGTCTTCAGCGATGAGAGTCGCTTCTGCGTTGGTGCCAATGATGGTCGTATGCGTGTTTGGCGCCGTGCAGGTGAGCGCCACAATCAGGACTGCATACGACCGAGGCACACAGGGCCAACACCCGGCATCATGGTGTGGGGAGCGATCTCCTACACTGGCCGTACACCACTGGTGATCGTCGAGGGGACACTGAATAGTGCACGGTACATCCAAACCGTCATCGAACCCATCGTTCTACCATTCCTAGACCGGCAAGGGAACTTGCTGTTCCAACAGGACAATGCACGTCCGCATGTATCCCGTGCCACCCAACGTGCTCTAGAAGGTGTAAGTCAACTACCCTGGCCAGCAAGATCTCCGGATCTGTCCCCCATTGAGCATGTTTGGGACTGGGTGAAGCGTCGTCTCACGCGGTCTGCACGTCCAGCACGAACGCTGGTCCAACTGAGGCGCCAGGTGGAAATGGCATGGCAAGCCGTTCCACAGGACTACATCCAGCATCTCTACGATCGTCTCCATGGGAGAATAGCAGCCTGCATTGCTGCGAAAGGTGCATATGCACTGTACTAGTGCCGACATTGTGCATGCTCTGTTGCCTGTGTCTATGTGCCTGTGGTTCTGTCAGTGTGATCATGTGATGTATCTGACCCCAGGAATGTGTCAATAAAGTTTCCCCTTCCTGGGACAATGAATTCACGGTGTTCTTATTTCAATTTCCAGGAGTGTATTTCACAGCGCCGCAATTTCTGTTTTAATTCGTCATTGTGAGGGATCGACAGATGCAATAAAGAAGGAATAGTGCTTCCGAAAAGAGATACTCGCCTCCCAATATAAGATCCTGTCGTTGCCATAGAAACGTTCCTCGATTTAGAAAGAGAACGCATAGAACCTATAGTATTTCATAGCGACGCAATTTCTGTGTTAATTCGTCATAGTGAGGGATCGACGGATGCAATAAAGAAGGAATAGTACATCGGAAAAGAGATACTCGCCTCCCAATATAAGATCCTGTCGTTGCCATAGAAGCGTTCCTCGATTTAGAAAGAGAAGGCATAGAACCTATAGTATTTCATAGCGACGGAATTTCTGTGTCAATACGTCATTGTGAGGGATCGACGGATGCAATAAAGAAGGAATAGTAAATCCGAAAAGAGATACTCGCCTCCCAATATAATATCCTGTCGTTGCCATTGAAACGTTCCTCGATTTGGAAAGAGAAGGCATAGATCCTATTGTATTTCATAGCGACACAACTTCTGTGTTAATTCGTCATTGTGAGAGATCGACAGATGCAATAAAGAAGGAATAGTGCTTCCGAAAAGAGATACTCGCCTCCCAATATAAGATCCTGTCGTTGCCATAGCAACGTTCCTCGATTTAGAAAGAGAAGGCATAGCACCTATAGTACTACATAGCGACGCAATTTCTGTGTTAATTCTTTATTGTGAGGGATCGACGGATGCAATAAAGAAGGAATGGTGCATCCGAAAATAGATACACGCCTCCTAATAGAAGATAATGTCGTTGCCATAGAAACGTTCCTCGATTTAGAAAGACAAGGCATACAACCTATAGTATTTCGTAGCGACGCAATTTTTGTGTTAATTCGTCATTGTGAGGGATCGACGGATGCAATTAAAAAGGAATAGTACATCCGAAAAGAGATACTCACCTCCCAATATAAGATCCTGTCGTTGCCATAGAAACGTTCCTCGATTTAAAAGAGAAGGCAGAGAACCTATAGTATTTCATAGCGACGCAATTTCTGTATTATTTCGTCATTGTGAGGGATCGACGGATGCAATAAAGAAGGAATAGTGCCTTCGAAAAGAGATACTTGCTTCCCAATACAATATCCTGTCGTTGCCATAGAAACGTTCCTCGATTTAGAAAGAGAAGGCATAGAACCTATAGTATTTCATAGCGTCTCAGTTTCTGTGTTAATTCGTCATTGTGAGGCATCGACGGATGCAACAAAGAAGGAATAGTGCATCCGAAAAGAGATACTCGCCTCCCAAAATATAAAATCCTATCGTTGCCATAGATACGATCCTCGATTTAGAAAGAGAAGGCATAGAACCTATAGTATTTCATAGCGACGCAATTTCTGTGTTAATCCGTCATTGAAAGGGATCGACGGATGCAATAAAGTTGGAATAGTACATCCGAAAAGAGATACTCGCCTCCCAATAGAAGATCCTGTCGTTGCCACAGAAACGTTCCTCGATTTAGAAAGAGAAGGTATAGAACCTATAGTATTTAATAACGACGCAATTACTGTGTCAATTCGTCAATGTGAGGGATCCACGGATGAAATAAAGCAGGAATAGTGCATCCGAAAAGAGATACGCACCTCCCAATATAAGATCCTGTCGTTGCCGTAGAAACGTAACTCGATTTAGAAAGAGAACGCATAGAACCTATAGTATTTCATAGCGACGCAATTTCAGTGTCAATTCGCCATTGTGAGGGATCGACAGATGCAATAAAGAAGGAATAGTACATCCGAAAAGAGATACCTGCCTCCCAATATAAGATCCTGTCGTTGCCATAGAAACGTTCCTCTATTTAGAAAGGGAAGGCATAGAGCCTATAGTATTTCATAGCGACGAAATTTCTGTGTTAATTCGTCATAGTGACGGATTGACGGATGCAATAAAGAAGGAATAGTGCATCCGAAAAGAGATACACGCCTCCCAATATAAGATCCAGTCGTTGGCATAGAAACGTTCCTCGATTTAGAAAGACAAGGCATAGAACCCATAGTATTTCATAGCGACGCAATTCATGTGTTAATTCCTCATTGTGAGGGATCTACGGATGCAATAAAGAAGGAATAGTGCATCCGAAAAGAGATACTCGCCTCCCAATAGAAGATCCTGTCGTTGCCATTGTATCGTCCCTCGATTTAGAAAGAGAAGGCATAGAACCTATTGTATTTCATAGCGACGCAATTTCTTTTTTAATTCGTCATTGAGAGGGATCGACGGATGCACTGAAGAAGGAATAGTGCATCTGAAAGGAGATACCCGCCTCCCAATATAAGATCCTGTCGTTGCCATAGAAACGTCCCTCGATTTAGAAAGAGAAGGCATAGAACCTGTAGTATTTAATAACGACGCAATTTCTGTGTCAATACGTCATTGTGAGGGATCGACGGATGCAATAAAGAAGGAATAGTAAATCCGAAAAGAGATACTCGCCTCCTAATATTATATCCTGTCGTTGCCATTGAAACGTTCCTCGATTTGGAAAGAGAAGGCATAGATCCTATTGTATTTCATAGCGACACAATTTCTGTGTTAATTCGTCATTGTGAGGGATCGACAGATGCAATCAAGAAGGAATAGTGCTTCCGAAAAGAGATACTCGCCTCCCAATATAAGATCCTGTCGTTGCCATAGATACGTTCCTCGATTTAGAAAGAGAAGGCATAGAACCTATATTACTACATAGCGACGCAATTATTGTGTTAATTCTTCATTGTGAGGGATCGACGGATGCAATAAAGAAGGAATAGTGCATCCAAAAATAGTTACTCGCCTTCTATTAGAAGATCCTGTCGTTGCCATAGAAACGTTCCTCGATTTAGAAAGAGGAGGCATACAACCTATAGTATTTCGTAGCGACGCAATTTTTGTGTTAATTCGTCATTGTGAGGGATCGACGGATGCAATTAAGAAGGAATAGTACATCCGAAAAGAGATACTCACCTCCCAATATAAGATCCTGTCGTTGCCATAGAAACGTTCCTCGATTTAGAAAGAGAAGGCATAGAACCTATAGTATATCATAACGACGCAATTTCTGTGTTATTTCGTCATTGTGAGGGATCGACGGATGCAATAAAGTAGGAATAGTACAACCGAAAAGAGATACTCGCCTCCCAATAGAAGATCCTGTCGTTGCCATTTAATCGTTCCTCGATTTAGATAGAGAAGCCATAGAACCTATAGTATTTCATAGCGACGCAATTCATGTGTTAATTCCTCATTGTGAGGGATCTATGGATGCAATAAAGAAGGAATAGTGCATCCGAAAAGAGATACTCGCCTCCCAATAGAAGATCCTGTCGTTGCCATTGTAACGTCCCTCGATTTAGAAAGAGAAGGCATAGAACCTATAGTATTTCATAGCGACGGAATTTCTTTGTTAATTCGTCATTGAGTGGGATCGACGGATGCAATGAAGAAGGAATGGTGCATCTGAAAGGAGATACCCGCCTCCCAATATAAGATCCTTTCGTTGCCATAGAAACGTCCCTCAATTTAGAAAGAGAAGGCATAGAACCTATAGTATTTCATAGCGACGCAATTTCTTTGTTAATTCGTCTTTGTGAGGGATCGACTGATGCTATAAAGGAGGAATAGTGCATCCGAAAAGAGATACACACCTCCCAATATAAGATCCTGTCATTGCCATAGAAACGTTCCTAGATTTAGAAAGAGACCGCATAGAACCCATAGTATTTCATAGCGACGCAATTTCAGTGCAAATCGTCATTATGAGGGATCGACAGATGCAATTATGAAGGAATAGTACATCCGAAAAGAGATACTCGCCTCCCAATATAAGATCCTGTAGTTGGCATAGAAAGGCTCCTCGATTTAGAAAGAGAAGGCATAGAACCTATAGTATTTCATAGCGACGCAATTTCTGTGTTAATTCGTCATTGTGAGGGATCGACGGATGCAATAAAGAAGGAATAGTGCATCCGAAAAGAGATACTCGGCTCCCAACATTAGATCCAGTCGTTGCCATAGAACCGTTTCTCGATTTAGAAAGAGAAGGCATAGAACCTATAGTATTTCACAGCGACGCAATTTCTGGTTTAATTCGTCATTATGAGGGATCGACAGATGCAATTATGAAGGAATAGTACATCCGAAAAGAGATACTCTCCTCCCAATATAAGATGCTGTCGTTGCCATAGAAACGTTCCTCGATTTAGAAAGAGAAGGCACAGAACCTATAGTATTTCATAGCGACGCAATTTCTGTGTTAATTCGTTATTGTGAGGGATCGATGGATGAATAATGAAGGAATAGTGCATCCGAAAAGAGATACTCGCCTCCCAATATAAGATCCATTCGTTGCCAAAGAAACGTCCCTCGACTTAGGAAGAGAAGGCATAGAACCTATAGTATTTCATAGCGACGCAATTTCTGTGTTAATTCGTCGTTGTGGGGGATCGGCGGTTGCAATAAAGTAGGAATAGTGCCTCGAAAAGAGATACTTGCTTCCCAATATAATATCCTGTCGTTGCCATAGAAACGTTCCTCGATTTAGAAAGAGAAGGTATAGAACCTATAGTATTTCATAGCGTCTCAGTTTCTGTGTTAATTCGTCATTGTGAGGTATCGACGGATGCATTAAAGAAGGAATAGTGCATCCGAAAAGAGATACTCGCCTCCCAATAGAGGATCCTGTCGTTGCCATAGAAACGTTCCTCGATTTAGAAAGAGAAGGCATAGAACCTATAGTATTTAATAACGACGTAATTTCTGTGTTAATTCGTCATTGTGAGGGATCGACGGATGCAATAAAGAAGGAATAGTGCATCCGAAAAGAGATACTCACCTCCCAATATAATATCCTGTCGTTTCCGTAGAAAAGTTCCTCGATTTAGAAAGAGAACGCATAGAACCTATTGTATTTCATAGCGACGCAATTTCAGTGTCATTTCGCCATTGTGAGAGATTAACAGATGCAATAAAGAAGGAATAGTACATCCGAAAAGAGATACCTGCCTCCCAATATAAGATCCTGTCGTTGCCATAGAAACGTTCCTCGATTTAGAAAGAGAAGGCATAGAACCTATAGCATTTCATAGCGACGCAATTTCAGTTTCAATTCGCCATTGTGAGGGATCGACAGATGCAATAAAGAAGGAATAGTTCATCCGAAAAGAGATACCTGCCTCCCAATATAAGATCCTATCGTTGCCATAGAAACGTTCCTCTATTTAGAAAGTTAAGGCATAGAACCTATAGTATTTCATTGCGACGCAATTTCTGTGTTAATTCGTCATTGTGAGGGATCGACGGATCCAATAAAGAAGGAATAGTGCATCCGAAAAGAGATACTCGCTTCCCAAAATATAAAATCCTATCGTTGCCATAGAAACGTTCCTCGATTTAGAAAGAGAAGGCATAGAACCTATAGTATTTCGTAGCGATGCAATTTTTGTGTTAATTCGTCATTGTGAGGGATCGACGGATGCAATAAAGAAGGAATAGTACACCCGAAAAGAGATACCTGCCTCCCAATATAAGATCCTGTCGTTGCCATAGAAACATTCCTCTATTTAGAAAGCGAAGGCATAGAACCTATAGTATTTCATAGCGACGCAATTCGTGTGTTAATTCCTCATTGTGAGGGATCTACGGATGCAATAAAGAAGGAACAGTGCATCCGAAAAGAGATACTCGCCTCCCAATAGACGATCCTGTCGTTGCCATTGTAACGTTCCTCGATTTAGAAAGAGAAAGCATTGAACCTATAGTATTTCATAGCGATGCAATTTCTTTGTTAAATCGTCATTGTGCGGGATCGACGGATGCAATAAAGAAGGAATAGTGCATCTGAAAGGAGATACTCGCCTCCCAATATAAGATCCTGTCGTTGCCATAGAAACGTTCCTCGATTTAGAAAGAGAAGGCATAGAACTTATAGTATTCCATAGCGTCTCAGTTTCTGTGTTAATTCGTCATTGTGAGGGATCGCCGGATGCAATAAAGAAGGAATAGTGCATCCGAAAAGAGATACTCGCCTCCCAAAATATAAAATCCCATCGTTGCCATAGAAACGTTCCTCGATTTAGAAAGAGAAGGCATAGAACCTATAGTATTTCATAGCGACGCAATTTTTGTGTTAATTCGTCGTTGTGAAGCATCGACGGATGCAATAAAGTAGGAATAGTACATCCGAAAAGAGTTACTCGCCTCCCAATAGACGATCCTGTCGTTGCCATAGAAACTTTCCTCGATTTAGAATGAGAAGGCATAGAACATATAGTATTAAATACGACGCAATTTCTAAGTTAATTCTTCATTGTGAGGGATCGACGGATGCAATAAAGAAGGAATAGTGCATCCGAAAAGAGATACTCACCTCCCAATATAAGATCCTGTCGTTGCCGTTGAAACGTTCCTCGTTTTAGAAAAAAAACACATAGCAACTATAGTATTTCATAGCGACGCAATTTCAGTGTCAATTCGCCATTGTGAGGGATCGACAGATGCAATAAAGAAGGAATAGTACATCCGAAAAGAGATACCTGCCTCCCAATATAAGATCCTGTCGTTGCCATTGTATCGTTCCTCGATTTAGAAAGAGGAGGCATTGAACCTATAGTATTTCATAGCGACGCAATTTCTCTGTTAATTCTTCATTGTGAGGGATCGACGGATGCAATAAACAAGGAATAGTACATCTGAAAGGAGATACTCGCCTCCCAATATAAGATCCTGTCGCGGCCATAGAAACGTTCCTCGATTTAGAAAGAGAAGTTATAGAACCTATAGTATTTCAAAGCGACGCAATTTCTGTGTTAATTCGTCATTGTGAGGGATCGACGGATGCAATAAAAAAGGAATAGTGCATCCGAAAAGAGATACTCGCCTCCCAATATAAGATCCTGTCCTTGCCGTAGAAACGTTCCTCGATTAAGGAAGAGAAGGCATAGAACCTTTAGTATTTAATAACGACGCAATTTCTTTGTTAATTCGTCTTTCTGAGGGATCGACGGATGCAATAAAGGAGGAATAGTGCGTCCGAAAAGAGATACACACCTCCTAATATAAGATCCTGTCTTTGCCATAGAAACGGTCCTCGATTTAGACAGAGATGGAATAGAACCTATAGTATTTCACAGCGACGCAATTTCTGTTTTAATTCGTCACTGTGAGGGATCGACGGATGGAATAAAGAAGGAATAGTGCATCCGAAAAGAGATACTTGCCTTGCAATATAAGATCCTGTCGTTGCCATAGAAACGTTCCTCGATTTAGAAGGAGAAGGCATAGAACCTATAGTATTTCACAGCGGCGCAATTTCTGTTTTAATTCGTCATTGTGAGGGATCGACGGATGCATTAAAGAAGGAATAGTACATCGGAAAAGATATACTAGCCTCCCAATATAAGATCCTGTCGTTGCCATAGAAACGTTCCTCTATTTAGAAAGGGTAGGCATAGAACGTATAGTATTTCATAGCGACGCAATTTCTTTGTTAATTCGTCCATGTGAGGGATCGACGGATGCAATAAAGAAGGAATAGTGCCTTCGAAAAGAGATACTTGCTTCCCAATATAATATCCTGTCGTTGCCATAGAAACGTTCCTCGATTTAGAAAGAGAAGGCATAGAACCTATAGTATTTCATAGCGTCTCAGTTTCTGTGTTAATTCGTCATTGTGAGGGATCGATGGATGCAATAAAGAAGGTATAGTAAATCCGAAAAGAGATACTCGCCTCCCAAAATATAAAATCCTATCTTTGCCATAGAAACGTTCCTAGATTTAGAAGGAGAAGGCATAGAACCTATAGTATTTCATAGCGTCTCAGTTTCTGTGTTAATTCGTCATTGTGAGGGATCGACGGATGAAATAAAGAAGGAATAGTGCATCTGAAAGGAGATACTCGCCTCCCAATATAAGAGCCTGTCGATGCCGTACAAAGATTCCTCTATTTAGATAGAGAAAGCATAGAACCTATAGTATTTCATAGCGACGCAATTTCAGTGTCAATTCGCCATTGTGAGGGATCGACAGATGCAATAAAGAAGGAATAGTACATCCGAAAAGAGATACCTGCCTCCCAATATAAGATCCTGTCGTTGCCATTGTAACGTTCCTCGATTTAGAAAGAGAAGGCATTGAACCTATAGTATTTCATTGCGACGCAATTTCGCTGTTAATTCTTCATTGTGAGGGATCGACGGATGCAATAAAGAAGGAATAGTGCATCTAAAAGGAGATATTCGCCTCCCAATATAAGATCCTGCCCTTGCCGTAGAAACGTTCCTCGATTTAGGAAGAGAAGGTATAGAACCTATAGGATTTAATAACGACGCTATTTCTGTGTTAATTCGACATTGTGAGGGATCGACGGATGCAATAAAGAAGGAATAGTGCATCCGAAAAGAGATACTCACCTCCCAATATAAGATCCTGTCGTTGCCGTAGAAATGTAATTCGATTTAGAAGGTGAAAGCATTGAACCTATAGTATTTCATAGCGACGCAATTTCTTTGTTACTTCATCATTGTGAGAGATCGACGGATGCAATAAAGAAGGAATAGTGCATCTGAAAGGAGATATTCGCCTCCCAATATAAGATCCTGTCGTTGCCATAGAAACGTTCCTCGATTTAGAAGGAGAAGGCATAGAACCTATAGTATTTCATAGCGTCTCAGTTTCTGTGTTAATTCATCATTGTGAGGGATCGACGAATGCAATAAAGAAGGAATAGTGCATCCGAAAAGAGATACTCGCCTCCCAAAATTTAAATCCTATCGTTGCCATAGAAACGTTCCTCGATTTAGAAAGAGAATGGATTGAACCTATAGTATTTCATAGCGACGCAATTTCTGTGTTAATTCGTCGTTGTGAAGCAGCGACGGATGCAATAAAGTAGGAATAGTACATCCGAAAAGAGATACTCGCCTCCCAACAGACGATCCTGTCGTTGCCATAGAAACGTTCCTCGATTTAGAATGAGAAGGATTAGAATCTATTGTATTTAATAACGACGCAATTTCTGTGTTAATTCGTCATTGTGAGGGATCGACGGATGCAATAAAGGAGGAATAGTGCATCCGAAAAGAGATACTCACCTCCCAATATAAGATCCTGTCGTTGCCGTAGAAAAGTTCCTCGTTTTAGAAAGAGAACGCATAGAACCTATAGTATTTCATAGTGACGCAATTTCAGTGTCAATTCGCCATTGTGAGGGATCGACAGATGCAATAAAGAAGGAATAGTACATCCGAAAAGAGATACCTGCTTCCTCGATTTAGAAAGAGAAGGCATTGAACCTATAGTATTTCATAGCGACGCAATTTCTCTGTTAATTCTTCATTGTGAGGGATCGACGGATGCAATAAAGAAGGAATAGTGCATCTGAAAGGAGATACTCGCCTCCCAATATAAGATCCTGTCGTTGCCATAGAAACGTTCCTCGATTTAGAAAGAGAAGGCATAGAACCTATAGTATCTCACAGCGACGCAATTTCAGTGTTAATTCGTCATTGTGAGGGATCGACGGATGCAATAAAGAAGGAATAGTGCATCCGAAAAGAGATACTCGCCTCCCAAAATAAGATCCTGTCCTTGCCGTAGAAACGTTCCTCGATTTAGGAAGAGAAGGCATAGGACCTATAGGATTTAATAACGACGCAATTTCTGTGTTAATTCGTCGTTGTGAAGCATCGACGGATGCAATAAAGTAGGAATAGAACATCCGAAAAGAGATACTCGTCTCCCAATAGACGATCCTGTCGTTGCCATAGAAACGTTCCTCGATTTAGAAAGAGAAGGCATAGAACCTATAGTATTTAATAACGACGCAATTTCTGTGTTAATTAGTCGTTGTGAGGGATCGACGGATGCAATAAAGTAGGAATAGTACATCCGAAAAGATATACTCGCCTCCCAATAGAAGATCCTGTCGTTGCCATAGAAACGTTCCTCGTTTTAGAAAGAGAACGCATAGAACCTATAGTATTTCATAGTGACGCAATTTCAGTGTCAATTCGCCATTGTGAGGTATCGACAGACGCAATGAAGAAGGAATAGTACATCCGAAAAGAGATACCTGCTTCCAAATATAAGTTCCTGTCGTTGCCATTGTAACGTTCCTCGATTTAGAAAGAGAAGGCATTGAACCCATAGTATTTCATAGCGACGCAATTTCTCTGTTAATTCTTCATTGTGAGGGATCGACGGATGCAATAAAGAAGGAATAGTGCATCCGAAAAGAGATACTCACCTCCCAATATAAGTTCCTGTCGTTGCCGTAGAAATGTTCCTCGATTTAGAAAGAGAACGCATAGAACCTATAGTATTTCATAGCGACGCAATTCATGTGTTAATTCCTCATTCTGAGGGATCTACGGATGCAATAAAGAAGGAATAGGGCATCCGAAAAGAGATACTCGCCTCCCAATAGAAGATCCTGTCGTTGCCATTGTAACGTTACTCGATTTAGAAAGAGATGGCATTGAACCTATAGTATTTCTTTGCGACGCAATTTATTTGTTAATTCGTCATTGTGAGGGATCGACGGATGCAATAAAGAAGGAATAGTGCATCCCAAAAGATATATATTCACCTCCCAATATAAGATCCTGTAGTTGCGGTAGAAACGTTCCTCGATTTAGAAAGACGAGGCATAGAACCTATGGTATTTCATAGCGACGCAATTCATGTGTTAATTCCTCATTGTGAGGGATCTACGGATGCAATAAAGAAGGAATAGTGCATCCGAAAAGAGATACTCACCTCCCAATAGAAGATCCTGTCGTTGCCATTGTAACGTTCCTCGATTTAGAAAGAGAAAGCATTGAACCTATAGTATTTCATAGCGTCTCAGTTTCTGTGTTAATTCGTCATTGTGAGGGATGGACGAATGCAATAAAGAAGGAATAGTGCATCTGAAAAGAGATACTCGCCTCCCAAAATTTAAATCCTATCGTTGCCATAGAAACGTTCCTCGATTTAGAATGAGAATGCATAGAACCTATAGTATTTCATAGCGACGCAATTTCTGTGTTAATTCGTCGTTGCGAAGCATCGACGGATGCAATAAAGTAGGAATAGTACATCCGAAAAGAGATACTCGCTTCCCAATAGATGATCCTGTCGTTGCCATAGAAATGTTCCTCGATTTAGAAAGAGAAGGCATAGAACCTATAGTATTTAATAATGACGCAATTTCTGTGTCAATTCGCCATTGTGAGGGATCGACAGATGCAATAAAGAGGGAATAGTACATCCGAAAAGAGATACATGCCTCCCAATATAAGATCCTGTCGTTGCCATTGTAACGTTCCTCGATTTAGAAAGAGAAGGCATTGAACCTATAGTATTTCATAGCGACGCAATTTCTCTGTTAATTCTTCATTGTGAGGGATCGACGGATGCAATAAAGAAGGAATAGTGCATCTGAAAGGAGATATTCGCCTCCCAATATAAGATCCTGTCGTTGCCATAGAAAGGTTCCTCGATTTAGAAAGAGAAGGCATAGAACCTATAGTATTTAATAACGACGCAATTTCTGTGTTAATTCGTCGTTGTGAGGGATCGACGGATGAAATAAAGTAGGAATAGTACATCCGAAAAGAGATACTCGCCTCCCAATATAAGATCCTGCCCTTGCCGTAGAAACGTTCCTCGATTTAGAAAGAGAAGGTATAGAACCTATAGGATTTAATAACGACGCAATTTCTGTGTTAATTCGACATTGTGAGGGATCGACGGATGCAATAAAGAAGGAATAGTGCATTCGAAAAGAGATACTCACCTCCCAATATAAGATCCTGTCGTTGCCGTAGAAATGTAATTCGATTTAGAAGGTGAAAGCATTGAACCTATAGTATTTCATAGCGACGCAATTTCTTTGTTACTTCATCATTGTGAGAGATCGACGGATGCAATAAAGAAGGAATAGTGCATCTGAAAGGAGATATTCGCCTCCCAATATAAGATCCTGTCGTTGCCATAGAAACGTTCCTCGATTTAGAAGGAGAAGGCATAGAACCTATAGTATTTCATAGCGTCTCAGTTTCTGTGTTAATTCGTCATTGTGAGGGATCGACGAATGCAATAAAGAAGGAATAGTGCATCCGAAAAGAGATACTCGCCTCCCAAAATTTAAATCCTATCGTTGCCATAGAAACGTTCCTCGATTTAGAAAGAGAATGGATAGAACCTATAGTATTTCATAGCGACGCAATTTCTGTGTTAATTCGTCGTTGTGAAGCAGCGACGGATGCAATAAAGTAGGAATAGTACATCCGAAAAGAGATACTCGCCTCCCAACAGACGATCCTGTCGTTGCCATAGAAACGTTCCTCGATTTAGAATGAGAAGGATTAGAATCTATTGTATTTAATAACGACGCAATTTCTGTGTTAATTCGTCATTGTGAGGGATCGACGGATGCAATAAAGGAGGAATAGTGCATCCGAAAAGAGATACTCACCTCCCAATATAAGATCCTGTCGTTGCCGTAGAAAAGTTCCTCGTTGTAGAAAGAGAACGCATAGAACCTATAGTATTTCATAGTGACGCAATTTCAGTGTCAATTCGCCATTGTGAGGGATCGACAGATGCAATAAAGAAGGAATAGTACATCCGAAAAGAGATACCTGCTTCCTCGATTTAGAAAGAGAAGGCATTGAACCTATAGTATTTCATAGCGACGCAATTTCTCTGTTAATTCTTCATTGTGAGGGATCGACGGATGCAATAAAGAAGGAATAGTGCATCTGAAAGGAGATACTCGCCTCCCAATATAAGATCCTGTCGTTGCCATAGAAACGTTCCTCGATTTAGAAAGAGAAGGCATAGAACCTATAGTATCTCACAGCGACGCAATTTCAGTGTTAATTCGTCATTGTGAGGGATCGACGGATGCAATAAAGAAGGAATAGTGCATCCGAAAAGAGATACTCGCCTCCCAAAATAAGATCCTGTCCTTGCCGTAGAAACGTTCCTCGATTTAGGAAGAGAAGGCATAGGACCTATAGGATTTAATAACGACGCAATTTCTGTGTTAATTCGTCGTTGTGAAGCATCGACGGATGCAATAAAGTAGGAATAGAACATCCGAAAAGAGATACTCGTCTCCCAATAGACGATCCTGTCGTTGCCATAGAAACGTTCCTCGATTTAGAAAGAGAAGGCATAGAACCTATAGTATTTAATAACGACGCAATTTCTGTGTTAATTAGTCGTTGTGAGGGATCGACGGATGCAATAAAGTAGGAATAGTACATCCGAAAAGATATACTCGCCTCCCAATAGAAGATCCTGTCGTTGCCATAGAAACGTTCCTCGTTTTAGAAAGAGAACGCATAGAACCTATAGTATTTCATAGTGACGCAAATTCAGTGTCAATTCGCCATTGTGAGCTATCGACAGACGCAATGAAGAAGGAATAGTACATCCGAAAAGAGATACCTGCTTCCAAATATAAGATCCTGTCGTTGCCATTGTAACGTTCCTCGATTTAGAAAGAGAAGGCATTGAACCCATAGTATTTCATAGCGACGCAATTTCTCTGTTAATTCTTCATTGTGAGGGATCGACGGATGCAATAAAGAAGGAATAGTGCATCCGAAAAGAGATACTCACCTCCCAATATAAGTTCCTGTCGTTGCCGTAGAAATGTTCCTCGATTTAGAAAGAGAACGCATAGAACCTATAGTATTTCATAGCGACGCAATTCATGTGTTAATTCCTCATTCTGAGGGATCTACGGATGCAATAAAGAAGGAATAGGGCATCCGAAAAGAGATACTCGCCTCCCAATAGAAGATCCTGTCGTTGCCATTGTAACGTTACTCGATTTAGAAAGAGATGGCATTGAACCTATAGTATTTCTTTGCGACGCAATTTCTTTGTTAATTCGTCATTGTGAGGGATCGACGGATGCAATAAAGAAGGAATAGTGCATCCCAAAAGATATATATTCACCTCCCAATATAAGATCCTGTAGTTGCGGTAGAAACGTTCCTCGATTTAGAAAGACGAGGCATAGAACCTATGGTATTTCATAGCGACGCAATTCATGTGTTAATTCCTCATTGTGAGGGATCTACGGATGCAATAAAGAAGGAATAGTGCATCCGAAAAGAGATACTCACCTCCCAATAGAAGATCCTGTCGTTGCCATTGTAACGTTCCTCGATTTAGAAAGAGAAAGCATTGAACCTATAGTATTTCATAGCGTCTCAGTTTCTGTGTTAATTCGTCATTGTGAGGGATGGACGAATGCAATAAAGAAGGAATAGTGCATCCGAAAAGAGATACTCGCCTCCCAAAATTTAAATCCTATCGTTGCCATAGAAACGTTCCTCGATTTAGAATGAGAATGCATAGAACCTATAGTATTTCATAGCGACGCAATTTCTGTGTTAATTCGTCGTTGCGAAGCATCGACGGATGCAATAAAGTAGGAATAGTACATCCGAAAAGAGATACTCGCTTCCCAATAGATGATCCTGTCGTTGCCATAGAAATGTTCCTCGATTTAGAAAGAGAAGGCATAGAACCTATAGTATTTAATAACGACGCAATTTCTGTGTCAATTCGCCATTGTGAGGGATCGACAGATGCAATAAAGAGGGAATAGTACATCCGAAAAGAGATACCTGCCTCCCAATATAAGATCCTGTCGTTGCCATTGTAACGTTCCTCGATTTAGAAAGAGAAGGCATTGAACCTATAGTATTTCATAGCGACGCAATTTCTCTGTTAATTCTTCATTGTGAGGGATCGACGGATGCAATAAAGAAGGAATAGTGCATCTGAAAGGAGATATTCGCCTCCCAATATAAGATCCTGTCCTTGCCGTAGAAACGTTCCTTGATTTAGGAAGAGAAGGCATAGAACCCATAGGATTTAATAACGACGCAATTTCTGTGTTAAATCGTCGTTGTGAAGCTTCGGCGGATGCAATAAAGTAGGAATAGTACATCCGAAAAGAGATACTCGCCTCCCAATAGACGATCCTGTCGTTGCCATAGAAAGGTTCCTCGATTTAGAAAGAGAAGGCATAGAACCTATAGTATTTAATAACGACGCAATTTCTGTGTTAATTCGTCGTTGTGAGGGATCGACGGATGAAATAAAGTAGGAATAGTACATCCGAAAAGAGATACTCGCCTCCCAATATAAGATCCTGTGTTTGCCATAGAAACGTTCCTCGATTTAGAAAGAGAAGGCATAGAACCTATAGTATTTAATAACGACGCAATTTCTGTGTTAATTCGACATTGTGAGGGACCGACGGATGCAATAAAGAAGGAATAGTGCATCCGAAAAGAGATAGTCACCTCCCAATATAAGATCCTGTCGTTGCCGTAGAAATGTTCCTCGATTTAGAAAGTGAAAGCATTGAACCTATAGTATTTCATTGCGACGCAATTTCTCTGTTACTTCGTCATTGTGAGGGATCGACGGATGCAATAAAGAAGGAATAGCGCATCTGAAAGGAGATACTCGCCTCCCAATATAAGATCCTGTCGTTGCCATAGAAACGTTCCTCGATTTAGAAGGAGAAGCATAGAACCTATAGTATCTCATAGCGTCTCAGTTTCTGTGTTAATTCGTCATTGTGAGGGATGGACGAATGCAATAAAGAAGGAATAGTGCATCCGAAAAGAGATACTCGCCTCCCAAAATTTAAATCCTATCGTTGCCATAGAAACGTTCCTCGATTTAGAATGAGAATGCATAGAACCTATAGTATTTCATAGCGACGCAATTTCTGTGTTAATTCGTCGTTGCGAAGCATCGACGGATGCAATAAAGTAGGAATAGTACATCCGAAAAGAGATACTCGCCTCCCAATAGACGATCCTGTCGTTGCCATAGAAACGTTCCTCGATTTAGAAAGAGAAGGATTAGAACCTATTGTATTTAATAACGACGCAATTTCTGTGTTAATTCGTCATTGTGAGGGATCGACGGATGCAATAAAGGAGGAATAGTGCATGCGAAAAGAGATACTCACCTCCCAATATAAGATCTTGTCGTTGCCGTATAAACGTTCCTCGTTTTAGAAAGAGAACGCATAGAACCCATAGTATTTCATAGTGACGCAATTTCAGTGTCAATTCGCCATTGTGAGGGATCGACTGATGCAATAAAGAAGGAATAGTACATCCGAAAAGAGATACCTGCTTCCCAATATAAGATCCTGTCGTTGCCATTGTAACGTTCCTCGATTTAGAAAGAGAAGGCATTGAACCTATAGTATTTCTTAGCGACGCAATTTCTCTGTTAATTCTTCATTGTGAGGGTTGGAAGGATGCAATAAAGAAGGAATAGTGCATCTGAAAGGAGATACTCGCCTCCCACAATAAGATCCTGTCGTTGCCATAGAAACGTTCCTCAATTTAGAAAGAGATGGCATAGAACCTATAGTATTTCATAGCGACGCAATTTCTGTGTTAATTTGTCATTGTGAGGGATCGACGGATGCAATAAAGAAGGAATAGTGCATCCGAAAAGAGATACTCGCCTCCCAATATAAGAACCTGTCCTTGCCGTAGAAACGTTCCTCGATTTAGGAAGAGAAGGCATAGAACCTATGGGATTTAATAACGACGCAATTTCTGTGTTAATTCGTCGTTGTGAAGCATCGACGGATGCAATAAAGTAGGAATAGTACATCCGAAAAGAGATACTCGCCTCCCAATAGACGATCCTGTCGTTGCCATAGAAACGTTCCTCGATTTAGAGAGAGAAGGCATAGAACCTACAGTATTTAATAACGACGCAATTTCTGTGTTAATTCGTCGTTGTGAGGGATCGACGGATGCAATAAAGTAGGAATAGTACATCCGAAAAGAGACACTCGCCTCCCAATAGAAGATCCTGTCGTTGCCATAGAAACGTTCCTGGTTTTAGAAAGAGAACGCATAGAACCTATAGTATTTCATAGTGACGCAATTTCAGTGGCAATTCGCCATTGTGAGGGATCGACAGATACAATAAAGAAGGAATAGTACATCCGAAAAGAGATACCTGCCTCCCAATATAAATTCCTGTCGTTGCCATAGAAACGTTCCTCTATTTAGAAAGGGAAGGCATAGATCCTATAGTATTTCATAGCGAAGAAATTTCTGGGTTAATTCGTCATTCTGACGGATCGACGGATGCAATAAAGAAGGAATAGTGCATCTGAAAAGAGATACACGCCTCCCAATATAAGATCCAGTCGTTGGCATAGAAACGTTCCTCGATTTAGAAAGACAAGGCATAGAACCTATAGTATTTCATAGCGACGCAATTCATGTGTTAATTCCTCATTCTGAGGGATCTACGGATGGAATAAAGAAGGAATAGGGCATCCGAAAAGAGATACTCGCCTCCCAATAGAAGATCCTGTCGTTGCCATTGTAACGTTACTCGATTTAGAAAGAGATGGCATTGACCCTATAGTATTTCATAGCGACGCAATTTCTTTGTTAATTCGTCATTGTGAGGGATCGACGGATGCAATAAAGAAGGAATAGTGCATCTGAAAGGAGATACTCGCCTCCCAATATATGATCCTGTCGTTGCCATAGAAACGTTCCACGGTTTAGAAAGAGAAGGCATAGAACCTATAGTATTTCATAGCGACGCAATTTCTGTGTTAATTCGTCATTATGAGGGATCGACAGATGCAATAAAGAACAATTTGTGCATCCGAAAAGAGATACTCGCCTCCCAATAT
Source organism: Schistocerca cancellata (assembly GCF_023864275.1). NCBI lineage: Eukaryota > Metazoa > Arthropoda > Insecta > Orthoptera > Acrididae > Schistocerca > Schistocerca cancellata. Next base: position 4,972,498 of record NW_026046791.1, on the reverse strand, counting down.
AAGATCCTGTCCTTGCCGTAGAAACGTTCCTCGATTTAGGAAGAGAAGGCATAGAACCTATAGTATTTAATAACGACGCAATTTCTTTGTTAATTCGTCTTTGTGAGGGATCGACGGATGCAATAAAGGAGGAATAGTGCATCCGAAAAGAGATACTCGCCTCCCAATATAAGATCCTGTCGTTGCCATACAAAGATTCCTCGATGTAGATAGAGAAGGCATAGAACCTATAGTATTTCATAGCGACCCAATTTCTGTGTCAATTGGTCACTGTGAGGGATCGACGGATACAATAAAGAAGGAATTGTGTATCCGAAAAGAGATACTCGCCACTCAATATAAGATCCAGTCGTTGGCATAGAAACGTCCCTCGATTTAGAAAGAGAAGGCATAGAAACTATCGTATTTCATAGCGACGCAATTTCTGTGTTAATTCGTCATTGTGAGGGATCGACAGATGCAATAAAGAAGAAATAGTGCATCCGAAAAGAGATACTCGCCTCCCAATATAAGATCCTGTCGTTGCCATAGTAACGTCCCTCGATTTAGAAAGGGAAGGCATAGAAATTATAGTTTTTCATAGCGAAGTAATTTCTGTGTTAATTCGTCTCGTGAATGATCGACGACTGCAATAAAAAGTGAATAGTGCATCTGAAAGGAGATAATCGCCTCCCAATATAAGATCCTGTCGTTGCCATAGAAACGTTCCTCTATTTAGAAAGTTAAGGCATAGAACCTATAGTATTTCATTGCGACGCAATTTCTGTGTTAATTCGTCATTGTGAGGGATCGACGGATGCAATACAGGAGGAATAGTGCATCCGAAAAGAGATACTCCCATTCCAAAATATAAAATCCTATCGTTGCCATAAAAACGTTCCTCGATTTGGAAAGAGAAGGCATAGAAGCTATAGTATTCCGTAGCGACGCAATTTTTTTGTTAATTCCTCATTGTCAGGGATCGACGGATGCAATAAAGAACGAATAGTTCATCTGAAAGGAGATACTCGCCTCCCAATATAAGATCCTGTCGTTGCCATAGAAACGTTCCTCGATTTAGAAAGAGAATTCATAGAATCTATAGTATTTCATAGCGACGCAGTTTCTGTGTTAATTCGTCGTTGTGAAGCATCGACGGATGCAATAAGGTAGGAATAGTACATCCGAAAAGAGATACTCGCTTCCCAATAGACGATCCTGTCGTTGCCATAGAAACGTTCCTCGATTTAGAAAGAGAATGCATAGAACCTATAGTATTTCATAGCGACGCAATTTCTGTGTTAATTCGTCATTGTGAGGGATCAAAGGATGCAATAAAGAAGGAATAGTGCATCCGAAAAGAGATACTCGCCTCCCACTATAATATCCTGTCCTTGCCGTAGAAACGTTCCTCGATTTAGGAAGAGAAGGCATAGAACCTATAGAATTTAATAACGACGCAATTTCTTTGTTAATACGTGTTTGTGAGCGATCGACGGATGCAATAAAGGAGGAATAGTGCGTCCAAAGAGAGATACACACCTCCCAATATAAGATCCTGTCGTTGCCATAGAAACGTTCCTCGATTTAGAATGAAATGGAATAGAACCTATAGTATTCCATAGCGACGCAATTTCTATGTCAATACTACATTGTGTGGGATCGATGGATGCAATAAAGAAGGAATAGTACATCGGAAAAGAGATACCCGCCTCCCAATATAAGATCCAGTCGTTGCCATAGAAACGTTTCTCGATTTAGAAAGAGAAGACATAGAACCTATGGTATTTAATAGCGACGCAATTTCTGTGTTAATTCGTCATAGTGAGGGATCGACGGATGGAATAAAGAAGGAATAGTGCATCCGAAAAGAGATACTTGCCTTGCAATATAAGATCCTGTCGCTGCCATGGAAACGTTCCTCGATTTAGAAAGAGAAGGCATAGAACCTATAGTATTTCATAGCGACGCAATTTCCGTTTTAATTCGTGATTGTGAGGGATCGACGGATGCAATAAAGAAGGAATAGTGCCTTCGAAAAGAGATACTTGCTTCCCAATATGATATCCTGTCGTTGCCATAGAAACGTTCCTCGATTTAGAAAGAGAAGGCATAGAACCTATAGTATTTCATAGAGTCTCAGTTTCTGTGTTAATTCGTCATTGTGAGGGATCGACGGATGAAATAAAGAAGGAATAGTACATCGGAAAAGAGATACTTGCCTCCCAAAATATAAAATCCTATCGTTGCCATGGAAACGTTCCTCGATTCAGAAAGAGAAGGTATAGAACCTATAGTATTTCATAGCGACGCAATTTCTGTGTTAATTCGTCATTGATTGGGATCGACGGATGCAATACCGAAGGAATAGTGCATCCGAAAAGAGATACGCGCCTCCAAATAGAAGATCCTGTCGTTGCCCTAGAAACGTTCGTAGATTTAGAGAGGGAAGGCATAGAACCTATAGTATTTCATAGCGACGAAATTTCTGGGTTAATTCGTCATTCTGACGGATCGACGGATGCAATAAAGAAGGAATAGTGCACCCGAAAAGAGATACACGCCTCCCAATATAAGAACCTGTCGTTGCCATAGAAACGTTCCTCAATTTAGAAAGATAAAGCATAGAACACATAGCATTTCATAGCGACGCAATTTATGTGTTAATTCGTCATTGTGAGGGATCGACCGATGCAATAAAGAAGGAATATTGCATCCGAAAAGAGATAAACACCTCCCAATATAAGATCCTATCTTTGGATAGAAACGTTCCTCGATTTAGAAGGAGAAGGCATAGAACCTATAGTATTTCATAGCGTCTCAGTTTCTGTGTTAATTCGTCATTGTGAGGGAACGACGGATGCAATAAAGAAGGAATAGTGCATCGTAAAGGAGATACTCGCCTCCCAATAGGAGATCCAGTCGTTGCCACAGGAACGTTCCTATATTTAGAAAGAGAACGCATAGAACCTATAGTATTTCATAGCGACGCAATTTCTGTGTTAATTCCATATTGTGAGGGATCGACAGTTGCAATAAAGAAGGAATAGTGCATCCGAAAGGAGATACTCGCCTCCCAATAGAGGATCTTGTCGTTGCCATAGAAACGTTCCTATATTTAGAAAGAGATGGCATAGAACATATAGTATTTCATAGCGACGCAATTTCTGCGTTAATTCGTCATTGTGAGGAATCGAGGGATGCAATAAAGAAGGAATAGTGCATCCGAAAAGGTATACTCGTCGCCCAATATAAGATCCTGTCGTTGCCATAGAAACGTTCCTCGATTTAGAAAGAGAAGGAATAGAACCCATAGTATTTTATAACGACGCAATTTATGTGTTAATTCGTCATTGTGAGGGAACGACGGATGCAATAAAGAAGGAATAGTGCATCCAAATGTGATACTCGCATCCCAATAGAAGATCGTGGCTTTGGCATAGAAACGTTCCTCGATTTAGAAAATGAAGGCATAAAACCTACAGTATTTCATAGCGATGCAATTTCTGTGTCAATTTGTCATTGTGAGGGATCGACGGATGCAATAAAGAAGGAATAGTGCATCCGCAAATAGATACTCGCCTTCCAATATAAGATCGTGTCGTAGCCAAAGAAACGTTCCTCGATTTAGAAAGAGAAGCATAGAACCTATAGTATTTGATAGCGGCGCAACTTCTGTGTTAATTCGTCATTGTGATGGATCGACGGATGCAATTAAGAAGCAATAGTGCATCCGATAAGAGATACTCGCCTCCCAATATAAAATACGGTCGTTGCCATAGGAACGTTCCCCGATTTAGAAAGAGAAGGCATAGAGCCTATAGTATTTCGTAGAGACGTAATTTCTGTGTAAATTCATCATTGTGAGGGATCGATGGATGCAATAGAGAAGGAATAGTGCATCCGAAAACACAAACACGCATCCCAATAGAAGAACCTGTCGTTGCCATATAAACGTTCCTCGATTTAAAAGAGGAAGGCATACAACCTATAGTATTTCACAGCGACGCTATTTCTGTGTTAATTCGTCATTGTGAGGGATCGACGGATGCAATAAAGAAGGAATAGTGCATCCGAAAAGAGATACTCGCCTCCCAATATAAGATCCAGTCGTTGGCATAGAAACGTCCCTCGATTTCGAAATAGAAGGCATAGAACCTATCGTATTTCATAGCGACGCAATTTCTGTGTTAATTCGTCATTGTGTGGGATCAACGGATGCAATAATGAAGGAATAGTGCATCCAAAAAGAGATACACGCCTCCCAATATAAGATCCTGTCGTAGCCATAGAAACGTTCCTCGATTTAGAAAGAGAAGGCATAGAACCTATAGTATTTCATAGCGACGCAATTCCTGTGCTAATTCGCCATTTTGAGGGATTGACGGATGCGATAAAGAAGGAATAGTGCATCCGAAAAGAGGTACTCGCCTTCCAATAGAAGTACCTGTCGTTGCCATAGTATCGTTCCTCGAATTAGAAAGAGAAGGCATGGAACATATAGTATTTCATAGCGACGCAATTTCTGTGTTAATTCGTCAATGTGGGTGATGGAGGGATGCAATAAAGAAGGAATAGTGCATCCGAAAAGAGATACTCGTCTCCCAATATAAGATCCTGTCGTTGCCATAGAAACGTCCCTCGATTTAGAAAGAGAAGGCATAGAACCTATAGTACTTCATAGCGACGCAATTTCTGTGCTAATTCGTCATTGTGAGGGATTGACGGATGCAATAAAGCAGGAATAGTGCATCCGAAAAGACGTACTCGCCCTCCATTAAAAGATCCTGTCATTGCCATAGAAACGTTCCTCGATTTAGAAGGAGAAAGCATAGAGCCTATAGCATTTTATAGCGACGCATTTTCTGTGTTACATCGTCATTGTGAGGGTTCGACGGATGCAATAAAGGAGGAATTGTGCATCCGAAAAGAGATACTCGCCTTCCAATAGAAGTTCCTGTATTTTCCATAGAAACGTTCCTCGACTTAGAAAGAGAAGCCATAGAAGCTACAGTATTTCATAGCGACGCAATTTCTGTGTTAATTCCAAATTGTGACGGATCGACAGATGCAATAAGGATGGAATAGTACATCCGAAAAGAAATACTCGCCTTTCAAAATAAGATCCTCTCATTGCTATAGAAACGTTCCTCGATTTAGATAGAGAAGGAATAGAACCGATAGGATTTCATAGCGACGCAATTTCTGTTTTAATTCGTCATTGTGAGGGATCGACGGATGCAATAAAGAAGGAATAGTGCATCCGAAAAGAGATACTCGCCTTCCAATATAGGATCGTGTCGTAGCCATAGAAACGTTCCTCGATTTAGAAAGAGAAGCATAGAACCCATAGTATTTCATAGCGACGCAATTTCTGGGTTAATTCGTCATTGTGATGGATCGACGGATGCAATAAAGAAGGAATAGTGCATCCGAAAAGAGATACTCGCCTCCCAATATCAAATCCGGTCGTCGCCATAGAAACGTTCTTCGATTTAGAAAGAGAAGGCATAGAACCTATAGTATTTCGTAGAGACGTAATTTCTGTGTTAATTCATCATTGTGAGGGATCGATGGATGCAATAGAGAAGGAAAAGTGCATCCGAAAAGAAATACACGCCTACTAATAGAAGAACCTGTCGTTGCCATAGAATCGTTCCTCGATTTAGAAAGAGAAGGCATAGAACCTATAGTATTTCATAGCGACTGAATTTCAGTGTTAATGCGTCATTGTGAGGGATCGACGGATGCAACAAAGAAGGATTAGTGCATCCGAAATAGACACTCGCCTTCCAATATAAGATCCTGTCGTTGCCATAGAAACGTTCCTTAATTTAGATAGAGAAGGCATAGAACCTATAGTATTTCATAGAGACGCAATTACTGTGTTAATTCGTCATTGTGAGGGATCGACGAATGCAATAAAGAAGGAATAGTGCATCCAGAACAAGATACTCGCCTCCCAATATAAGATCCTGTAATTGCCATAGAAACGTTAGTGGATTTGGAAAGAGAAGCCATACAACCTATAGTATTTCATAGCGACGCAATTAGTGTGTTAATTCTTCATTGTGAGGGATCGACGGATGCAATAAGGAAGGAATAGTGCATCCGAAAAGAGATACTCGCCTCCTAATATAAGATCCAGTCGTTGGCATAGAAACGTCCCTTGATTTCGAAAGAGAAGGCATAGAACCTATCGTATTTCATAGCGACGCAATTTCTGTGTTAATTCGTCATCGTGAGGAATCGACGGATACAATAAAGAAGGTATAGTGCATTCGAAAAGAGATACTCGCCTCCCAATCTAAGATCCTGTCATTGCCATAGAAACGTTCCTCGATTTAGAAATAGAAGGTATAGGACCTATTGTATTTCATAGCGACGCAATTTCTGTGTTTATTCGTCAATGTGTGTGATGGAGGGATGCAATAAAGAAGGAATAGTGCATCCAAAAAGAGATACGCTCCTCCCAATATACGATCCTGTCGTTGGCATAGAAACGTTCCTCGATTTAGAAAGAGAAGGCATAGAACCTATAGTATTTCATAGCGACAGAATTTCTGTGTCAATTGGTCATTGTGAGGGATCGACGGATGCAATAAAGAAGGTATAGTACATCCGAAAAGAGATACTCGCCCTCCAATATGAGATCCTGTCGTTGCCATAGAAACGTACCTCGATTTAGAAGAAGAAAGAATAGAACCTATAGCATTTCATAGCGATGCAATTTCTGTGTTAATTCGTGATTGTGAGGGATCGACGGATACAATAAGGAAGGAATAGTGCATCCAAAAATAGATACCCGCATCCAAATAGAAGATCCTAGCTTTGGCATAGAAACGTGCCTCGATTTAGAAAATGAAGGCATATAACCCACAGTATTTCATAGCGACGCAATTTCTGTGTCAATTCGTCATTGTGAGGGATCGACAGATGCAATAAAGATGGAATAGTACATCCGAAAAGAGATACTCGCCTCCCAAAATAAGATCCTCTCATTGCTATAGAAACGTTCCTCGATTTAGATAGAGAAGGAATAGAACCTATAGTATTTCATAGCGACGCAATTTCTGTTTTAATTCGTCATTGTGAGGGATCGACGGATGCAATAAAGAAGGAATAGTGCATCCGAAAAGAGATACTCGCCTTCCAATATAGGATCGTTTCGTAGCCACAGAAACGTTCCTCGATTTAGAAAGAGAAGGCATAGAACCTATAGTATTTCGTAAAGACGTAATTTCTGTGTTAATTCATCATTGTGAGGGATCGATGGATGCAATAGAGAAGGAATAGTGCATCCGAAAAAACATACACGCCTACCAATAGAAGAACCTGTCGTTGCCATAGAAACGTTCCTCGATTTAGAAAGAGAAGGCATAGAACCTATAGTATTTCATAGCGACGGAATTTCAGTGTTAATGCGTCATTGTGAGGGATCGACGGATGCAATAAAGAAGGAATTGTGCATCCGAAAGGAGATACACGTCTCCCAATATTAGTTCCTGCCTTTGCTATAAAAACGTTCCTCGATTTAGAAAGAGAAGGCATAGAACCCATAGTATTTCATTGCGACGCAATTTTTGTGTTAATTCGTCATTGTGAGGGATCGACGGATGCAATAAAGAAGGATTAGTGCATCCAAAACAGATACTCGCCTTCCAATATAAGTTCCTGTCGTTGCCATAGAAACGTTCCTCGATTTAGATAGAGAAGTTATAGAACCTATAGTATTTCATAGAGACGCTATTACTGTGTTAATTTGTCATTGTGAGGGATCGACGGATGCAATTAAGAAGGAATAGTGCATCCAGAACAAGATACTCGACTCCCAATAAAATATCCTGTCGTTACCATAGAAACGTTCCTGGATGTAGAAAGAGAAGGCATACAACCTATAGTATTTCATAGCGACACAATTAGTGTGTTAATTCTTCATTGTGAGGGATCGACGGATGCAATAAAGAAGGAATAGTGCATCCGAAAAGAGATACTCGCCTCCTAATATAAGATCCACTCTTTGGCATAGAATCGTCCCTCGATTTCGAAAGAGAAGGCATAGAACCTCTCGTATTTCATAGCGACGACGTTTCTGTGTTAATTCGTCATTGTGAGGGATCGACGGACGCAATAAAGAAGGAATAGTGCATCCAAAAATAGATACCCGCATCCCAATAGAAGATCCTGGCTTTGGCATAGAAACGTTCCTCGATTTAGAAAATGAAGGCATAAAACCTACAGTATTCCATAGCGACGCAATTTCTGCGTTAATTCGTCATTATGAGGGATCGACGGATCCAATAAAGAAGGAATAGTGCATCCGAAAAGAGATACTCGCCTTCCAATATAGGATCGTGTCGTAGCCATAGAAACGTTCCTCGATTTAGAAAGAGATGCATAGAACCTATAGTATTTCATAGCGACGCAATTTCTGGGTTAATTCGTCATTGTGATGGATCGACGGATGCAATAAAGAAGGGATAGTGCATCCGAAAAGAGATACTCGCCTCCCAATATCAAATCCGGTCGTTGCCATAGAAACGTTCCTCGATTTAGAAAGAGAAGGCATAGAACCTATAGTATTTCGTAAAGGCGTAATTTCTGTGTTAATTCATCATTGTGAGGGATCGATGGATGCAATAGAGAAGGAATAGTGCATCCGAAAAGACATACACGCCTACCAATAGAAGAACCTGTCGTTGCCATAGAAACGTTCCTCGATTTAGAAAGAGAAGGCATAGAACCTATAGTATTTCATAGCGACGGAAATTCAGTGTTAATGCGTCATTGTGAGGGATCGACGGATGCAATAAAGAAGGGATAGTGCATCCGAAAAGAGATACTCGCCTCCCAATATCAAATCCGGTCGTTGCCATAGAAACGTTCCTCGATTTAGAAAGAGAAGGCATAGAACCCATAGTATTTCATTGCGACGCAATTTTTGTGTTAATTCGTCATTGTGAGGGATCGACGGATGCAATAAAGAAGGATTAGTGCATCCAAAACAGATACTCGCCTTCCAATATTAGATCCTGTCATTGCTATAGAAACGTTCCTCGATTTAGAAAGAGAATGTATAAGACCTATAGTATTTCATAGCGACGCAATTTCTGTGTTAATTCGTCAATGTGTGTGATGGAGGGATGCAGTAAAGAAGGAATAGTGCATCCGAAAAGAGATACTCGCCTCCCAATAGAAGATCCTTTCGTTGCCAAACAAACGTTCCACGATTTAGAAAGAGAAGGCATAGAACCCATAGTATTTCATAGCGCCGCAATTACTGTGTTAATTTGTCATTGTGAGGGATCGACAGATGCAATAAAGAAGGAATAGTGCATCGTAAAGGAGATACTCGCCTCCCAATAGGAGATCCAGTCGTTGCCACAGGAACGTTCCTATATTTAGAAAGAGAACGCATAGAACCTATAGTATTTCATA